>NC_060070.1:42655378-42958409 GCF_922984935.1 Meles meles
AGATATTTAAAAGCTTGGGACTTTCTTGAAATCTGCAGTATGTATTTCAGTTCTCCCCCAAGAACTGGAAAGATAATGTATATAAATGGGAATAGACTTTGAGACATGACTGAGACAATGTAAACTTTTAGAGTAGATAAGGAAAATCAGGGACATATATTTTTTTAGTCAGATTGTATTTCTTGATCATTGAACACATACCTATCTAGTCATTTTTATGCTCCAGACAGAGCCAAAGTAAAATATAGAAAACTGGTGAATTACCATTGAATGATTGGAATAAAATTTTAAAATAATTTCAAAATTTCTAGGAAAATTGATTTGTGGGTCTTTATTTTATGTGCTTTTCTACATCTTGCAGTATTATTTTGATGTATAGTTTTACTTGGTGAACATGGTCTGTGATGATGACTTCACAGAGTTCAGATGAAGCACTGAAGAACTTGCTTTAATTGTGGAGTCACAGATTAACCACTAATATGTGGTAAGATCCTGTTATGTAACTAATTGGTTGTGGTTTTGTATTTATTCATGAAAAAGCTTTTGGCAGGTGCTTCAGAGAAGCCTTAAATTTATTGGTTTAAGTAGTCTCACTAATGCTTAAGATTCTGAAAACAAATGCATGAGAAAAACTGTAAATCACAGGTGCGTTTCTAGGGCATATTTGGTTTTGCAGGTTTAAGTTGTTCAACCAAAACTGTTTTTCTTATACCTTGTTTTACCAAAGAAGAGGATTCTAGTTATATGACCATGCCCTTATTTTAGGTACCACTGGATAAGAGAGATCCCTGCCAATTAAACTATGATATGTCATCGATTGATTGTAAGATATGTCCTGTTTTCAGAGGTGTGAAAACACATGGGCTGTGAAATAGGGAAGAATATATTTTCCTGATAGAGAACAGGGCTCTATATTTTCTCCATTCCAGCTTATAAATTTGAATCAAATAAAACAGTTATTTAAATAGATTAGGCTGAGATCAGAGCATCTGTGTTTTTTTTTTGTTTTTTGTTTTTTGTTTTTTTTTCATTTTGTTTTCCACCAGTGTACTCTCAGTCTTGCCTCAGTTGAACATGTCTGCTGGGTTCTGAGCGGAATTGAGGTTAGTGGGAAACTTAAATGAACACATGGAATATGGCAACCATAAGTTTGATGTGCAGAGAAAATGTTTAAAAACAGTGCTCATAATCAGAGCAGTGTCATCCAGCCATTGTTTTCTGGAAGCAGCAGTGAACTATTACAGGAGGAGACCAGTAGAGAATACTGTGCTTCACCATAGAAGAAACACCAATACCACTGCATGACAAACTGTGGTTTCAGCCACCAAACAAGGGTAAGATTTGCATGTATTCAAATAAAGAAACATGAAAAAAGCCCCACTAAAATATGTCAGGCATATGTATACATACATACATAACACACACACACGCACACACACACAAATACGCTGCATTTAAAAAAAAAAACTTTATTTTTTTCAGTGTTCCAAGATTTATTATTTATGTATCACACCCAGTGCTCCATGCAATACATCCCCTCCTTAATACCTACCACCAGGCTCACCCAATGCCCCCCATTCCCCTCCAACATCCTCAGTTTGTTTCTCAGAGCCCGCAGTCTGTCATGGTTTGTCTTCCCCTCTGATTTTCCCCAACTCCCTTCTCCTCTCCTTCTCCCAATGTTCTCCCTGTTATTCCTTATGCTCCACAAGTAAGTGAAACCATATGGTAATTGACTCTCTCTGCTTGACTTATTTCACTCAGCATAATCTCTTCCAGTCCTGTCCATGTTGATAACAAAAGTTGGGTATTCATCCTTTCTGATGGAGGCATAATACTCCATTGTATATATGGACCATGTCTTCTTTATCCATTTATCCGTTGAAGGGCATATTGGTTCTTTCCCACAGTTTGGTGACTGTAGCCATTGCTACTATGAACATTCAGGTACAGAAGGCCCTTCTTTTCATTACATCTATATCTTTGGGATAAATACCCAATAGTGCAATTGCAGGGTCATAGGGAAGAAATTTTTAATTTCTTCAGGAATCTCCACACTGTTTTCCAAAGTGCACCAATTTGCATTCCCACCAACAGTGTAAGAGGGTTCCCCTTTCTCCACATTCTCTCCAACACATGTTGTTTACTGTCTTGTTAATTGTGGCCATTCTGACTGGTGTAAGGTGGTATCTCAGTATGGTTTTGATTTGAATCTCCCTGATGGCTAGTGATGATGAGCATTTTTCATGTATCTGTTAGCCATTTATATGTCTTCCTTGGAGAAGTGTCTGTTCTTGTCTTCTGCCTATTTTTTGACGTGATTATCTGTTTTGTGTGTTTTGAGTTTGAGGAGTTCTTTACAGATCTTGGTTATCAGCCCTTTGTCTGTAGTGCCATTTGCAAATATCTTCTCCCATTCTGTGGGTTGCCTCTTCGTTTTGTTGATTGTTTCCTTTGCTGTGCAGACTTGATGAAGTCCCAAAAGTTCATTTTCATTTTTGTTTCCTTTGCCTTTGGAGACATATCTTGAAAGAACATATCTTGGAACATTCTTCAACTTCATAAAATCTGTCTATGAAAAATCCACAGCAAATATCATCCTCAGTGGGAAAAAGCTGACAGCCTTCCCTTTGTGATCAGGAACATGACAAGGATGCCCACTCTTGCCACTCTTGTTCAACATATTGTTAGAAGTCCTAGTAACAGCAATCAGACAACAAAGAGAAATAAAAGTATTCAAATTGGCAATGAAGAAGTCAGACTCTCTCTTTGCAGATGACCTGATACTTTATATGGAAAACCCAAAAGACTCCACCTCCAAATGACTAGAACTCATACAGCAATTCAGTAATGTGGCAGGATACAAAATCAATGTACAGAAATCATTTGCTTTCGTATACACTAACAATGAAAATACAGAAAGGGAAATTAGAGAGATGATTCCATTTATTATAGCACCAAGAACCATAAGATACTTGGGAATAAACCTAACCAAAGAAGTAAAGAATCTGTACTTAAGGAACTACAGAACACTCATGAAAGAAATTGAAGAAGATATAAAAAGATGGAATACCATTCCATGCTCATGGATGGGAAGAATAAACATTCTTAAAATGTGTATACTGCCTAGAGCAATCTATACTTTCAGTGCCATTCCAATCAAAATTCCACCGGCATTTTTCAAAGAGCTGGAGCAAACAATACTAAAAATTTTTTGGAACCAGAAGAGACCCTGAATTGCTAAGGAAATGTTGAAAAACAAAAACAAAACTGGGAGCATCACCTTGCCTGATTTCAAGCTATATTACAAAGCTGGGATCACCAAGACAGCATGATACTTGCACAAAAACAGACACAGAGAGCAATGGAACAGAGTAGAGAGCCCAGATATGGACCCACACACAACTCTATGGTCAAATAATCTCCGACAAAGCAGGAAAAAAATATACAGTGGAAAAAAGACAGTCTCTTCAATAAATGGTGTTGGGAAAATTGGATAGCTATGTATAGAAGAATGAAACTCGACCATTCTCTTACACCATACACAAAGATAAACTCAAAATGGATAAAAGACCTCAATGTGAGGCAGGAATCTATCAAAATCCTAGAGGAGAACATAGGCAGTAACCTCTTTGATATCGGCCACAGCTGCTTCTTTAAAGACATGTCTCCAAAGGCAAAGGAAACAAAAGCGAAAATGAACTTTTGGGACTTCATCAAGATCAAAAGCTTCTGCACAGCAAAGGAAACAGTCAACAATACAAAGGGTCAACCCATGGAATGGGAGAAGATATTCACAAGTGATACTACAGACAAATATGCTGCATTTTAAAAAAAAATAATGTTTTTGTTTTTTTGTTTTGGATGCTGAGACATTTTATTGTATACACATTTCATCAGTCAGTTGCTATTCTCTTCAAACACTTAGAAGAGAAAGCGATCACAAAACATACCCTATTCATTTTTATCCTTTTATAAGCTTCAGAGTTAATTCATTTTTAAAAAAAAAACTTTTTAAATCCAATTAACACATATGTATTATTGGTTTCAGAGGTGAAGGTCAGTGATTTATCAGTATCACACAACACACAGTGCTTTACCACAACACAACCCTCCCCATATCCATTATCTAGCCCCCCTCCCCTCCCGCAACCCTCAGTTTATTTCCCAAGATTAAAAGTCTCTTATGGTTTGTCTCCCTCTCTGATTGTGTCTTGTTTAATCTTTTCCCACTCTTCCCCTATGATCTTCTGCCTTGTTTCTTAAATTCCGTGGATCAGTGAGATTGTGTAATAATTGTCTTTATCTGATTAACTTATTTGTCTTAGCATAATACCCTCTAGTTGTATCCACGTGGTTGTAAATGGTAAGATTCCTTCCTTTTTCTTTTCTATATATATATACCACATCTTCTTTATCCATTCATCCACTGATGGACATCTGGACTCTTTTCCATAGTTTGTCTATTGTGGATATTGCTGCTATAAGCATTGGATGCATGTGCCCCTTTGGATCATATCCCTGTGTTATTCCTGACTTTAGGGGATAAGTTCTCCATTTTTCCCCATTGAGAAAGATAGTCACTGTGGGCTTTTCATAGATGGTTTTTATAATATTGAGTTATGTTCCCTCTATCCCTACACTCTGAAGAGTTTTAATCAAAAAGGATGTTGTACTTTGTCAAATGCTTTTTCTGCATCAATTGAGAGTGTCTTGTCCTTTCTTTTATTTATGTAGTGTATCAGATTGATTGATTTACAGATGTTGAACCACCTTTGCAGCCCAGGATGTGATGTATTCTGGAGAACGTTCCATGTGCGGTCAAGAAGAATGTGTATTCTGTTCCTTTGGGATGGAATGTTCTGAATATATCTGTAACATCCATCTGGTCCAGTGTGTCATTCAAATCCTTATTTCTTTGTTGAACTTATGGTCCGATGATCTGTGTATTGTGAGCAGAGTGTTAAAGTCCCCTACTATTATTGTATTATTATTGATGTGTTTCTTTGGTTTTGTTATTAATTGGTTTATGTAATTGGCTGCTCCCACGTTAGGGGCATGAATATTTATAATTGTTCGATCTTCTTGTTGGATAGACCCTTTAAGTTTAATACAGCGTCCTTCCTCATCTCTTATTCTAGTCTTTGGTTTTTTAAAATCGTGTTTGTGTGATATAAGGATTGCCACCTGAGCTTTCTTTTGATGTTCATTAGCATGATAAATGATTTTCCACCCCCTGACTTTCAATCTGGAGGTGTCTTTGGGTCTAAAGGGAGCCTTTTGCAGACAGCATATTGATGGGTCTTGTTTTTCTATTTTTTTTTTAATCCAATCTGATGCCCTGTGTCTTTTGATTGTGGCATTTGACCCATTGTGTGTAAATATTGAAAGATATGGATTTAGTGCCATTGTATTGCCTATGAGGTGACTGTTACTGTATATTGTCTCTGTTCCTTTTTGGTCTATGGTACTTTTGCGCTCTCTCTTTGTTTAGAGGACCCTTTTCTATATTTCTTGTATGACTGGTTTAGTGATCACAAATTCTTTTAGTTTCTGTTTGTCCTGGAAGCTTTTTATCACTCCTTCTATTTTGAATGATATCCTAGCTGGATTAAGTATTCTAGGCTGCATATTTTTCTCATTTAGCATCCTGAATGTATCATGCCAGTCGTTTCTGGCCTGCCAGGTCTCTGTGGATGTGATTGGTCTGCTGCCAGTCTATAATGTTTCTACCCTTGTAGGTTACAGCTCTTTTGTCCCTAGCTGCTTTCAGAATTTCTCTTTGTCTCTGAGTTTTGTAAGTTTCACTATTATATGTTGGGGTGTTAACCCATTTTTATTGATTTTGGGGGTGTTGGATCTCTGCCTCCTGGATTTTGATGGCTGTTTCCTTTCCCAGATTAGGGAAGTTCTCTGCTATGATTTGCTCCAATGTTTCCCTCCTCTTTCTCTCTTTCCCCTTTTTCCTAGGATCTCAGTCAGTTATTTCAATATTGTTTCAGTTTATGGTATCACCTATCTCTCGAATTCTCCTCTTGTGATACAGTAGTTGTACATCTCTCTTTTTCTTAGCTTCTTTATTCTCCATCATTTGGTCTTCTATATTACTAATTCTGTCTTCTGCCTCATTTATCCTAGCAATTAAAACCTCCTTTTTTGATTGCATCTCGTTAATAGCCTTTTTGATTCAACTTGGTTAAATTTTAGGTGTTTTATCTCTCCAGAAAGGGATTCTCTAATGTCTTCTCTGCCGTTTTCAATCCCAGCTCGTATCTTTATAATTGTTATTTTGAACTCCTGTTCTGACATCTTACTAATGTCTATACTGATTAGGCCCCTGGCAGTTGGTACTGCGTCTTGTTCTCTTTTTTGAGGTGAGTTTTCCTATCTTGTCATTTTGTCCAGAGGAGTAGATGACCGAACGAACAAAATACTAAAGTGGCAACAAGAATCCCAGAGAAATATACACTAATGAAATCAGAAGAGAACTGAAATGGGGGGGGGGAACAAAGAGATGATATAATTAAGATAGGTGAGCAGAATAGAGCAATACACTCAATTCTGTATGTATTTTGGTCTCTTTTTTTGAAAACTGGATCCCAAAATTGTAAAGAAAGAAAATCTGATGTATTTACAAAAGTAAAATTAAATACAGTGGAAGGATAGACTGTAACTCTTAAAATGTAAATCAAAAGGAAAAAACAGAATAGGCAAAACAACAACAATAACAAAAGGAAGGGATATAAACTGAGAAGTGAAGAGAAAAGAGCAGTACGTTATCTCTTGAGTGTATTTTGGTCATTGTCTTAGAGGAAACTACTTCTCAAAAATGTAGAGGAAAAACATATGTGTGTGTATATATATATATATACACACACATTAATTCAATTAATTTAATTATTAAATTTAATTAATAAAATTTAATTAAATTTAATAAAAATTAATTAATTTAAAATTTAATTAATTAATACATTGATTTAATTTATATATATAAATTAAATACATTGAAAGGATAGAATATAAATGTAAAGATGATAATTAAAAATAGTTTAACAAAAGACCCTTCCCCCCACAAAAAAACAAAACAAAATGAAACAAAAAACAACCAAGAAAAGTAAGGAAGAAAGAAAAAAAGAATATGATCAGGCTGGGGGAATAGAACAGAGCCATACAGTCGATTTTAGGTATATTTTGTTCTGTTAGAAAAACTGCAAAATTGTAGAGAAGGAAAAACTTATGTATACAAAAATAAGATTAAATACAATGAAGGGATAAATGGTTGTAAAAAAGAAAATTAAAAATGACTTGAAAAGGAGTTTTTCAGAGAAAACCAGTTAATCATTCCTGTCTCCCCAGTCTCCAACTGCACTCTCTGCTTACCCAGCCTGTGCCTGAGCATTTCTGTGTCAGGCACACGACCCTTTTTTGAGGCTCCAAACCCAGCAGAGTCCTGCGGTGTTCTCCTGCACAGCTCTTCCCAGCAGAGGAAGGTGGGTCTCACTGGTTCTGCCACTTGTTGGTTCTCTGCTTGAAGAGCAGTGGCCCGACTGTGTCCTGGATCACAGTTTATGACAATCCCAAGTTGAGAGCCCACTCCTGGGCTCACTCTTTGCAACTGGCTTCTCTGCTCCAATACATGGGAGCTCTGCCACACTCAGGTACCCCTGGTCTTCCTGTGACCCTGGGGATCCTGATATCATACTTTCCCAGTGAGGATTCCACTCTCCCAGTTAGCAGTCTGAGTGATGTCCCTCACAGGGTCAGACTCCTAAAAGTTCCAGCTTTGTGCTCTGCTGCTCTCTTCCGATATATCATCTCGGATTTGCTTCTCTGTACCTTGTACCTTGCAGACAGGGGTCGCTTTTCTATTCATAGAGTTGTAGCTATTCTTTTCTCTAGTCACTGGTTGAGTTTGCAGGTGTTCAGCATGTTTTGATAGCTATCTTGCTGAATTCCTGGGACCAGAAGAAGAAGGTCTCTTACTCTCCACCATCTTGGACCCCACAGCTCTCATTGTGGTTTTGATTTGTATTTTCCTGATGACAAGTGATGTTGGGCATTTTTTCATGTGTTTGTTGGCCATTTGGATGTCTTCTTTGGAAAAATGTCTGTTCATGTTTTCTACTCATTTCTTTATTGGATTATTTGTTCTGTGGGTGTTGGGTTTGATAAGTTCTTTATAGATTTTGGGTGCTTGCCCTTTCAAAAGATGAAGCTTGAATAGTTTGAATACTCACATATCTGGGTTTCCTTTTTTAAAAATGTTGGTGTATTATAAATTGTGGTTTTATGAGGATATAATTAGATTTCATTATTGATTCTAGGAGGATTCTAAAGATACATTTAAAAATTTTTTTTTAATTTAATTTTATTTTTTCAGTGTTCCAAGATTCATTGTTTATGGACCACACCCAGTGCACCATGCAACACATGCCCTCTTAATACCCACCATCATGCTCACCAAACCCCCAAAGTCCCCCAAAGATATTTTTAAATGTTGTTTTCAAGTAGAATCTTAAATGACTCAGTTTTATATACTTAAGAACAAAAGAGTAATAAATCCAGTATGGGGTTGTTATTAGTTCAAATGCATTGCTTTCTAGTACCTAAAATATACTTTGCTTAGTCTTATCTCTGAAACCTATTATTTTGTGTCAAAAACCCGAGAGCTGTGGTTTTTTTTTTCCTAGTTCCATCCATTCCTTTTCCTCATTCACAAGGATTTTCATTTCTTTCCCTATTTTTAATCCTTTGCCTTTCTTTTTGCACGTCTTTAGAATTTCTAGTTTTAGTCTAGGGACTATGAGTGCGCATATGTGTCCACCTATACTGTTTAGAGATGTGTTTACCCCGTGAGAAGTAGAGAACATCTCACCAGACTGAAGTAGGTTGAGGCCTTTCTGAGAAATAATCTGTAAGTGATGCATGAAAGAGAAATAGTTAGAATTTTAACGTGGACATAGGAGGCTAATGACAACACAATTAATGAAAGCAGGTATCCTTTAAAGGTGTTATGTGAAGGAACGCCTGGGTGGTTCAGTCGTTTAAGTGTCTCTCTTCGACTGATTTCATAATCCCAGGGTTCTGGGATCAAGTCCTCATGATCCCAGGGTCCTGGGATCAAGTCC
The DNA here is from genome assembly GCF_922984935.1 of Meles meles. NCBI lineage: Eukaryota > Metazoa > Chordata > Mammalia > Carnivora > Mustelidae > Meles > Meles meles. Next base: position 42,664,507 of record NC_060070.1, read on the forward strand.
TACGTTTGGCTCCTTGCTCAGCGAGAGCCTACTTCTCTCTCTGCCTGCCACTCCCCCTGCTTGTGGGCTCTCTTTCTGACAAATAAATAAATAAAAATCTTTAAATAAAAATGTTAAGTAAAATTTTCAATGAACCATGTAATTGCTCTGGTCATTAAATTGTTGATAAATGCCTAAATTTAAGTATAGGACGAAACTATAACAGGTATAATATATTTTGCTATTTTGTTTGTGAAGTATTTTATACAGTAGTCTAGATATAAGTCTTAGGTCCTATTTTTATGATTTCTGTTTTTATTTCTGTGCTAGCTTAAAACTGATACAAAGAATAAGGGAAATGTTATATGTGTTTTTATATTGTGGAAAACAAAGTTTATTTCTTAAGGTCTCACTACCATTTTCTCTACTTTATTAGGGTGTAGAACATGTTTAGTTTATAGATAAATGCCATTTGGTATCCCAGTATGGTTTATCCTCATCCAGAGATAATCAGTGTCTCTCTCTCTGTCTCCCCCCCCCCAAAGGTTTTATTTATTTGCGAGAGAAAGAGGGAGAACATGCACACAAGTAGGGGGAGTGGCAGGCAGAGGGAGAAGCAGACTCCCCCCTGAGCAAGGAGCCAGATGAAGGACTTGATCCCAGGACCCTAGGATCACAACCTGAGCTGAAGGCAGATGCTCAACCGACTGAGCAACCCAGGCATCCCTATTCAGTGTCTCATAAAGGTTTTATGTGTGGTAGCTAACTGGGTTACTTTACCCATTAACCAAGAGAGGAACTATGGCATCATTCTGTAGTCTGCAACTTCTTGAACAGCCTCTTGGCAGTAATGCCCAACAAGGGAAGTCATATTTTCTTGTTAATTAGTATGACTTTGAGGACAGTCCAAATTGTATCATCTAGAGACATTCAGTTACAGAAAGTTAACTGCAGTGAGCTCAGGCCAGCTGCACAGTCCCTACAACACTGCCCTTACTTCAGATAGCAGCTACAAGTTTTGGACCTCTTTGCCTCAGACCTGCTGGCTACAAATTCTGCGGTTCCCAGGGACTCCCTCAGGTTTGGTAATTTAGTAGAATGACTCAGAGACTCAGAAAAGTACTGTGCTTATCATTACAGTTCTATAATAACAAGAACCACATGGGACAAAATTTGGGAGGGGCCCAAATTTGAAGCTTCTGGTCGTCCCCTCCTGGGGAGACATGGACGGCATTACCTACTTCTGGCTAAGATGCATTGACAGTACCCAAAGTGTATTGCCAACCAGGGAGCCTTTGGTGTCCAAATTTTATATTGTAATTCAGTCACATATTGCCTGCATGGCTGACCTTTAGTCTTCAACCCTTCTGAGAGGTTTGGACTGATATATGTAGTCTGCAGTTCTTTTGGAGGACATGATATGGCATGTTCCAGAGTCTCCATTATAAATCACATTGTTTGAGTCTCTGGTGGCCAAACACCTCAGGCAAACAAAGATATGCTTGTCAGGCAGTACATTCCAGGGGCCTAGAGGTCGTCTCCTGGTAATGGAGGGCAAAGGCCAGACCACTCTTTTGGTAAAGTTAATTCTTTGGTACACACCTGTTCAAAGGATGTGTTTTTGAATGAGATGTAGTATTTTTTTTTTTTAAAGTTTACGATGTAGCTCTTTTTTGAAAGTCTTAAATTTTATTTTAAAAATAAATATGATTCCCCTTTATGCTCAAATTACAAATATTTAACTTCTTTCTTTGTTTCTTTAATTTTTGTCCCTTTTCTTGTGACATTCAGACCAGCCACTTATGTAGTTTAATTTTATTTTTATTGCATTACATATGTGTTTATGGTTAAGTGCCCCTTCTGTTCTTGTACTCTTTCCTGAAGTGCTTTTTTTTCTTCCAGACTAGTAGGTTATGCTCTTTTACCCACAAAGGAAATATTTACCTATACTTTTTACCAGCTGCAAACTGTGTAAACATTCTGGAAGACATTTAGGAGAGAAAAAGTACTTTAATAACCATGCTAATGAAACTTGGACTACATAGGCAGTTAGGAGCACTCAAAGCTTTTTTTTTTGTGATCATGTGAATTGTGATCATGATGCCTAACAGATTGTTTTAGAAAGTTCTAGTGGAGGGGTGCCTGGGTGGCTCAATGGGTTAAGCCTCTGCCTTCAGCTCAGGTCATGAACTCAGGGTCCTGGGATCAAACCACACATCGGACTTTCTGCTTGGCAGGGAGTCTGCTCCACCCCACCCCCGACCCCACCTGCCTCTCTGTCAAATAAATAAATAAAATCTTTAAAAAAAAAAGAAAGTTCTAGTGGAGGTGAGTAGAAATAGCTTGGAAAGAGGAAGTTAATGTGTAAGCGAGAAGACCAGTTAGGACCCTATTAGTGTTATCCCTGCTGAAAATAATGAAAGTAATAAGGAATGATATATGAGAAAGTTATTAACTATGATAGTTGATTTTATTTTTTAAAAAATCTTACCCCTTCAATAATCTGTACATAAATTAATAGCTTTTAAACTTCTCTTAATAATTTTATGTTTTCATTTAACACAGTTTCTTGGGATAATGCCTTGTGTTTTCTATCTAACTATATCTATTGGCTTCTTTTTATTTATTATTTTATTAAATTTTGAGAACATGAGCATGCTTGTGATTCTCTCTCCCTCTCCCTTTGCCCCTCCCCCTGCTCGTGTGTGTGCCCCTGAGTGTGGGCGTGTGCTCTCTCTTTCTCTCTAACTCTAAATAAATAAATAAATAAATAAGTAAAATCTTTAAAAAAAAACAAAACAAAACATAAAATGGGGATAATAATGGTCCCTATTTCATAATATTGAAGGCTGAAATGAGTTAATATATGTAAAGTGCTTAGAAGAGTGCCGGCATATAGTGTTTAGATGTTTTACCTCTTCTCATCTGTTTTGTTTTGTTTTCATGAATACATGATTAGTACTCAGTAAACATTTGGATACAACTGGATGAGAGACGAAATTATAATTACTTTTCTGTTTTCTCAGAAGTCTTTAAACAGCTCTACTAAATGTACTTTACTGTAAAATGATTCTTTTATGTATATTTAGGCCCATATTAACCACAAGTCATAAACTGGTAGGCTCCAGAAATTTTAAGTTCCTGTAATACTTATAAAACATTGAGTTTGCTTGTAGATCAAGATGTGCTCTCCAGTTCATCATAGTTCTTACTACTACTGTCTTATACCCAGTCCTGTTCAGGTTCATGGCCTAGCATCTGCAGGTGTTTGAGTTTGGGACCTCACAGTAGACCCTGACACTAGCTCTTCCAGGATGAAAACTGATAGATCTCTTTTAGATCTCAAACATTTGATAGAATGACTGAGCTATGGCAGCAAAAGAATGTTTGTTGAATAAATGAATGGTGCTTCAATTGTGAAATGAAAAAGAAGTCTGTAACAAAGAACTATGCTTGTTCCATGGGGGTGAGTTGACTTATTTTGTAGAATTATGAGGGAATTTTGGTAAAAGTAAGACTAACAGCTACCAAAAATAATAAAGAACCTAAATTTCCTAGAGAAATTTTGTTCTTTGATTTCTGACTCGTCATGTAGGATTCACCAGAATTCTTAAGGTTAACTTTAATTGTAGTAATATGGATGGAAAGAGCCAGTGAAGCTATTTATATTTTGATTAGCTAACTTTATTTTTTTTTTTAAGATTTTACTTATTTATTTGATAGAGATCACAAGTAGGCAGAGAGGCACGTGGAGAGAGAGAGAGAGGAAGGGAAGCAGGTTTCCTGTGGAGCAGCAGAGAGCCCAATGTGGGGCTCAATCCCAGGACCCTGGGATCATGACCTGAGCTGAAGGCAGAGGATTTAACCCACTGAGCCACCCAGGCGCCGCTTGATTAGCTAACTTTAATGACATAGTTGTTGAATCATCATTGGTAAATAATGAAAATCAAATCTTTTTTTTTTCATATGCATAAAGTATTTTATATTTATCTTTTTAAATTTTTTAAAATTTAATTTAATTTTTTTTCAGTGTTCCAAAAGCCAAAGAGCAGATAATGGTCTTGGCTTTTTGGTGAGCAAAAAGGATGAGTTTTGTAGATTGATTTTATACTAATTAGAAGAATATTTAGGGTACAGAAGCATTGAATAATCTAAGCCTAAACCAGAAGTTAGACTTTCGGAATGAAAAAGTATGAAGAGTAATATCCAGTTGAGTGGAAATTTCCATTTTGGGGTGATTGGTGAAATAAAGCCATGAGTTTTAGGGGAGTTACGAAAGTACAAATAAAAAAAAAAGGCAGATACAGGCTACTGAGTGTATCAGTACTCAGTGTAACAATATAGATATTGAGTATTCTCAGGCAGTTAGTTGGGGCTATGTGGGGATATCTGCCCAGAAAATGAGAATAATCCAGAACAGAAAGATGGAGATAGTTTATTTCTTGTTTAAGTATTCCTGTAGTGTATTTTTCTTTACTTTAATGAATCGTTGTTGCAAATTTGGTTTCCCAATTACACTGTGGATTCATTTTCTTCTTCGTAGTAGTCTTCAGCTATGATTTTGCTTATTTCTAAAAGGTTCCTTTCTATGCTTTGTAACTTTGCATGTTCTGTTTTGGTTCTTATGTTTCTAATTTCAAGCCCTTTTGCATTATCTTTCTTTGCTTATGCATTTGTAATGATTTGGTTTCCAATTACTTTCTGATTCATGGACACATAAAATCCCAATTCAGAGTCTATCACCTGGTATATAACTTTTTTGTCATTTCCACCAAGTTTTGGTCAATAGAAAGTTATGTGTCTTTTCTAGGATGTTTCAGATGGTATTCCAGTGATGGGATTATGTTCATAGGTAAGCAGGTTAAATTTTTATAAGTAAAACCTTATAACACACTATCATGCTTCATTAATTATTTGGTTTATTATGTCTGCTATTTTACCTTTTATCTAATTTTCTTCTAACTTAATCTGGTGGAAGATAAGATTATAAATCTAAAAAGGAATGTATCTAAGTTTAGGATAATTCTCCACATATTCCACTTTAAAGCTTCTCAAGGGTTTGCAGTTACAGTTTTTTATTTTAAAAGTAAGATAGGTTCTAAGAAACTTGTTAGAAGTGTTTTAAAAACAACTTGGGTAATTTAAGTCTTTTTGTAGAAAGATTGACAGGAAATGGTTAATTATATCATTGCATTTAATGTTTTTACTAATGAATCAAAATTAAGGTATTATTTAGGCATATTGGCCTAGGCTTATGTTATCATTGGGTCCCCAATATCCTTAGTCCTGACTGGATTTCTAGCATTAGTAGGCAGTCAGGAAATATCTACCTAATGAACACTGGTTGAAATTTTATTTTTATAGAGGTGTTATCATCCAGTAAATTATCTAAGAAAAACTTAGGTTAGCACTTCTTATGTAAGAATACCAGTGCAACTTATAAATAAGTTTTACTTAAAGTATAGAAGAGGAAAAAACCACAGTAGCTAAAAAGTACAGGATATTCTATTTTGGAATGTAATGTCAGAGACAAAAAGAATACCAAAATAAATTTTTAAATTACCTGCTATTTAAGTCATTAAAATAAAAGCTGACTTTTTAAGCCATGCTATTTTAACTGTAGATAGTGAAACTTTTTGGCTCGTTGGTTAACTGTTCTTTCTTTGGAGACTGTGTCTAACTTCTCTCAGACTGCCCATCACCCTTGTTGAATACAACTTCCCTATGTTTGGTTTGATCTATCTATTACCCGGGCTTTTCCATTTCTTCACAATTTACATCTCAGTGATTTTCTTCTGATTTAGTCACTTTGACTTGAGCAACTTATTTCTGGCTACTATTCCTACTTCAAAGTTTTAAATGCAGACACATTGCTTTCTAACCACGACTGCCATCTCTTAAGAACTTGTAAGACATTTCATCCACTTCTCTGCCATCCAGTGAACTGAGACTCTGCCATCTTCAACCATATCTGGGTCTTAATAGCTCTAGGGGCATGTGGTTCTCTTCACTGGGCTTATGATTTCATAATCTTTTTTTCTACTCTTTCAATCTTTTCACTCTTTTTTTTTTTTTTTCCTGCACTTTCTAAGTTCTCTAGAGTTCTTAGTTTCTTAAGGTAGAAGTTGATATCATTGATTTGTGACTTCTTTTCTGATTAGTAATCTAGTACAATAAATTTTTCTTACGTGTACTTTAGCCACATCTCAAATCTCAGTTACTGTGTTTTCATCTTCATTCTGTTTGAAATACTTTAGTTTTCCCTTTTGATTTTTTCTTTTATTCATGGGTTATTTACTACTATGTTACTAAGTTTCCAAACATTGGAGGATTTTCCCAGATATCTTTTCCTTAATATTTAATTTAATTCATTGTGATCAGAGAATATACTTTGTATGACTTTGATTTATAAATGTGCTGTAATGCACTGGGGAAAAAGTGTTTTTTCCTGTTTTTGGGTAGAGTGTTATATAAATGTCGGCTAGGTCAGGTTTAGTGTTGCTGTAGTGTTCCATATTCTTACTGATTTTCTGTCTGCTGGTGTTCTGTTAAGTGTTGCTGGTTGAACTGGGGAGACCCTGGACCCTGGGGCCTCAACCCAGCCAGACAAAGGAGTTATTGGCCTTGTAAGAAGAATGAATTCAAGGCTAGACATGCAGCACAGTGGATGAGCAACACGAGCAGGAAAGTTTACTAGGTGAAAAATAGAGATGAGAGCCCCTGAGCGCAAATGAGAGAGCAGGAGAGAGAGTCGGAGAGAGGCAGAGACAGAGTTGCATGCCCAGGGATTTGGGTTTCTATCTTGTATTGATAGTTGTTAACTAGGGGGTAGAATACTTATTACTTGGAGTGGAGATTTCTTGGGAGCAGGATTTCATGCTTTTCTTCCTTATTTGGTCAGGGATTTTTGGCCTCCTTTGTCAGCCACCTCGGGCTCTCTAGTTTGCTGTAGCTTCATGTGGCTTTGTTTCGGATTGCTGCCAGCACAGGCCTCTGACTTGCCCAGTAGCTGGCCATGACTTCTTTGCCCACCTCCAGATATCCTGTTAGAACCTAACTAACTGCCTACTCTGGCATAAGTATTTTCAAGATATCTTTACCTCTACTGAATGTTTTTTTCTGCTTACTGAATTATTTACTGAGAGCAGAGTCCTAAATTCTCCATGTGTAATTGCAGATTTTTGCCTTATTTTTATGATCTACTCTGTCAGTTTTAAAAAAATGCATTTGGACTCTTTTTTTTTTTTTGAGGTGCATATACATTTAAGATTGTTATAGATTCTTTTCAATATCTAGTAATATTTCTTGTTCTTAAGTCTTCTTTGTCTCATATTAATATAGGCTAGCAACTTCAGCTTTCTTTTCAGTAGCATTAGGATTTTTTTTTAAAGATTTTATTTATTTATTTGACAGACAGAGATCACAAGTAGGCAGAGAGGCAGGCAGAGAGAGAGGGAGAAGCAGGCTCCCTGCCGAGCAGAGATTCCAATGTGGAGTCCAATCCCAGGACCCTGAGATCATTACCTGAGCCAAAGACAGAGGCTTAACCCACTGAGCCACCCAGGCGCCCCTATTAGGATTTAAAAAAAAAAAAAAGATTTTATTTTTTTATTTGACAGAGGGAAAGGAACAGAGAGAGAGGGAACACAAGCAGGGGGAATGGGAGAGGGAGAAGCAGATTACTCTCTGAGCATGGAGCCCAATGTGGGGCTCTATCCTAGGACCCCGAGATCGTAACCTGAGCCAAAGGCAGAAAGTTAACAACTGAGCCACACAAGTACCCCTAGGATTTTTTTTAAAAAAATATTTTGTTTATTTATTTGACAGAGAGTACAAGCAAGGGGAGTGGCAGGCAGAGAGAGAGGGAGACTGGGAGCCTGATGTGGGACTCGATCCCAGCATCTTGGCATCATAATCTGAGCCAAAGGCAAATGCTTAACCGACTGAGCCACCCAGGTTCCCCAGTGTTAGGATTTAATACCTTTTCTGTCCTTGTACAGTTAACTTTCTATCTTCCATCCAGCTTTATTGAAGCATAATTAACCTATAACATTGTGTAAATTTAATCTGTCCTTCTACTTTTAATTTAATCTTTATGTACAAAGTAGATTTATTTTGGGCAGGACAGAGTTAGTTGGTTCTTGAATTTTTTTTTTTTTTTTTCCAGTCTGACAATTTCTGCCTGTTAAGTGGGGTGCTTACACCATTTGAATTTAATGTAATTATTACTGTGGTTTGATATGGATTTACCATCTTACTGCTTTTTTTCTATTTGCCCATGTGTTCTCATTTCCTCTTTTTCCTCTGTCATTTGGATTACTTGAGAATGTTTGGATTTCATTATAGCTCCACTTTAGGCTTTTCAGGTATACATCTTTGTTTTATATTTTAGGATTTAGTCTAAATCCTAAATCTAACCTTTCACTGTTTACCTTTAGATAATATATCACTTTTTAGTTGGGGTAAGAACCATACAACAATATCACTCCATTTCCTGTCATATATTTGCTTCTAAACATGTTAAAACCACACAGTTCATTTTGATATTTTTGCTTTTAATTATCTTTTTTTTTCCATTTTATTATTTTTTTCAGCGTAACAGTATTCATTGTTTTTGCACAACACCCAGTGCTCCATGCAAAACATGCCCTCCCTATTACCCACCACCTGTTCCCCCAACCTCCCACCCCTGACCCTTCAAAACCCTCAGGTTGTTTTTCAGAGTCCATAGTCTCTTATTTTATATGGGGTTCGCCTCCCCTCCCCAATGTCCATAGCCCCCCTCCCCCCTCCCAATCCCACCTCCCCCCAGCAACCCCCAGTTTGTTTTGTGAGATTAAGAGTCATTTATGGTTTGTCTGCTTTTAATTATCTTTTAAAGAAATGAAGAACATATATTTTATGTTCTAGTTTTCAACCATTTCTTTTTCTGTTTTTTTTTCTTTCTTTCTTTCTTTTTTTTTTTTTTTTTTTTTTTTTTTACCAATCATCTTTTATTAGATGTTAATTCTCAACTAGGATATGAAAGGATTCAGGGTGCTAGGCAAAAGTGATGTCAAGAATGCAGTATGTGCCTCCACACTGGGCCCTGTTCCATGGTACATCGTATCCTGATGATGCCCTTTTTTTCCACATTGATATCCTGTTCTAGGACCAGTAGTAACCTCTTTGAAACACTTCAGCAGTGCCATTAGGAGTGGAATTCTGCATCAGTATCTAACCTGGCAGCTCTCCTAGTTTGACATCCATAAACTTCTCCTTTATTGGTACAGATGATGCCATCTGGAGTCCTGGGTGTCTATTACATCTAGTTTTCAGCCATTTCTGATGTTCTTTATATTTTTTATTTAGATACAGGTTTTTGTTGTTTGTATCATATTTCTTCTACCAGAAAACTTTCTTTTAAAATCTTTTTTACAGCCTGGTGGAAATTCATTTTATCAGATTTGTCTGTTAGAAAAATTTTTTATTGTGCCCCATTTTTTTAAAAGATATTTTCATTTGCTAAAGATTTTTGGGTTTATAGTTTTTCTATTAGTACTTTGAAGCTGGTATTCTATTATCTCCTGGCTTATATAATTCATGACAAAGAATCTGCTGTCATTCTTATTTTTGTACCTCTGCATGTAAGTTTTTTTCCTTCCTACTGTGGTTTGACTGTGTACTTTTTTTTCTTAAATCGTTCTTGTTATCTAGGCTACTGTTGGGATGTGTGCTTGTGCAAATGTGTGTTTAATTTTGCAGTAATCTGAGATATTGTTCCTTCCAATTGTTTGTTTCTTTATCATTTTCTTTTTTAAAATCATTTCAGTTGTACAGATGTTATATCTTTTTAATCTCTCAGCTCTTTGATTCTGTTTCTTCTCCCCCACCTTTCTTTTTGTATTTCAATGGTAAGAAGTGATACCTTTTCTTCTTCAAGATTCTTTCTTCTTCAGGGATTCTTTCCTTTGTTGTGTTCAGTCTGCTGATAATCTCATTGATTATTTTCATTGATTAGCATTCTTTTTCTCTGATACTGTTTTTTATATCTTACATTTCTACTTGTCTCATGTTTATAGCTTTCATCTCTTTGTGCTGAAATTCCAAGTTTGTTCATATATATTTTTCACCTTTTCCTTTAAAATGTTAAGGTTATTTTAAAGTCTTTGATAATTGCAAAACGAGCTGTTTCTGAGTCTTGTTCTTTTGACTGTTGTAGCTACTGAATGTAGTTTTTTTTCTTGCTTTGTATATATGTGGTAATTTTGTATTGCGTGCTAGATATTTTTTTTTTTCCTGTTTGAACAACAGAGGCTGAGTTAAATATATATGTGCTTGGTAATGGGTATATCTCTTTCAGTTTGTTAATAGGTCTCATTTGAAGCAATGGGTTAGTGGTTGAATCACTCTGTTCTCTATTTGAGATGGATTTGTGTTGCTATATAGTTACATTTGTGCTCTAAAGACTTCACATTCCTTCAGCACATGGCTGCTGTTAATGGACTTATTGAGAGTGTGGAGCAAAGAACGGTTTCTGCCAAAAGGTGAATCAATACAAAAGATGAATTCTTCCAAAGGTGAAAAAGTTTATATGCTTCCTCTTCCTTTAGAGGGCTTGGGATTCAGTCTATCCTGTTTCCTAGAGACCTCAGCTCTCTAAGAGCCTTGATGAAATTCACGCTTTTATAGATTATTTGCTTTTTTATAATTTTCAGATTAGAAGCAACATTCTCTTACCACTTTTTATAGTAAGTGAAACTGGAACTTTCCCTTAAACCAGATATACATACATGCATGCATACATTTATTTATTTATTTATTTTAAACCAGACTTTTAAAGATAACTTTACAAGAGGGGGCGTGTGTGTGGCTTAGTCTGTTAAACATCTGCCTTCACTCAGATCATTATCCCAGGTTTTGGAGTTGAACTCCATATCGGGCTCCCTGGTCAATGGGAAGTGTCTCCCCACTTCCCCGCCCTCTTCCACCTTCTTGTGCTTTCTCTGTGCGTGTCTCAAATAAATAAATAAATAAATAAATAAATAAATAAAATCTTTTTTAAAAAGATAACTTTAAAGGAGCTAAACACTTTCAAGATTATGGACATAGACATACAGAGTGAATGAAGGGGAAAGAACTTTTCTAATGTTATTCAGTTTCTACTTTTAACTTGGCATAACATCTATTGTGAAAGTTGCATGTGCAATTTGAAGTATGTTGTAACTCAGGAGACAAGAGTGAAAGTAATGGAAATAAGTTATATGACTTAAATTTTGGCTCTAACTATGAAGATACTGGTATATAGAAGATGCCCATAACAAGTTTGGATAAATTTTCTCTCAAGAATTGTGAATGGGAAAAAGCAGTATTTTTACCTTAAGATACTTTACATATATGAATTCAAATATGAACAAGTAAGTCCATTAATGGTAAATTATACAATATTAATACAATATTTAGATTTTATCTCTATTCCTAGAATGATTTTTTCCCCTTCAGGTATTTTACCTACCTGCATATTGCCACTTTTTCAAATAGTGCATGGTAGAGTACATTTAAAGTCTGTAAACGTTGGGGCGCCTGGGTGATTCAATTGTTCGAGTGCCTTACTCTTGGTTTTGGCTCTGATCATGATCTCAGGGTGTGAGAGCAAGCTCTGCGTTGGGCTCTGTGCTCAGTGCAGAGTCTGCTTGTCCATCTCCTTCCCTTTCTGTCCCTCCTCTCTGCTCATGCCTATGCACATGTGTGTGCTGTCTCAAAAAAATAAAATCTTTAATTAAAAAAAGAAAATGTATAAACCTTAAATGATGATTAGAGGACTGATATACATAAGATGTTGCAAAAATCTTCGGGCATTTATTTCAGAGTGGAAGCAGACTTTCTTTGGTTATTTTCTTATTTTTAATTGAAATCAGTTCTTTTTTTTTTTTTTTCTTTTTTTTAAGATTTTATTTACTTTGACAGAGACCACAGCAGGGGGAGTGGCAGGCAGAGGGAGAGGGAGAAGCATGGGGAGCCCAATATGGGATTCAGTCCCAGGATCGCAGGATCATAACCTGAGCCAAAGATACAGTCGCTTAAACACTAAGCTACCCAGGTGCCTGAAATCTGTTCTGTTTTTTAGCTATCCGACTTGAAGCTAGTTACCTAATCTCTCATAGCTTCTGTTTCCTTTTCTGACAAGTTAAATAATAATGAAAAACTCAAAGATACATATCTTGTGAGGAATTATGTATTTTGAATGGTATATGTTAAGAACCAAATACAACAGCACTTTATTATAGGTCCTTAGTATGATAGGTGCCACTGTAAATAAGTCAAGAAAGACTTTCTTGCTATCTCTGTCTCTCTCTCTCTCTGTAAATAAAATCTTAAGAAAAGGAGGGGGTGCTCATTGGGTTAAGCATCTGCCTTCAACTCAGGTCATGATCTCAGGGTCATGGGGTTGAGCCCCACATTGGGCTTCCTGCTCAGCAGGGAGTCTGCTTGTCCCTCTCCTCCCTGCTTGTGCTCTCTCCTGCTGTCTCTCTTGATAGCTCTCAAATAAATAAATAAATAAAATCTTTAAAAAAAATATTGTCTGGAGTAATCAACAAGGAGTAAAACAAGAGTAAAAACAGGGACTCTTTATCATTGTGACCCAAGAGGTTTCTGATTCATAAAAAGTTACAGTAAAATAAAAAATGAAGTTGTTTTCATTTCTGCAGTAGGTAACATCATATTATTTAGAGTCTTACCAACTCTGTACTGTTACTGTGTATGTATTTTGTATACAGGGATGATCTAGTATATGAATTTGAGACTTTTAATCTAAGAATGGATAAGCTCTGTTTATTTGCCATAGATGGTGTACCTACAATTAAGAAGGACAAATTCTTTTTTTTTTTTTTTAAATTTATTTATTTTTATTTGTTTATTTACAGCATAACAGTGTTCATTGTTTTGGCATCACACCCAGTGCTCCATGCAGTACGTGCCCTCCCTATTACCCACCACCTGGTTCCTCAACCTCCCCCCCCCAACCCCCCCGCCACCCCTTCATAACCCTCTGGTTGTTTTTCAGAGTCCATAGTCTCTCATGGTTCATCTCCCCTTCCAGTTTCCCTCAACTCCCTCTCCTCTCCATCTCCCCATGTCCTCCATGTTCTTTGTTATGCTCCACAAATAAGTGAGACCATATGATACTTGACTCTCTCTGCTTGACTTATTTCGCTCAGCATAATTTCTTCCAGTCCCGTCCATGTTGCTACAAAAGTTGGGTATTCGTCCTTTCTGATGGAGGCATAATACTCCATTGTGTATATGGACCACATCTTCCTTATCCATTCATCTGTTGAAGGGCATCTTGGTTCTTTCCACAGTTTGGCGACCGTAGCCATTGCTGCAATAAACATTGGGGTACAAATGGCCCTTCTTTTCACTACATCTGTATCTTTGGGGTAAATACCCAGCAGTGCAATTGCAGGGTCATAGGGAAGCTCTATTTTTAATTTCTTCAGGAATCTCCACACTGTTCTCCAAAGTGGCTGCACTAACTTGCATTCCCACCAACAGTGTAAGAGGGTTCCCCTTTCTCCACATCCTCTCCAACACACGTTGTTTCCTGTCTTGCTAATTTTGGCCATTCTAATGGTGTTAGGTGGTATCTCAATGTTGTTTTAATTTGAATCTCCCTGATGGCTAGTGATGATGAACATTTTTTCATGTGTCTGATAGCCATTTGTATGTCTTCGTTGGAGAAGTGTCTGTTCATATCTTCTGCCCATTTTTTGATATGATTATCTGTTTTGTGTGTGTTGAGTTTGAGAAGTTCTTTATAGATCCTGGATATCAACCTTTTGTCTGTACTGTCATTTGCAAATATCTTCTCCCATTCCGTGGGTTGCCTCTTTGTTTTGTTGACTGTTTCCTTTGCTGTGCAGAAGCTTTTGATCTTGATGAAGTCCCACAAGTTCATTTTTGCTTTTGTTTCCTTGGCCTTTGGAGACATATCTTGAAAGAAGTTGCTGTGGCTGATATCGAAGAGGTTACTGCCTATGTTCTCCTCTAGGATTCTGATAGATTCCTGTCTCACGTTGAGGTCTTTTATCCATTTCGAGTTTATCTTTGTGTACGGTGTAAGAGAATGGTCGAGTTTCATTCTTCTACATATCGCTGAAGAAGGACAAATTCTTTTAACCTTTGAGAAATTTTTTAGGGGCACCTGACTGCCTCAGCTGGTAGAACATGCAACTCTTGATCTTGGGATTATGAGTTCAAACCCCAGGTTGCGTGCGAAGCCTCCTTAAAAACAAAAAAAAGGTTTTGTTTTTAAAGGCGATGTGGCATTTGGTTTTCATTGCATTATTTCTTAGCAGATTTTGTGCTATGAATTTAGCAGGTTACCTTTTCTTACAAGATAGGGTATAAGAAGTATTAAGGTTTTTCTGTCTTCTATCTACTTTCTGTCTTTCTTGAACCTTTACCCTTCATTAGTTCATGGATAGCTGAAAAAAGTTGAAATAGAACACGAAGGTCTTAATATATATGCTTCTCAATATGAATACAAGGTTCAGAAGTTTTTTCTGTAGGATAAATATATCACATACATGAAACAAAGGCTTTAATCTAACATTGCCTTCCACATTTCCAGCAAGAATGTAAGCTGATATTTTGGCTCTTTAATGCTTAGGGTTTATTTATCCTCTCTTAAAAAGAATTTACAAGAAACCAGTGTTTTTAATTCATATAGAATTTTTTATTCTGGCAAATTGCCTTCTCTATTGGCTAGGTCATTTAAACCTCTGAGCACATTGGAGACAAATCTATGAATCTCAGAACTGTCCTGAAATTTCTGCGCATTTGGCCAGACTCTGGATAATATGGTTGTAAGATTCCCAATTTGCCGGTTCCCCACTTCCCCACTTAATTCCCCACTCAAGAAATCTTAGTGTTTTAGTAAAAGGAAAAAAACAGAACAAAAAAGAAAACTTTATGAGCACTATAGTTCTTTAAAAAAACAATCTGAGGGTTTTGAAGGGGCCGCGGGTGAGAGGTTGGGGGAGCCTGGTGGTGGGTATTATGGAGGGCACGTATTACATGGAGGACTGGGTGTGGTGCATAAACGATGAATTCTGTTACGCTGAAAAGAAATAAAATAAAAAAAAATTAAAAAATAAAAAATTTGTTAAAATATACATTAAATTTACCTTTTTAGCTGTTAAGCATACAGTTCAGTGGCATTAAGGATGTTTAAATTGTTGTGTAACCATCACCATTATCCATGTCCAGATTTTTTTCATCTTTCCAGATGAAACTCTGTACCTGTTAAACACTAACTCCTTATTCTCCTCTTGCCCCACCTGCTCCCTAATTTCTGTCCCTATGAATTTGACTAAGGAGATTTACAGTTTTGAGGTAATTTAGATATTCAATCCCGCAGTGGTTTTAAAGTTGTTAGAAAGTAGGATTTGCTCATTTTTCTTTGCTGAACTGTCCCCAGTTTAGAGAAATTACAGATTTTGAAGAACGATGTAGCAGAGAAGATGAAGCCACAGTTTGGGAGGAGACTCACAGATTTTGTTGCATGTGAAATAAAGTTAAAATTTTGGTTGTTGCTTTTGGAATACAAATCTCCCTGTAGATGAAGTGGTTTAAGAGGATGTGATTGTGATAAAAAGAGATATATTACACACAGCATATCCAAAATTTTGGATACGACATATTTTAATTCCAGACCTATCCTGACAGTGCTATAAGTTGGTCAGACTCTGGCTCTCCAAAATCCAGAAATCAATATTTAGGGCTTCCATCAGTGTATGCATGTTCAGTACTTCAAAACAATAAAAATCTGAAAGAAGCACTTAAAACTACTTGCCCAGAGCTAATGAGAGAGCTTTGGGGCTATACCTACTCTTTAGTAGATAATGACATTGAAAAAAAAACCTGTATTTATATTTTATACTGTGTATCCCTTATAATACATTTCTGTGCTTGAAAAAATATAAGAAAGACAACAAAACAAAAAGTAGGACCAATTTTTTTTTTTTTTAAATCCTTTACTGGTGGGTTTGGGAAAGACACAGATAATATATTTTTGGTCTGTGATCCCACGTCTGAGCTTGCTTTAAGGTTACAGATTCTCAGGGGAGGTATCCTTCCCCCACCCTCCATCTATCCCTCTCAAGTTTCTCTATGGTTTCCTTTTTTATGTATGTTTTATATTTTATTCCCTATATTTATTGCTTCTCAGATCTTCTATTTTCACTTTGCATTTGGCCTCTGTCTTCCTTTTATGCTGGCTCAGAAGTGCATTTAAAAGTATGTTTTTCAGGGGCATCTAGGTGGCTCGGTGGTTAAAGCCTCTGCCTTCAGCTCAGGTCATGATCTCAGAGTACTGGGATTGAGCCCTGCATCAGGCTCCTTGGCAGGGAGCCTGCTTCTCCCCACCCCCCCTGCCTGCCTCTCTGCCTACTTTGATCTTTGTCTGTCAAATAAATAAATAAAGTCTTTTTAAAAATATGTTTTTAATATTTTATCCATCATTTTGGTTGTTTTTAGTTATGACTTGTTCTAGATCTCTAGCCTGCTGTGGGGTAACAGTCTTTATACATTAAAAAAAAAAATCTTGCAATATGTTAACCTAGATCTCTCTTTATCACCTACCTTCCCCATTTTATATCTCCGTTCTTAAAACTTACATATTAAGAAATTTTTGTAAAATTTGCAAAAAATTAAAATGCTCTTTAAGTGATTATTATATTTCTAAAAATGTGTATTTATTTTATAGTTACTTGAAGGAAATTTTGCCAAAGAAGTCAGCCATGAAATGGATGGACTTATTTTTCAGCCTATTGGAGTAAGTTGTGTGTATGTGTGCATATGCGTGCATTTGAGTATGTTGTATGTATATAAATATGTGTCTACACATATTTACAAAGTATAAAATATATATATATATGAAATACGTTTTCTTAAGATATATTTACTTAGGATTGATTACTGCTACAATCACTGCCTATCCTTAAATAAATTGTTTATTATAAGATATTTCACTTATACTAAATATATATAATGGTACGATGAACAGTTGTTTGCTTTTCACTTAGCTTAAGAAATAAACATTGGTCATTATTTTTCAAGGAAGTCGGTCTTTTGGTATAATTAGGTTTTTTAAATAATTCTTACAAAACAAATGTTAATTTAATTTTACTAGAAATCTATCAGTAACATTACATAAATGCTTATTTCTGTAGCCCATTATACCTTTAAAAATTAATATTTCTAAAATTTGTTATTGGTGAGTGAAATTAAAAGAATTTTTACTATTTGAAGAAAATATAATTATTTGACTATTACAGATCAAATTTCTGAAACTCACTGAAGAACTTGCACTAACTGAATGGTCAAATCATGTATTTGGAGTAAGTTACATTTTACTCTGATAGCATGGTTTCTCAACATTAGCACCAGTGACATTTTTGCCAGATAATTCTTTGTTGTGGGCAGCTTTCCTGTGTATTATAGTGTGTTTAGCAGCATCCTTGGTCTGGACTTATTAGGTGCCAGTATTACCTCTTCCCCCGATCCCATCTCTCTGGGTTGTGACAACCAAAAATATATACTTTCACTGCCTGCTTTCTGCTGGAGAGCAAAATTGCCCTCATTTGACAACCTGTGCTCTATTGCACTGTTTCTCAAAATATGGCCTGTGGACAAGGAACATTACCACCACCCAGAAAGTTATTAGAAAAGCAGCTCCTCTGGGCAGCTGGGTGGCTCAGTTGGTTAAGTGCTTGCTTTCAGCTCAGGTCATGATCCCAGTGTCTTGGGATTGAGCCCTGCATCAGGCTCTCTGCTCAATGCGGAGTCTCTTTCTCCCTCTGCCTCTCTCCCTGCTTGTTCTTTCTCTTTCTCGCTCTGTGCTCTCTCTCAAACAAATAAAATCTTTTTTTTAAAGATTTTATTTATTTATTTGACAGAGAGATCACAAGTAGGCAGAGAGGCAGGCAGAGAAAGAGGGGGAAGCAGGCTCCCCGCTGAGCAGAGAGCCCGACATGGGGCTCGATCCCAGGACCCTGAGATTATGGCCTGAGCCGAAGGCAGAGGCTTAACCCGCTGAGCCACCCAGGCGACCCAAATCTTTTTTTTTTTTTTTTAAAGCAGCTCTCCCTAGACTTACTGATCAGAAACCCTAGAAATGGAGTCCAGCAACTTGAACTTTAACGAGCTCTCCACGTGACTCCAATGCATGTTCATGTATGAAAACCGCTCTGTAGGAAAGAGTTGTATTTCATGTACTACACCTCATCATGTGCTGTGATTTGCCTCATATGCTGCATTTTTCCTTCAGTAACTATTCTTAGAAATTAGGGTATGGACTAGCTGTGAAGTTGTAAAGAGAGATATCAAACTGGGTACCTGGAGAAAAGGGAGGGAAACTAGTATTTTTGAAGACTGTGTATAGTAGAACTTTAATATGCATGTTTAGGTTTAATGTGATATGTGATTGGCTTCTGTCTTCCTTCCAGACCCCTTTACCAAACAGGTAGAAGCTCTTCTGTAGTCAAGGGAAGAGGTAATGGAGGAGAGTTAGAGGCTGGGGACAGAAATTGTAGAAAATATCTTCGGAAGGTAGAAGTTAGATCTTTGAGTTCCAGTATTTTCTAAGCCTGACCTTCCTAGAACGAAATCAAGTCTAAAATAACAGTAATCGCAATAAATTTTACTTTGTTAAACTCATGGTTCATATCCATGTGTATGTAAGGTTTTGGTATTTGTAAGAGAAGTGGCCTGACACAGGAGTCCAGGGAAGTCAGCTGGTGTATTAGTCTGTTCTGATTCGAATGACCACACTTGTTATTACAGTGGCTTTGTAACTGATAACTAATATGGCAGGTCTCTCTGTTCTTTTCTTAAATATGTGTGGACGTTTGGTTCAACATAGAAATTTCAGAAATAATTTGTCAGGTTACTTTGAATTTAATTTGAAGAAAATTGATGTTTTTACAGTATTAAATCATCGCAGTGAATAAGGTTTGCTCTTTTCAGGTCTTTTTCTGTTCTTTAATGGAGTGTAAGTTTTTATTGTTATTGTCTAATTTCTAGATATTTAGTATTTTCCATTTTTACAGTAAATGGTGTCTTTATTTGGTACTTCTAATATACTGCCACATTGTTGACTGATTTGTTTTGTTGATTCAAGAATCTAATAATTGCCTAATTTTACATATTGGCCAACACCTCTAGCACTAAATATTGACTTTATTGGGTAGAGGAGAGGGAGAATTCTTACTTTATTCTCAACTTCAAAGGGAATGTGGATAATTTTTCTCCATTAAGTATGTTTTTGGTATATTTCTCTTAGAGAGCTTGTATCATGCTAAGAAAGTTTTGTTTCTGTTTATACAAAGGTGGGGTTTTTTTTCCAATCATAAAAACATCCTTACATTCTGACATAAATGCGACTTAATCATGATATATGTAGTTTTTAATATCCCTTTGGATTCTGTGCTACCTTATTTCTTATGTTTTTTTCCTCTTTATATATATTCAAAGTAAAGAAGGTAGTAATATGGAAAAAATATTAAGTTCTAAGTAATATGTAATAATACATGCCCCCATGATTTTAAAAGTCAAGATATCATGACTTCTGTTGAAAAATAGAACAATCTCTTTTTCTACTTTTCCCCATACTCGGAGTACCACTCCTAGGAGGTAATTATTTTCTGTTGTTTTAGCTGTGTGTTTTTTCTCTTTTCCCTCCCTATTTCTACAAAATCTGTTTATGGTGCTCTTCCTTGGTTTTCTGTTTTATACATGATCTGCCTACTCTCTGCTGTTGAAGAACAGGATTGAGCTCTTTCATTCCTCCAACATCACCCCTTCTCCTTCTGTCATCCCATTATAATTATATCCCACTTTTGGTCAAATGAATATTCAGTATTTGTATTTCTGTGTTAACATAAATATTGTTCTGAGTCAAGTTGTATAATATTTTATTTTCATAGAAAACTTTTTCCCCTGAAGTTAGGAATTGCCTTTTATGTTTTGATTTGTTATGATTATCACGACTTCTTCCCTTAAACTTTTTAAAAGAACTGTTAAATTTTTTTTTCAATACAGTCAAATTTATCAAGTAACATATCCAGTTTGATTTCTGTTTGAAGGCCTTTCCTCTGAAGCCTTTCATTCTGTAGTCCTGCTGCATAGTTTTCTCTCCTTGGGATTTCTCTTCAGCGCCCTTATCTTGGAGATTCCCAGCTTATGGAACAAAATAAAGATTATATTTCTTTGTTATTCAAATGAGAAATAGCTTCGCCCCTTCTCACCTCTGAAGAAATGAATCACAGTGCAATGTAATACTGCAAGGATGACTTTTTCTTCCTAGGTTTTTCCTTTTTATAATTGTGCCCTGAGATTTTAAACTTATCCCATTTTTGGCATCCTGATTCTAGCCACCAGATTCTAGAAAGGTGAAATTCTGATGAGTTCCTAGATTGACCGTATTCTTTTATGCATTTGCTGCCATCATTTCTACATTGGTGTTGTTGAAGATGGGATTTCTAAGTTACTCCTGTTAGTCTGATGGTAGTCTTTGAGTGTATAGAGGAGAGGGAAAAGTAGTTTCTGGACTTTGTCACCTTAGGCATGAGCACTTAATCTCTTTTAGTTCTTTGGGCCACACACACATATACATGCACATCACAAAACTATTCCTCTGTCATTATTGTTAAATTAAATTGGCTTGGTCAAAGTGACTTCTAGCCTTATATACAACTTTGTCTACAAGCAAATCTTTTTCATGACAGTCTAGGTCCTGGTCACGAATCTGTATGTTCCCCTTCCCTGACGTGAAGTTTCTCAGATTCTTTGAGGCCAACTGATCTCATTCTGAGGCCACCAGACGAAGAGAGATGTAATGTTGTGGCTGAAAAGAAGCAGCAGTTAGGACCTTGATGAGATTTGGGTTCCTGTCCATTCTCCGTCTTTCCCCTGCTCTCCATTTCATAGGCATTATGGGGGGTGTTTTGCTTTTGTGAAGCCGAAAGAAATTTTTTTCCCTCTTTTCTCTTGAATACTTCTTACTTGATTGCTAAATATTTTTATAACTAAAACAGATAATTTAAGTGATTATTCTCAAAGCAAAAAACATCTCCCAAGATAACCTTGCTCTTTCTTATAGTAGATAGTAGCTACCACCTCAAAAGGTAAATACTGATTATGTTTTTGTCTCATAAATACTGTGGGTTTCTCCAAAGTTATTAGTATTTTCCTTTCTTATTTATCTTTATATGTCCATTGCCTAGGATAGTGTTTGGCCCAATATGTCTTACAAAATGTTCGTCAAAGAAATGAAAATATATCATTAGATTTTACTTCTAGCCTTTCAGATTTGACTGGTTTTATATTTTACCAATATAGGTAAAAGTTTTTATTTAAATTGTAGTTAATTAACATACAGTATAAAATTAGTTTAGATATAGAATTTAGTACATACAACAGGCAGTGCTCATCACATCTTAATCCCCATCATCTATTTATACTGTCCCCTGCCCACCTCCCTTCCAGTAACCCTCAGTTTGTTCTCTATAGTTTAGAGTCTGTTTTCTGGTTTCCCTATCTCTCTCTCATTCTCTCCCCCCCAACATTCATTCATTTTGTTTCTTAAATTCCACATATGAGGGGAATCATACAGTATTTGTCTTTCTCTGACTTATTTTGCTTAGCATAAAACTTTCTAGCTACATCCAGGTCATTGCAGATGGCAAGATTTCATTCTTTTTTTTAATGACTGAGCAATATTCCATAGTATATATGTACCATATCTTCTTTATCCATTTATCAGTCAGTGGATGCTTGGACTGTTTCCATAATTAGGCTACTGTGGATAATGCTGCTGTAAACATCGGGGTGCATGTATTCCTTCAAATCAGTATTTTTGTATCCTTTGAGTAGATAACTAGTAGTGCAATTGCTGGATCGTAGAGTAATTTTCAACTTTTTGAGGGACCTCCATACTGTTTTCCAGAATGGCTGCACCAGTTTATATTCCCACCAATAGTGTACCAGGGTTCCCGTTTCTCTGCATCCTCACCAACACCTGTTGTTTCCTGTGTTTTTAATTTTAGCCATTCTGACAGGTGTGAGGTGATATCTCAGTGTAGTTTTGATTTGTATTTCCCTAATGAGTAGTGATGCTGAGCATCTTTTCATGTGTCAGTTAGCCATCTTTGGAAAAATGTGTAGTCATGTTTTCTGTCCATTTTTTAGCTGGACTATTTATTTTTTGGGTATTGAGTTTGATAAATTCTTTATAGGTTTTGTATACTAACCATTTATCAGATATGTCATTTGCAAATATCGTCTTCCATTCTGAAAGTTGCCTTTAGTTTTGTTGATTGTTTCCTTTGCTGTGCAGAAGCTTTTTACCTTGTTGAAATCTCAATAGTTCATTTTTGCTTTTGTTTCCCTTGCCTCAGGAGACATATCTAGTAAGAAGTTGCTATGGCCAATGTCAAAGAGGTTACTGCCTGTGTTCTTCTCTAGGATTTTGATAGTTTCCTCTCCCACATGTCTTTAATCCATTCTTTAAAAAGGTACATATATTTGAGAGAGAGATCTCACAACTCTAAGATCATGACCTGAGCTGAAATCAGGAGTTGTATGCCCAACTGACTGAACCACCCAGGCACCCCTGTCTTTAATCCATTTTGAATTTATTTTTGCATAGTTTTAAGAAAGTGATCCAGTTTTCATTCTTCTGCATGTTGTCCCAGTTTTCCTAACACCATTTGTTGAAGTGACTGTCTTTTTTCCATTGGATATTCTTTTCTGCTTTGTCAAAGATTAGTTGACCATGTAGTTGTGGGTCCATTTCTGGGTTTTCTGTTCCGTTCCATTGGTCTGTGTGTCTGTTCTTGTGCCATTACCGTACTGTCTTGATCACTACAACTTTGTAATATAACTTGATGCCTCCAGCTTTGCTTTTCTTTTTCAAGATTCCTTTGGCTCTTTAGGGCCTTTTGTGGTTCCATACAAATTTTAGGATTGTTTGTTCTAGATCTGTGGAAGATGCTGGTAGTATTTTGGTAGGGCTTGCATTAAATGTATAGATTGCTTTGGGAAGTATAGACATTTTAACAATATTTGTTCTTCCAATCCATGAGCATGGAGCTTTCCCATTTCTTTGTGTCATCTTCAGTTTCGTAAGTGTTCTCCTCTAGTTTTTGGGGTACAGGTCTTTAACACTCTTTGGTTAGGTTTATTCCTATGTACCTTATGGTTTTTGGTGCAGTTGTAAATGAGTCACTGTGAAACACAACATTACTGAGAAAAAGGATAAGAATCATATGATCCTCTCAATAGATGAAATGTGTTTGACAGAATACAACATCTATGCACCATATAAACCCTCAACAAAGTAGGAATGGGGGAACATACCTCAACATAACAAAGACCATATATGAAAACCCATGGCTCTACATCCTCAATGAGGAAAAACAGAGCTTTTCCTCTAAGGTCAGAAGCAAGACAAGGATGTCCACTCTCACCAATGTTATTTAAGTACTTAGAAGTCTTAACCTCGGGAATCAGACAACAGAAAGAAATATAGGCGAACTTTTTAAACATCTATAGCTATTTTATTTTTCTTGTTGTACATGCATATGTATAATCTAATTTATGCTCAATCTTTTTTTTTTTTAGAAAAATTTCAGTGACTTTCTTTAAATTCTCACTTGTTTCCTTGCAGAATCCCAAATGCAAACACTTATTCTTTGAAATGATAATATGAGCTTTGCTACTTGCATATTCTTCTCAGAGACTTCCTAGTGGGTTAGAATTGGTCTCTGGTTAGGATAAGGCACTTAATATCTCTTTAGTTCTCCAGTTCTTCATCTGTAAAATATACAAGCTGTAATAGTTTAGTTCTAAAGTTCTGTAATGATCATATGAGGATCAATGTATGTGAATATAAATTAACACTTAAGAATTCCTTCTTCCTGCCAGTATTAGGGAAAATGTATTGGGCAAATAATTCTTAATAAGAGAGAGAATAAACTCTTATATTACTTTCCTGAAAACAACATATCTCTTAAAAGGAAATTTATACTGTTGTATTAAATAAAATAGAATTGTTATGAAGTTTATTACTAACATTATATGACTGTATTTCTATTAATTATTTCCTCTTGCCATCATATTTCAATAGAATTTTTATTTTTGCATGCTAAATTATAAAGATTACATAGTATATGGAATGTCTTTGAAAGGGTCACATATTGTTCATCAGTGGAAATTTTTAGTTTCTTATTAGCCTTTCCAATCCTTAGGTTAGCATATATTTACAAAGACTCATTTTGTTATTAAAAAATATTTCACAGGGGTGCCTGGGTGGCTCAGTGGGTTAAGCCTCTGCCTTCGGCTCAGGTCATGCTCTCAGGATCCTGGGATCGAGCCCCGCATTGGGCTCTCTGCTCAGCGGGGAGCCTGCTTCCCCCTCTCCCTCTGCCTGTATCACTGCCTACTTGTGATCTCTGTCTGTCAAATTAAAAAAAAAAAAAATCTTTAAAAGAAATTAAAAAAATTTCACAGCTACTTATTTATAAAAGTTTAATTGATGACACAGCATTATACTATACTCGTTATTAATATTTGGTTAATTCTACTCATTTTTCATGAAATTTTAATGATTTTAGTGTATTTTAGTGTGTTTCATTTCTAATTGTAATTTCTCATGAACATTTTCTATCTAGTTTTTTATTTCTTAAAAGTACACTTAGTCAACTCTGTCTTAATTTTTACCACAGATGTATACCTTTCACAGTGTTTGTAGTGTATCCTTTAGTGGGACTTCACTATTAATAGATAGATTGGCATCTGGCTGTAAGAAGGTTGTGGTACTTAGTCACATGTTTACCCATTCTATTTAATTCTTTGGTGGGTTTTTTTGTTTGTTTTTGGTATTTCTATTGTGTTTGTGTTAAATCTTCTGAAGGGTATTTTGAATATAAAATATATTAACTCTGCCATCCAGAATGGGCTCCATTTAGCATGAATCCATTCAGGAGAGCAATTTTCTTGCTCACATGCAAAATTTCATTATAGGCAACTTTGTAGTATTGGTTATTTTTTTTATAATTTTAATTTTGCAATTTCAGTCTGATTTTTCTATTCTTATTTACTGTGTCCTGAGTTTGGGCTACCACCACAGCAAGGGTCCCCTGTATTCCATTTTCACATTTTTGGCTTACCAAAGCCACAAGTGAGACTATGCTTGGTTTCTACACAGAGATTTGTGGCTTTTCTACCTCTTTTAAAAAATGAAAATGTAAGTTTCTGTTAGGTAGGTGAACTTGAGTGACATTATCAATCGTTGTATTCATGATATTCTGCTAAGGAAAGCAAAGTTTAACATCTATTTTTCTAATAATTCATAACTTTTATGATTTCTCTTTATTGCTTTCAAAGAAGGAATACTTAGGTTTTTTCTTTCACCTATTTCTTTGGGATTGAAACCACTGTGCTCACCTATTTTCATCAAGTTTCTTTTCTTCAACAAATAAAATGGCCTTTTTCTGATTGCTGTTGCATATCCAAAGGAAAGACGTTAATTTTCCTTTTCAGCAGCTCTTAAGTTTTCAGAATAAAGAGGTAAGAACAGAGTTGATTACAGACAGGTGTAGCTTCTAGTGGTGGGAGATGTGATTTTAGATGGTCCAGAGACAGAGCATTAAATGACATTGCATCACAAAATAAGAAATTTAGTTCCATTCCAGTTTTTTATTTATTCTCTCAGTTTATAAAGAGGAAATCTGTTTATTTCAACCAACTAAGTGTGGGTCTGGTTTTACACTATTTAAAGGCAGTATATTTACTCTAACTTAGTATCCCTGATTCATTTTCATCATATCTAATTTTAGGACTACTTATTACGGCAAGCAATACCATTTTCTATTCATGGTATTAATGCTATACTATTAGTATCCCTGATTCATTTTCATCATATCTAATTTTAGGACTAATTATTAGGGCAAGCAATATCATTTTCTATTCATGGTATTAATGCTATACTATTTGGATGAATTTTCCTGATTATCTTTGGGGGCCATTTTGCAATCTGCCACAGGTACCTAGCTTGGTGTGGTATTTCCGACTCATAGCTGTAGAGCCTAATAACCCAATGTAATTTCTGATTCTGTCCTTGCGTGATTTGTGAGTTACCTTCCTTTGTTAGGCTTTCTATTGAAAGCAAGTTCTGAATGAGAATTTAGGAACCTTAATCAGACCAAGAGCCAATTTTTGATGTAAAATTTGCCAACATTTCTAAATTTTTCTTCTGGGGAAATTTAAAACCTTTCATGAACTCAGCTTTAATAATTAAGTTCAGGCAGGGTAAGTGATGAACACTTACGGCAAATTAATGTACTATAGTATAGTAACCTGATATACCTTACGGTATTTTTTATCATGTTAAAATATGTGTAAGTTTTTCACCCTTTGTTTTTAAATTGGGAGTTATCCAGATGTTAGAATCTGTAGTTTTTTCTCTGGAATTCTTTAGCCTCTTCAAAGACCAAGGCTCCAGGCTCTTCCTTGATTGCATTTGCTTGGCTATTAGCATTCTTGGATTAGAAAAGATAATGGTGTTGAGGGTCCACTATTCAGTAGGTAAGCTTTACTGAACTTTCCAGTTGTTTCCCTCTTCTGTTACACCTGAATCTTCTGGACTAGAGCTTTGGTCCTTCGGTTTTTCCACAGTGTAAGAGTATCTCATGCCTTTTGCTGGGGGTAGAAGAGGGAACCTAGAGGTTTAAATCTTCCTTATAAATATTTTCAACCATTCTCCTTGTTTTCAGTACCGTGCCTCAGCTTTCTGCCACCTTGGCAACCTTCTCTGTTATCTATTCCCTACATTAGCTCATCTGATCCGTTCTGGAGAACTGTGGCTGCGGCATCAATTGTTTTCATTGATATCCTTGTCTGCAAGCACTGAGTATTCAGTGCTTTGTGCTCTACTAACTTCTTCATCTCCTTTCTGTCTTTCAGAAATGTATTGACATGTTGTTTTCGCCTGTTGTTTTCTCTCCTGTTTCCTTTTCTGTTGATACCTCTTTTCTGGAACTCCTGCTTAAGTGAGCTTTCCTATCAAAGTGGATATAAATACACCTGTTTAATTCACTGTGTTTATCAGAAAATCTCCCAAACTTCTCACAATGTGGTATTGCATCTCTTGGCTCCCTTGACGCGAAAATTCAAATAAGTGAAGAAAGGAACTGATCGAGTGACCGTTTTAGCAATCTGAGTGACTGTTCTAGCATTCTGAGTGAGTCTGCGTAAAGTAGAGAGGCAGTCCTGGTTGGGGTAGACAAAGTTTGGTTTTTAACCTCTAATCCATTCTCTGATGCCACAGAAATAGTCCAAAGGTAAATAAATGGTGAAGGACGAAGAGGATTCCTGGTGCATCTACTTGTGAGAAAACTTTGGCCTACATTTGTTTGGTGCTAATTACTTAAAACTTAGCAAGAAGTTAATTCTGCTCCATTACATTAATTATAGTGGGTGAATTGGAGTTGAATAAAAGGTAGAACATATTACTCCTGCTAAAAAGAAGGAAAAAGAGAAAATACTTGAATCTTGGCAAAAAACTGAAGAATAGTGATAAAGATAGTATGTAAAGGTGGTGATTCTAATGAGGGCAAAACCAAACACTGGCTTAGAAGAAAGTTTGCTTACCATCTTATTTAATGTCCTGTGTTTCATTATCCATGACAAAAAGGAAAGCAAAGTTAATTAATAGTATGTTCAGGAAAATAAAATTTAGAGCTTTTTTTTTTTGTGTGTGGTTGTAAGGGAATGCAACAGTATCTGAATTACTAAAGCATAGAGCAATCATTATCATGAAAGCCTCAGTTTAAACAAAGTAAATTGCATTTACAGAGTTATAGAAAATCAGAGCTGGAAAGATACTTCTCAGATTAGCCCAGTGGTTTCAAAACACTAATTTCCAAAGTTCTGGGTTTCTGTGAACTACCTCAGGATCACCTGGGAGGGATAGGTTACGAGGTAAGCATTGTGTTTACATCATGACAGCCCTGATTTCTTTCTTTTTCATATTATTGTAGTTTTAGATAAGATTATATTTTTTAAAGGGCTTTATCTAAGTAAATATTATTTGAATCAGTTGCTTTTTTTGAAAAGTCACCAATGATCTTTCTTCACTGCAAAATTAAGATAATTTTTCAGACTATTTTTTTTACTTAGTCATTTATTGTAGTCTGCACTTCTGTCCACAGTTTTTTAAAATACTCTCTTTCATGGTGTCTGACACCACATGCTCCTAATTTCTTCTAGTCTTATACCATTTCTCCTCTATCTCATTCAAGCCCTTTGTATTCTATTACTCATGAAGTTTGGACTTTCTCAAGGCTTAAAGTTCTGGACCTCCATTCTTTCTCATGCTCTACTCTCTTCCTAGAAATCTCATCCACATCCATGGCTTTAGTTATGTCTTATAAGTCAGACTTCTGATTTCTGTTTAAGCTCCATATTTGTTTATCTAATCGCCTACCTTGATATACTGCTTTTTAAAATTTCTCAGAAACACTAAAGACTCAATACATTATAAAGCCAAACTCCATTCCCCCCCCAAACAAACAAGCAAACATACAAACTGTAAAAACCTTTCCTTTCCCAACATTTCCTACTCCACTTATTTAAATGAGAAATCCAGATGTCATTTTTGATCCATGTCCAAGTCTTGCTCAGTCTTCCTGCTTTATCACTGAAATATCTCTTGAGTTACTCCCTTTTCTCTCAGTAACCTCTACCACAGCTCTAAAATGACTTAACCATTCATTTCCTTTTGCATGATCTGCTGCAGTGGCATCCAATGTTCACATTGTCTCCCTTCAATCTTTTCTTCATACTGCTTCCAAAGTACTCTTCTTCCTTTACCTCTAGTGATTTCCCCTTACTTTCAAGTTGAAGACCAAAATTAGATTTGAAGGCAGTTTACTCTCTTCTTTATCCCATGCTGCCTTTTGGTTTCCCCACATGCTCTGCTGTTGATGCAAAAATATCTAATTTTTATTTAAAGGTGACTTACATTACTTTGTTCACAGTGGTTTTAAAAATTTCAAATGAAAGCTCTATTTGACAAAATATTTAAATATTTTGAGAAAAATGGGTATTTACTTCGAAGAAAAAATTAGCTGTTTATTTTAATGTAAGCCTATGTATATTTAAGGTTTAAGATTCAAACCTGGATCAAACTGATCATCTGGTTGTTAGTCTATGTGATAAGCCAGCTAGATTTTATTAGACTCTTATATATAAGATTTT
The DNA here is from genome assembly GCF_922984935.1 of Meles meles. Lineage (NCBI taxonomy): Eukaryota > Metazoa > Chordata > Mammalia > Carnivora > Mustelidae > Meles > Meles meles. Next base: position 42,693,790 of record NC_060070.1, read on the forward strand.
GGTTTTATGGTTTTACTGACAGTTTGAATTGCTAATCTTTTGTGTTTTGTCATCTAAAAGTGAATATTTTAAAATGACCATTGTATTTGAATATAGGTAGTAGATATTTTACTTGACAGGTGTTAGATCTTTTAATTTATAAAGTTGATAATACTTGTTTACTAGCTTTTATAAGAGGATTTTAATGATTTATATAGCATAGTAAAATTTTATTTGTGGTAATAACTGATTAATTTCTAACCTTTTAAAAAATCATGTTCGATTTTACTTTTGTCATCTGGAGACCCATATTTCTAAGTAAGAATTTTTGTGCCATTAATAATCCATCACTGAAATAAAACAGAATTATAGATGATGAATTACAATGTAGAAGTAATAATAAAAATCTTGAAATTATATTCTTTGTTTTATTTTTAAAAAGGCTTTTTGTGCTTTATCTACCAGCTATCCTGTGAATATCAAACATTTAATTGTTTCTATATTGAGTTGAGAGTATTTACACTTAAACAGTTGTGATGTCATTGTTTTTGTGTCTTTATCTCTATCTGGATTTTCTGTAGGGTGGGTCTGCTTGATTTTATATCCCTGGCATTAATCAGTTTGCATATAAATTGAGTCAGCTTTGATTTTAATATTGCTTTCTTGTGAAATATTAATGTTTTTATTAAATCTTTACTACTGCCAGGTATATTGAATGTTATGGATAGATTGTAAAATGAAAATTGGAATTAGTCTAATGCCTTGTCTTGAAGTACATGATGAATTAGAGTGGTTTTCCTCTGAAGCTGGGATGATGTTACCATGGTGAGAGCTTCTGTTGCCATGACATTTGCTTGCATATTTTGATAGGTCTTCATTTGAAGAAGGGCTCTGTTTCCTGGCAGACTGGAAAAGTGTCATTCTATCTTTTCCCCAAATGTGTTATTTTTACTGAAAAATATAATAATTTCCAAAGAATTGTAATAGTGAAGTGCCAAGAAAGAAAATACACCTTATTTTAAATTTTTTTCCTTGTTCAACTTTTGGAACATAGCAAAATAGTCTTAGCTTGCTTTGTATGAGGAGGAAAACATCATTTTTCTAGTTTTCTTAATAAATAAAATACTGTATTTCCATTGGATTGTGTTGACAAAATAAGCAGCTAAAGATGAATAATTTGTAATCAGTCTCAGTTGGATATAGATATATAATGTTATTGTACAACCATAGACATGTCTAATGATGATATATTGGTAGCAGAGCAAGGGGAAATAAATATAAATAAGGATTTCACAAAAAATGAACTAATCAGTGAATTCCAGTAGGGTAAATATATAAAGTGTAAAATCAGTTTTCATTTAAATGATAAATATTAAACACAATGAATTAAGAATAGTTCTTTCTTGCTTATAATGTATGTTTAGTGTTGAAACATTAATGGTAATTTTTTAAAAAAATTGTATTTGACGGTGGTATGTTTTTAATTTTTGACCAGATAATACAGAAATTGCAACATGTAGTAAAAACACACAGAAGAAGCTCTTGCTCTCCCATATCATCTCTTCCTCAGTTGCTGACTATTACTAGTTTCTTTATGCATTTATAAACAATTACAAATATGTTAATACATTCTTATTCCCTCCCTACTTTTCAAGAAAGGTAGCATATTATTTTGTGCTTTGCTTTTCAGAATTTGTCCATCCATGTTTTTAAATGTGCATTTTGTTAGTGCTTTAATTTTAGCATTTGGGGACATGTTGGGATCAGCACAAAGATAGGGGTTATTTTAGACATCTCCCATCCCTTATGCTTGAGGCAATTCAGAGTTTTAGAAGGAAATATTTAAAAGTACACATTCTGTCAATTAAAAATGAAAAAAAAATTGATTTTCTTTTTGTTGTTGAAGTTCAGTGATGACTTCAGTGGCTTTTTCTACTGGTAGACCAATTCGTTTTGTAAAAGCTATAAATTGACATATTCTGTAATGAGTACATATTTATACAAGCTATTTTTTTCTGCTTCAAATTGTTTTCTTCTTTCCTCTATTACTCCCATTCATCCTTTGAATATCAAATTAGGTGTTGCTTGGGGAAGCCAGGTCTGACTAGGTGAGTGTGACTCTGCCCTGCTACCACAGTACTCTTGTTGGCTCCAAATCATTTAACACCATATTGTGATTTTTAGTTATTTTAAGAATTCGTATTTCCCTAACTAGACTATAAATACCATGAAAGCAGAGACCATATTTGTCTCATTCACAGTGATATTTTTAGTACCTATAACATAGTAGGTTCTCAGAGGATGACTATTAGGTGCTGTGTTTTGTATGTATACATTCTAAATGTCTCAGTTCCTGAGATTCACTGGACTTTCTCTTATTTCTGTTTATATTCATTCTTCTTCCCTATAACTCTCTTTTTAAATTTTACTTCCTTTGAGAAGCTTCTCTTGATCTTTTTGATTATATGCTGTATTCTATATTACGTGCCATCATAGTTCTGAACTGCACATTTAGTATAGTTCACAATCTATTGTAATTGCTTATTTGTCTGAAATCCTCCCATTACCTTCATTTCTCTGGCCTCTAGTGTAGAGGTTGACACAGACCTACTAGTTGATCGGTAGGTATTTGTTGGAGAAAAAAAGAATGAGTGCATACTCTAGACAGTGGTTCTCAACTGGGGCCATTTTATTTGCCAGATGACAATTCGACAATGTCTGGAGACATTTTCGATTATCACAGCTGAGAGGGGGTGAATGAATGTTGGTGCTGGTGTCAGTGAGCACTGACCAGGGATGCTGCTAAATCTTCTACAAATGCACAGGACAGACCTCCCCTGTCTGTCCTGTTCTTGCCCCAAGCAAACACTTATCTGGACTACAGATGAGAATTTGGAAGTAGTTTTTATCTTAGGTGTATTTGGAGCTCTAGAAGAGTGGGTCATAATGCAGTGAGTAACAGTGAAAAAAGGCAGAGAATAGATACTTGAAGAATGTATATTCAGAGTTGATTCCAATGTTGATGTTTACCCCAAATGGCACAATTTTTAAAATCTCTGATAAATATTTAATGTTAATGTTTCTCTGATGGTTTTTAATGAAGCAGAATAAGCCTGTATAGTATTATATATTGACTTTTTTGCACATTCCTTGTTTGCCATGCCCTGTTGTGTGATACTTGTATGTGTTTTCTTTCTGTTCCTTGCTTTCTGTCATTCAAGGGCTGTGTGTGTGTGTGTGTGTGTGTGTGTGTGTGTGTTTCATGTTGAGTAATGTAACATGAAATTATAAAATTATTTTTGTTACGAAGTTTTTGAGAACTTCTTTGCTTCCTGAGATAATTAGAACTCTTGGAGTTATTTATTAAATAAATGATTTACAAAGAAATTGAGTTGTTCTCTTAAACAGAAATACTGACAAGAGGGCAAAATTACTCCCATTGCCTTCTTTAACTAAATTATCTGCCTTGCAACTGAGAGCACTGTCTATCGTATCAATTCTTCATACCAATGTTAGGAGCACAAAAGATTGTTTTAGTGGTATATATAGTACAAATTAGTAAGAAGGAGGTTAATGTGGTTGATGTATAGAGTAACTAGGTTGCAGGTGTTATTTGTATCTAGAGTTTGATCAACTGTCAGTAGACTGCTTTGATTTAGACTTGTGTCTACCAGAGAAAAGGAAAAACTGTGAGAATCTACTACCTTGAAAAATTAATGGATTTTTTTTAACCATATGACAGTAATCTTAGATATTAAGTGGGAATTAATCTGGAGTTGTGGAATGTATTAGCTCATTCCTTCATCTAATAAGTTGGGTGCTTACTATATGTCATATACATTGCTGAGTTTTGGAAATAATAAAAATGGATAAAGGCGGGGTGTCTGCCCACAAAGCACTTGCATTCTGTGGAGAAACTTGACATAGCAGCACGTTACATTACAGTGTATAAGGTGAAAGAGTGCAGACTGATGGAGTAGGGGAGGTTCTCTGGTGGACCCAGAGAGTAGGGTCAGGGTACATTGGGAGATTAGGCCTATGTTAAAGTTAGATCTAGATAGTTGGCTTAGTAGGCTTTCACCATTAGTAGAGGTGAACTAAGTGGTTTGGCTTCTGAAGAAGTTTAGATGCTGAGCTCTTTTCCTGCTATCCAGGCCACTTGCCAGTTGCTTTCTCCTCCCACTCATCCCTCCCCACAAAACTAGAGTAATTAGAAAACCACTGACTTAAAATTGGTTTCCTTTGGACCAGTTTTATAATCTTATCTCATCTCTTGACATCATTTAATCCAACCTTTTCAACCTTTAATCATTTGCTTTTGGACAAATGATACATTTTATTATGTTAGTGGCATGAAGATTTTTGTACTACTGTGATTTGGGAATTTTTTTGGACAAGTTGTAACCATTCTGGTTATCAATTTGTTTATCTGTAAAAAGGGGAGTTTACTGCATGTTGTCAGGGCCCCTCATTTTTCTAGTATTCTTATTCAGGTCTATTAACTGGTCTTGATACTGAGTGTTTTTATTTAACTTTTTTTTTGGAAGACTTTATTTATTTATTAGAGAGATGAGAGAGAGCACACAAACAGGGGGAGCAGCAGAGGGAGTGGGAGAAGTAGGCTCTCTGTTGAGCAGGGAGCCTAATGTGGGGCTTGATCCCAGGACTCTGGGATCATGACCTGAGCCAAAGGCAGATGATTAACCAACTGAGCCACCAAGGCACCCCTAACCTGTCATTATCCCAGTTTCCTTATTGGCTAAATTTTAAAATCACTGTAGTTCTATGGAACTGCCTAGATACAGAAACTAAAGCTGAAGTTTCAGAAGTCTTTGTGTAATTATAACTTTTTCAGAAGTTGTTTCATTAGAAATGTAAGCCATAGGTTATTTTATATTAAAACAACAGCAAGAAGAAATTAATTAGACTTGTGAATAAGATAGTAGAAATAGTAATCTGAATGTTTTTGAGTAACCTGAATAAACCAAGAAACTAAATCAGTTCTCTTAGAAGTTTACTCTCAAATTAAAACTTCAATTTCCAGAAGTAGCAGTAAAACTTTATAAGTAAATGAGAAATGTCAGCAAGCTTTTGGGAACTGAGAAGTCTCCATTTTCTTCCTCTGAGTCTTTCCATGATACCTCTCCTTACTGTCTCTATGAAGTTTGTCACCTTTCAGAAATGGAATACCAAATGATTGCCTTGATACAGTTTTATTGGGAGAATGGTTCTTCCCCCCATTTTACATCAACAAGAACAGCATAGAGTAGTGAGCCAATTTAGTCTCAGAAAACTTGAACTAACTTCCCCTCAATTCAGATTATGTTCCTGGTCCCATTACTTAGAATTTTGTAACCTGATTGTTTTTAAAAATTCATTTTATGCATTTTTCTTATTCAGAAAGACTTCCTTTCCCCCATCCCTCTGATTTTGATGTCTTTGTTGTACTTCTTTAGCAACTCTTCTTTAGGTTTTTTTTTTTTTTAAACACCTGTATTATCTCTTACAGATTAGATTAAAAGCCTCACTGTGGTTGAGGTCACTGTTTTGTTACTTTGTGTCTTCTCTAGCTAGTGTGGTACTAGGCACATATTTATCTTCCATACAGGGTATTTATATTTGTCGATTTTGCACGAGAGATATTTGCTATTTGCTTTTCCGTGGTCTAACCAAGCCACTAAGTCTGGAGTTATTTTACTCTTCTGTCCTGTAGCATTATACCTAATTATACCAGTTAGGATTTCTTCTATTTTCCTTAAAACTAAATGCTAGGACAATAAAAATAAAACTAATATTATGGTAAGACCAGGGATCTTTCTTAGCTTCAAGGTGTGATCCTTGTAAAGAAGGCATTCTATCTCAGGTTTTAGTGTAGGGCCTAGATGGAATATGATAACATAATTGCTGCCATCTTACTAGTGGGAATCATAGAGGAGCATAGGGTTACAAAGTATGAGATAGCTCTGCTTTAGATATCATGTTTAAGCAAAATACTATTAACTGCATTTTTACAAGGGAAATAGATAAGCTCCACTTTGAACTTGCTTAAAATCATGAAGTCAGTAGAGGCAAAAAGGAACTAAATATCTTGCCACTTTTGCTGTTGTTACTATAGCTTCCTTTACATCAGAGTTTCTCAACTTTGGTACCATCGACATTTTGGGCTGGATACATAATTCTTTGCTGTGAGCAGCTGCCATGTAGGTTTTAAGTTTAGCAACACCTCTGGCCTCTACCCACTAGATGGCAGCATTACTCCCTCCCCTCCCTAGTTGACAACCAAAAATGTCGGCATGGCCAAATACCGGGGGTCGGTGTGGGGGCTGGGGAGTGGGTAAAATCGCCCCTATTGAGAACCACTGCTTTATCCAACAAATATATCACTTATACTTCCATTTCATTTCCTTTCTAAGTTTTAGAGACTTCCTTATGGCATATGGCCATCTTTTATCTCTAAGCCAAATTCTGTTCCCATTTGGTAAATACTTTTTCAGATACCTTACTCTGTTGTGTGAATTTACATTAATTACAATGGATCATGGATAACTCAGGTTATATTGGTGATTGTTTTCAGACATAACCTATCCCCAGTTTTTACTTAGAACAGTTTACCTGGTAAAGCCAGATTTATTTCTGTAGCACTAAGTATTATATGTATTAGTTAAATATAGCTTTGATAATTATTTTTATCTAGATATATGCTAGTGAATTTAATGAAATTAGAATGTATTTCTCCCTAATTAACCCTGATAATTGTAGCTTGAAAGGATTTTTTTTGTTTCCATGTTTACAGTTCAGCAAGATTCTGTATTTTAAGTTTGATAACTCATAAATATTTGATTTTATAATTTTTTTCAAACAATTTTAGGTTTGCAAAATGGGAGAGAGAGAATGAGAGGATGAGTAAGGGGGGAGGGCAGAAGGAGAAGTAGACTCCCTGCTGAGCAGGGAGCCCAATGGGGGACTTGATCCCAGGACCCTGAGATTATGACCTGAGTTGAAGGCAGAGGCTTAACTGACTGAGTCACCCAGGCACCCATAAATATCTAATTTTAAAAGCTAAGTCCCTGTATTATATAATAAATATCTTTGCCTTTATTATTTTGGGGATCATGAAAAAAGGATTTTTTTGGGTAGTGATTGATATGTGTAGTCTTTCATAAATATTGCTAATTTAAATCACTTCCTAATCTAAATTATTCTATTTAAAAAATATATTCAAATATACCAGAGATTAATACTCCATAATACATTTAAAAATTTTTCACTTCATTATTTTTAATTATCAAGTATTTATTGAGGATTTTACAAGATGTTTTGTAGGCACATAATTAGACATGTTTTTTGCAGGAGTAGAATTTACATTCTAATAAGTATTTTAATATATTTTGCTCATAAAATCTATGTCATTATAGAATTTACATTGAGTAATTGAGAACTATGGTATTTTAAAGTATAATTTTCTAAAATCTATTATGAATTTCATTAATTTTCATAAAAGTGCTTTGAAATTCCTAATAATATCAAGTCTAGATTTCAAATTAATAAATGGTTTGGTGTGCAATGAGATGAGGAATGACTTAAATTTCTGAATTATTGCTGTGAAAAAACAGAATTAATAAATGCTGTTTTCTCATTAGATTGAAGATGAGTCTTAATTTCCAGAGAGAATTATTGGAGGATATTTAATGTTTATTATACAAATAATATTATAGATTTAAAATTCTTTTCAGAATTTGTCATTAGCTGTTATGAAATATTTTCAAACTGTACACCATTAAACTTTCCTATATTTAATAACTTAGATTGGTATTGGTTTTTAAGTGGTCCCATACTCATAGTTGTAAATAAACAGGGAGTGGAAGCAAATTAATGGTCTGTCTCTAAGGATGACATTCCCTTGGCAGAGGTTGTAAATGGTGTTAAGGTGGGGTGCTGACTTTACTTTCTTCCTTTTTTTTTACCACTCAAGAGCAACAGCAAACCACTCTCGCCAAAATGTCTATGACATTTCTGTCAGGTATACTTTATTAGAAAAAAGATTAAATTTTATCAGATTGTTTTCATTAGTGGGTTGACAACTGGAAAATTTTACAGTTTTAGCATTTAAAGAACTTTATATTCAGTAAGTTTAAAGGGATTTATGTGTTCTTATCCCGAAGGAAATATGTTACCTAAATGAATCTTTCAGGGCAAAGAAATGGATGAAATTTCCTCTGAAATATTATATATTTGATTTTATATTCATTCATGTTTAAACATAAGACTTGGAGAAAATAGCATGTATTCTTAAATTTGCTACAAATAAAATATCTTTCCTTTCAAGGCCAGTGGTTTGTCTTTGTAGTAAAATAAGTCATACTAAATTTGTCATTATGTGGATTTCTGTTTGAAATAAGTAATCCTGTGACTAGGGTTTTGCACTTTTTCTCAGATTTATAAAAATGTATTCGAATGCAATTTGACTTTTATATTTAAGAAAAATACTAGTAGTAGAGAATTCTTAGTAATTTTTCCTTCCTGATGAGTATCTTTCTCATAATACGGCTCCATTCTTAATGCCTTTGCTGAATATATAAATTGCCTCTCCTTCAGTAGATCCTATATTTTTCTACTCCTATGTTTTACCATGTTTACTTCATGCTCAGGTCTACATAAGTGAATATTATCCTTCTGTCAAGGTTTACAATGATCATTCCTCTATAATCAGTTACTAATTCACTCAGGTAAATATTTCCTCTTTTTACCATGTTCCCAGAATACATTTAAAACATGTTTTTTCCTATAGTCTCTTTAATTGCATGGATAGCAATAACTTATATTTCCCCCACTCCCTAGCTCCTCGTACCTCGTATCACTATGAATTTGCCTCTTCTGGATATTTCATGTAGGTGTAGTCATACAGTTTTTATCTTTTTGTGTCTGGCTTATTTCACTTAGCATAGTGTTTTTGAGATTCATTCATTTTGTAACATGTATTAGAACTTCATTTCTTTTTATGGCTGAGTAGTCCATTGTATGTACATAGCATATTTTGTTTATCCATTCATATGGTGACGGAACTTAGGTTTCCACCTTTTGACTATGGTGAATAATTCTGCACCAAACATTTGCATATATAAGTATCTGTTTCAATCCCTGTTTTCAATTTTTTTTTGGCTGTGTACCTAAGTTAGGGTTGCTGAATCATAGGATAATTCTGTGTTTAACTTTTTGAGGAACTATCAAACTGTTATCTGTAGTGGCTGCATCATTTTTTATTCTGTATAGTAATATATGTGGGTTCTAATTTCTCTGTATTCTTTGTAACACTTGTCCCCCCCTTTAAGACAAATGAAAGCCACCCTAGTAGGTATGAAGTGGTATCCCATTGTGATTTTGATTTACATTATTTTCATGGCTTAGCTTTATGTGCTTATTGGACTTTTTATATCTTCTATGTAGAAATGTCCATTTGATTCAAATGTGGGGCTGATACTCAGATCCTGATAGCAAGACCTGAGCTGAGATGAAGAGTTGGATGCTCAACCGACTGAGCACCCCAGGCACCCCTGACAATTTTTAAATTGTATTGTTTGTCTTTTGTTATTGAGTTTTAGGAGTTCTTTATATATTTTGGGTATTAAATCCTTATTAGGTATATGATTTGCATTTTCTCTCCCATTCTGTAGATCGTCTTTTCATTTTCTTGATAATGTCTTACGATGTACTAGTTTTTAATTTATTTTTTTAATCTTTTTATTTTTTCATTTTTTTCCATTTTATTTATTTTATTTTATTTCTTTTCAGTGTTCCAGAATTCATTGTTTATGCACCACACCCAGTTCTCCATGCAGTACATGCCCTCCTTAATACCCACCACTAGGCTCACCCAACCCCCCACCTTCCTCCCCTCCAAAACCCTTAGTTTGTTTCTCAGAGTCCACAGTCTCTTATGGTTTGTCTCCCCCTCTGATTTCCCCCATCTCACTTCTCCTCTCCATCGCCCAATGTCCTCCATGTTATTCGTATACTCCACAAGTAAGTGAAACCATGTAACTTGACTCTCTCTGCTTGACTGATTTCACTCAGCATAATCTCTTCCAGTCTCATCCATGTTGGTACAAAAGTTGGGTATTCATCCTTTCTGATGGAGGCATAATACTCCATTGTATATATGGACCATATCTTCTTTTTTTTTTTAAATAATTTTCTAATTTTTTATAAACATATAATGTATTATTAGCCCCAAAGGTATGGGTCTGTGAATCTCCAGGTTTACACACTTCACAGCACTCACCATAGCACATACCCTCCCCAACGTCCATAACCCCACCACTCACTCCCTAACCCCTTCTCCCCCGGCAACCCTCAGTTTGTTTTGTGAGATTAAGAGAGTCTCTTATGGTTTTGGACCATATTTTCTTTATCCATTCGTCTGTTGAAGGGCATCTTGGTTCTTTCCACAGTTTGGTGACTGTGGCCATTGCAGCAATGAACATTGGGGTATATATGGCCCTTCTTTTCATTACATCTGTATCTTTGGTGTAAATACCCAGTACTGCAATTGCAGGGTCATAGGGAAGTTCTATTTTTAATTTTTTTGAGGAATCTCCACACTGTTTTCCAAAGTGGCTGCACCAACTTGCATTCCCACCAACAGTGTAAGAGGGTTCCCCTTTCTCTGCATCCTCTTCAATACTTCTTATTTACTGACTTGTTAATTTTGGCCATTCTAACTGGTGTAAGGTGGTATCTCAGTGTGGTTTTGATTTGAATCTCTGTGATGGCTGTGATGGTGAACATTTTTTCATGTGTCTGTTAGCCATTTGTATGTCTTCTTTGGAGAAGTGTATGTTCCTGTCTTCTGCCCATTTTTTGACATGACTATTATCTGTTTTGTGTGTGTTGAGTTTGAGGAATTCTTTATAGATCTTGGATATCAGCCCTTTGTCTGTAGTGTCATTTGCAAATATCTTCTCCTATTCTGTGAATTGCCTCTTTGTTTTGTTGTCTATTTCCTTTGCTTCACAATAGTATTTTAATTTGATGACGTTCAGTTTACCTTTATTTTTTTCTTTTATTTCTTGTGCTTTTTGTCTCATATCTGAGAATCCAAGATTATAAAAATGTGCCCATGTTTTCTTCTAAGAGTTGTGTGGTTTTAGTTGTTATATTTAGGTTATTGGTCCATTTTTAAAAAATATATTTATTTTAGAGAGAGAAGATGTATTTGTTATAATTAATTATAAAATTATTTATTTTAATTATAAAGTTATTTATTTTACTATAATTATAAAATTATTTATTTTATAAATAATTTATTTTAGAGAAAGCAGGGGGAGGGGCAGATGGAAAGGGAGAGAATCTTCACGCAGACTCCCCACTGGGCATGGAGCCTAATGGAGGACTTGATCCCGCAACTCCAAGGTCATGACCCAGAACAAAATCAAGAGTCAGATGCTCAATTGACTGAGCCACCCAAGCCCCAAACAGTGGTCCATTTTTAATTAGTTTTTTATATAGTGGGAGATAGCAGTCCAACTTCATTATATTTTGCATGTGGAAATCTAGCTATCCCAGCATCATTTGTTGAAGAGAATATTCTCTCCCCATTGAATGGACTTTGCATCCCTGTAAAAAAAAAAAAAAAATTCATTGGCTATTGACATATAAGTTTATTTCTGTACTCTCAGTTCTTTTCCATTGGTCTGTGTCTACCTTTATGCCAGTATCTCTGTTTTGATTGACAGTAGCCTTATACTAAGGTTTGAAATTGGGATGTCTGAATCCTCCAACTTTGTCATTCTCTTTTCAATATTGTTTTGGTTTTCTTGGGTCTCTTTTAATTCTATATGAATATGGGGATCAGCTTTTTTATTTCTATGCAAAAGGCTGTTGGAATTTTGATAGGGATTATGTTGAATCTACAGATTGCTTTGGGTAGTATTGACATCCTAGCAATATTCAGTCTTCCTAAATTGATACCTAAATTGAGACCATTTCCAGTATGTGATGTGTGTGTGGGTTCCCCACATCAACAACTAATTCTATGACACCAGCTGGGTGTCCTATAATTCAACTCAATTCTGACACTTGGAGGTAGTATCAGATTCCACAGGTTGAAGACTCAGTCCTACAAGATTTCTGCCCTCCCCCTACCCTTTGGATGCCAGTGGCAAGCCCAGTTGTTACCTTTACTTCTGACCAACTGACTATAAATCTGAGGTTTCCATGACCCTCTCCTCAGGTTTGATTAATTTGCTAGATGGAATTCATCTACAGACAAAGGAATTGGGAAGGGGCACAGAATTTTCATGCCCTTTCTAGCCTTGCCACTCTCCCCGAATCTTCACATGGTCACCAACCTAGAAGCTCTCTGAACCCTCTCCTTTTGTTGTTGTGTGTGTGGTTTGTTTTTTTTTCCCCCCATGGAGTCTTCATTACATAGGCATGATTGATTAGATCAGTGGCCATTGGTGATTGATCTAATGTCCAGCCCTTCTCTCTTCCTTAGAAGTCAGAGGGGGAGGGACTGAAAATTCCTACCCTCTAATCACATGGTTGGCTGCTCTGGCCACCAGTCCTCAACATTAATTAAGTGATTTCCAAAATCCACTTCACTTGACAGAACAAAAGACCTTTATTGTACTCATCACTTAGGGAATTCCAAGGGTTTTAGGAGCTCTGTACCAGAAGCAGGATGAAGACCAAATATATGTTTCTTACTATAAATCACAATATCACACTATGATGAACACTGGATGTTTTCCAACTTTTAAGTCTTTAACTTTTTCAGTAAGGTTTGGCAGTTTTTAGTATAAAGATCATTTACTTCCTTGGTTGAATTTATTCCTAGGAATTTTGTTCTTTTAGATGTTATTATAAATGGAATCGCTTTCCTTTTTGGATTGTTTTCATTGCTGTTGTATAGAAACACAATTGATTTTTATATTGATAGTTTGACCAATATATTAAATTATGAGGAATGAATTTAAGGAAAGTTGTCTTAAGATTCATATATTGAAAACCAGACAACGTTGCTGAGAAAATTTTGGAAGACCTAAATAAATATATTTGCAGTGTTCATGAATTGGAAGATTCAGTGTTAAGATGCCATGTCTCTCCAAATCGACCTTTTGATTCAGTACAATCTTAAGTAAAATTCCAGTAGATTTATTTTTTATAGAAATTGATCAGCCGATTTTAAAATTTATGTGGAAATATAAATGCAACCTTAGCTAAGAGGGTTTGGGAAAAGAACAAAGTTTAAGGACTTACACAAGGAGATTTCAAAACTTAGATAAAGCCACAGTAATTGAGACTTCCCATGTTTACTGCAGCATTATTCATAGTAGCCAAGATACGGAAACCACCCAAGTGTCTATCAACAGATGAATAGATAAAATAGAGTGTGTGTGTGTGTGTGTGTGTGTGTACACACGTTTATATATGGAATATTATTCAATCTTAAGGAAAGAAGGAAATCCTGCCATTTGTGACAACATGGATGAAGGTGAAGTACTTTATGCTAAATGAAATAAGCTAGACAAATATCACATGATCTCACATATAAATGGAATCTTTAACAGAAAAAAAGAAAAGTTGAACACATCATAACAGAGAGGACATGGTTACTAGACACTGGGGATAGGTGAGAAGAGAATATACTGATCAAAGGGTAAAAACTTTCTATCACAAGGTGAATAAATTCTAGAGACCTAATGTGGTGACTATGGCTAATAATATGTATACTTGAAATTTCCTAAGAAAATAGATCTTAAATGCTCTTGCCCCATGCCCACAAAAATGAAATTATGTGAGATGATGGATATGTTAGCTTGATTGTGGTAATCATTTCACAGTTTATACATATATCAAAACATCATGTTGTACAGAACTTAAATTTTTTCTCAGTCATAGCTCAGTAAAGCTGGAAAAGTTGATTTTGGGCTTCATTAAAATAAAAAGAATTACTCATCAAAAGAAATTAATAAAATGAAAAGGCAAAACAAAGACTGGTAGACTATTTGCAGTATATACATTCCACCAAGGTTATTTATTCAGAATATGTAAACAACTCCTATAAACCAATAAAAGGAGATAACCCTTTAAGAGCAAGGGTAAAGTTTTGAATAGACACTTTACCAAAGAAGATACACAGATAGCAAATAAGCACATTAAAAGATCTTTATGATCTTCTGTCATAGCTCAAAAAGAAACAGAGACAATCTACATAAACAGAGACTTTACAGGCAATACAGTGGCACTAAGTTCATATGTTTTAATAGTTACTCTGAACGTAAATGGGCTAAATGTTCCAGCTAAACGACTCAGGGTATCAGATTGGATAAAAAGTCAAGAACCATCCATACGCTGTCTACAAGAGACTCGTTTTAGACCTAAAGACACCTCCAGACTGAAAGTGAGGAGGTGGAGAAGCATTTACCACTCTAATGGACTGCAGAAGAGAGCTGGGGTAGCAATCCTCATATCAGATGAACTATATTTTAAACCAAAGACTGTAGTAAGAGTTGTAAAGGGATACTGTATCAAAATTAAAGGGTCTATCCAGCAAGAATATCTAGCAATTGTAAATACCTATGCCCCCAGTGTGGGAGCAGCCAGTTATATAAACCAATTAATAACCAAAGTAAAGAAACACATTGATAATACATTAATAGTCGGGGACTTTAACACCCCACTCATAGTAATGGACAGATATCTAAGCAGAAGATCAGCACAGAAACAAGGGCTTTGAATGACACCCCTGGACTAGATGGACTTCAGAGTTACATACAGAACAATTCATCCCAAAGCAACAGAATACCCATTTTTCTCAAGTGCACATGAAACTTTTTCCAGAATAGGTCACATCCAGGGTCACAAATCAGGTCTCAACTGATACCAAAAGATTGAGATTATTTCTTGCATATTTTCAGACCACAGTGCTCTGAAACGAACTCAGTCACAAGAAGAAATTTGGGACGAACTCGAACACTTGGAGATTAAAGAGCATCCTATTAAAGAATGAATGGGTCAACTAGGAAGTTAAAGAAGAATTTAAAAAATTCACAGAAACTAATGAGAATGAAAGCACTTTGGTTCAAAACCTTTGGGATATAGCAAAGGTGGCCCTAAGAGGGAAGTACATAGCAATACAAGCCTCTCTCAAAAAATTAGGAAACTCCCAAATACACAAGCTATTGTACACTTGGAGAAAGAAAGGCAAATAAAGCCTAAACCAAGCAAGAGAAGTAATAAAGATTAGAGCAGAAATCAGTGAAATAGAAACCAAAAGACCAGTAGAACAGATAAATGAAAGTAGGAGCTGGTTCTTTGAAAGAATTAATAAGATTGATAAACCTCTGGCCAGACTTATCCAAAAGAAAAGAGAAAGGACCCAAATTAATAAAATCACAAATGAAAGGAGAGATCACAACCAACACTGAAGAAATACAATTATAAGAACATATTATAAGAAACTATATACTAACAAATTCGGCAATCTGGAAGAAATGGATGCTTTCTTGAAAACTTAGAAACTACAAAGACTGAAACAGGAAGAGGTAGAAGATCTGAACAGACTGAGGACCAGCAAGGAAATTAAAGCAGTATTCTAAAACCTCCCCAAAAAACAAGAGTCAGGGCCAGGTGGCTTCTCAGGGGAATTCTCCAAACATTTAAAGAAGAAATAAAACCTGTTCTCCTAAAGCTGTTTCAAAATATTGAAATGGAAGGAAAACTTCCAAACTCCTTCTGTGCAGCCAGCATTACCTTGATCCCAAAACTAGACAAAGACCCCGTCAAAAAGGAGAATTAAAGACCCATATCCTTGATGAACATGGATGCAAAAATTCTCACCAAGGTACTAGCCAAGAGGATCCAACAGTACATTAAAAGGATTATTCACCATGATCAAGTGGGATTTACTCCTGGGCTGCAAGGATTCAACATCTGTTAATCAATCCATGTGATACACTACATAAATAAAAGAAAGGACAAGAACCATATGATCCTCTTAATAGATGCAGAAAAGTACTTGACAAAGTACAGCTTCCTTTCTTGATTAAAATGCTTCACAGTGTAGGGACAGAGGGAACATACCTCAATATCATAAAAGCCATCTATGAAAAGCCCACAGCAAATATCATTCTCAATGGGAAAAAAATGGAGAGCTTTTCCCCTAAGGTCAGGAATGTCCACTATCACCACTGCTATTCAACATAGTATTAGAAGTCCTAGACTCAGCAGTCAGACAACAAAAAGAAGTAAAAGGCATCTGAATCAGCAAAGAGGAAATCAAACCCTCACTCTTTGTCGATGACACAATACTCTATGGAAAACTCAAAGGACTCCACCCCAACACTGATAGAACTCATATAGGAATTCAGCAAAGTGGCAGGACATAAAACAATGCACAGAAATCACTTGCATTTCTACACTAACAGTGAGGCACAAAAAAGAGGAATTAAGGAATTGATCCTATTTATAATTGCATGGAAAACCATAAGATACCCAGGAATAAACCTAACCAAAGAGGCAAAGAATCTGGACTCAGAAAACTATAGAACACTTATGAAAGATACAGAGGAAGACACAAAGAAATGGAAAAATGTTCCATGATTATGGATTAGAAGAACAAATACTGTTAAAATGGCTATGCTACTTAGAGCAGTCTGTTCAATGCAGTCCCTACCAAAATACCATTGACATTTTTCACAGAGCTGGACTAACAATCCTAAAATTTGTATGGATCCAGAAAAGGCTCCAAATAGCTAGGGGAATGTTGAAAAAGAAAACCAAAGCTGGGGGCATCAGAATGCCTGACTTCAAGCTCTAGTGCAAAGCTGTGATCATCAAAACAGCAAAATACTGGCACAAACAGACATTTAGATCAGTGGAACAGAATAGAGAACCTAGAAATGGACCCTCAACTCTATGGTCAACTAATCTTCAACAAAGCAGGAAAGAATATCCAGTGGAAAAAAGTCAGTCTCATCAATAAATGGTACTGGGAAAATTGGACAGCCACCTGCAGAGGAATGAAATAGGACCATTCTCTTATACTGTACACAAAGAAACTCAAAATGGATGAAAGACCTAAATGTGAGACAGGAATCTATCAAAATCCTAGAGGATGACACAGGTACTAAGCTCATTGACCTTGGCCACAGCAACTTCTTGCAAGATACATCTCTAAGGCAAGGGAAACAAAAGCAAAAATGAACTACTGAGACTTCCATCAGGATAAAAAGTTTTGCACAGCAAAGGAAGCAGTCAACAGAACTAAAAGGCAACCTATGGAATGGGAGAAGATATTTGCAAATGACATCAGATAAAGGGCCGGTATCCAAGATCTATAAAGAACTTAACAAACTCAACACCCAGAGAACACATAATCCAGCCAAGAAATGGGCAGAAGACATGGAAAGAAACTTCTCCAAAGAAGACTTAAAGATGTTCAACAGACACATGAAAAAAGGCTCCACATCATTTGCCATCAGAGAAATACACATCAAAACCACAATGAGATACCACCTTACACCAGTTAGAATGGCTAAAATTAACAAGGCAGGGAACAACAAATGTTGGCAAGGATGTGGAGAAAGGGGACCCCTCTTACAGTTTTGATGGGAATGCAAGCTGGTACAGCCATTCTGGAAAACAGTATGGAGGTTCCTCAAGAAGTTAAAAATAGAGCTACTCTATGACCCAGCAATTGCACTACTGGTTATTTACCCCAAGGATACAGTTGTAGTGAAATGAAGGGCACATGCACCTCAATGTTCATAGCAACAATGTGCACAATAGCCAAACTGTGAAACAAACTGAGATGTCCTTCAACAGGTGAATGGATAAAGAAGATGTGGTTCATATATGCAATAGAATATTACTCAGCCATCAGAAAGGATGAATAGCTACCATTTACATCAATGTGGTTGGAACTGGAGGGAATTGTACTAAGTGAAATAAGTCAAGTAGAGAAAGACAATTACCACATGGTTTCACTCACATGTGGATTATAAGGAATAGCGCAGAAGATCATAGGGACGGGGAGGGAAAACTGAATGGGAAGAAATCAGTGGGGGAGACAAACCATGAGAGACTCTTGACTCTGGGAAACAAACTGAGGGTTGGGGAATGGGAGGTGAGTAGGGGGATGGGGTAAATAGGTGATGGGCATTAAGGACGGCACATGATGTGATGAGCAGTGGGTCTTGTATGCATCTAATGACTCATTGAACATTATATCAGAAAATGATGTATTATATGTTAGCTAATTGGATTTAAGTAAAAAATGAAAAAAAAATGAAGAAAAGATCTTTCATTAGAGAAACGCAAATTAAAATTATGAGATACACTTCCGAATTAAAATGACCAACAGTACCTAGTCCTGGAGTTGATACAGAGCAAATTGACCTCTCATATATTACTGGTGGGAATGGAAAATGTTATGGCCACTTTTTAAAACAATTTGACAGTTTCTTATAATGTTAAATATATATTTACCATGTGACCCAGCCATTCTGCTCCTAGATATTTACCCAAGTTAGGAAAACATGTTGACAGAAATGTTCAGAGCAACATCATTCATAATTGCCTAAACCTGGAAACAACCCAAATAGGCATTAGCCTGTAAATGCGTAAGCAGCTTGTGGTATATACATAAAATGGAATCCCATTCAGTAGTAAAAGGGAACAAACTGCTTTATATGCACCAGCACTGATAGATTACAAAACCTCAGGTTAAGAATTTCTTATGAATTCTAGAACAGGCACAGGTATAGTGTAAGAAGAAGGTCTCTGTTGCCAGAGAGTTGGAAGGAATTGAGTGCAGTTGTCAGGAGGGAACTTTGGAGTGATTGAGTGCTATAGATCATTATTTTGATAGTGGTTATATACTTGTATCCATGTATTAAAAGTCAATTGTTAGGGGTATCTGGGTGGCTCGGTCGGGTAAGAGTCTACCTTTGGTTTAGGTCATGATCCCAGAGTCCCGGGATGGATGGAGCCCCATGTTGGGCTCCCTGCTCAGCCAGGAATCTGCTTCTCCCTCTTACTCTGCCCCTCCCCATGTCCTGACTTTCTCTCTCTCAAATAAATAAAAATCTTAAAAAAAAAAAAATCACTCATTAATTTTATTCTTTGTAAATTATCCCACAATAAAGCTGAACAAGAAAAAACAACTTTTAAATAAATGATCAAACTCCCTTTAAGTCATAGAATGATTGGAGAGAATAACAGGTTTCATTTTTTTTCTGGACTTTCACAAACGAGGGTTTGCATGCTTTGGCAGAAAATGGAGAAAGGCTATCACCAAGCATGTAGGTATCTAGCTTTGCTCATCAGTTGGAGGTAAAACTTAAATTCAGAAAAGAAGTAGTAATTTTGCTTAAAATAAAAAGAAAATTTCACTTAAGAGTCTCAAATTTCCAATTATAAAAGAAATGTCACAATGATGAAAAGTACAGCCTAGGGACTATAGTCAGTAATACTGTAATAACTGTGTGGTGACAGATCGTAACTGCACTTTTCGTGGTGAACAGTGTGTTTGCAGAATATGTAAACCTGTCAAACTTCTATGTTGCATACCTGAACTGTACATAAGATTGTATATCAACTATACTTCAGTTTAAAAAAGTACAAAGCATATTATAAAAACTAGTTGATATATTTAACTTTTTAGCTCTTATTAACCATTGTCATTTTAATTCATTTTAGAAATACAAACCTGGTAGATGTGATGATATTTTGAAATGGAAGCCCCCCAGTCTAAATTCTGTGGATTTCCGCCTAAAGATAACAAGAATGGGAGGAGAAGGGTAAGTATGCACTTTTGCCACCATTTTTACATGAAATAATGCTGTTTGTATAAGGCTTCACTGTTTACTGGATACTTGACATATACTTTACCCCCTCTTTATTTTTACAATATACATACATAGCTGTACATCGGATTTTCAGCTGTTAGAACTAATGTTTTGTATCCTAACATCTGATTTCCAGCTGTAAGAGCTACTAACATTTTGGTCCTCAAAAGTACAGTTATTTCTAATACAAAAACATGAACTTTGTTAAATTGTAAAAGTGAAAATAGATTTTGCCTGACAATTCCTGCTAACTGAATTATAAATTAAGATATGATCATGGTTGTTACATCTAAGTGTTTTGAAGTAGGTCTTTTTTACTTCGAAAGAAACTACTTCAGGCTTGCATTTGGATAGCAAAAACATTTCTTCACAGTTTAATTGTTGACTTTCATTAAGATTTTTCATAATTAGTGGCACCTGGGTAGCTCAGATGGTTAAGCATCTGCTTTTGCCTCAGGCCCTGATTTCAAGGTCCTGGGATCAGGCCTCACAACGGGGGCACATAGAATGTATTACTAGTTTCAGAGGTAGGCTTCAGTGATTCATCAGTCTTAGGTAATATCCAGTACTCATTACATCACATGCCCCATTTAATGTCCATCACTGCATCCTCCCACCTCCTTCCCTTCCAGCAACCCTCAGTTTGTTTCCTATGATTAAGAGTCTTTTATGGTTTGTCTTCCTCTCTGATTTCATCTTGTTTTATTTTTCCCTCTCTTTCCCTATGCTCTTCTGTTCTGTTTCTCAAATTCCACATACAGCAAGATTGTATGATAGTTGTCTTTCTCTGATTGACTTATTTCCCTCAGCATAATACCCTCTGGTTCCATCCAGGTCATTGCAAATTGCAAGATTTCATTTTTTTTTTGACGGCTACATAGTATTCCATGGTATATATACATACCACATCTTCTTTATCCATTCATCTGTTGATGGACATCTGGGCTCTTTCCATAGTTTGGCTATTGTGGACATTGCTGCTATAAATATTAGGATGCAGGTGCCCCTTTGGATCACTATATTTGTATCTTGGAGGTAAATACCTAGTAGTGCAGTTGCTGGGTTGTAGGGCCTTGTGTGTGTTTTATTGATGTTTTGTTGAATTTTGAAAAATTATTTTGTTTTGCTTTTTACAGATCATAATTCTTAGCATTGAAAAGCTACATGAGGCTGTATATAGAATGTGCATTTTCTGGGTAGCAAAAATGGTGATACTAATTTTTTTCTTGCAGTTACCCACTGCAGTTAAATACAGCAAAATGTTTAGTAGTTTGTCATCCCACTTTTGCTTTGTTCTTAGTATATTTTAAACTATATTTTGTTCTTTTAAAATTTTACCTATTTTTAAATGACTTCTTACAGAAAAAGGAATTACTTTTAATTCTGGTACATCTTTAAAACACACCACAATATCAATACTTTTAAGGTGATTTTATGATAGGAATGTGTAAGTTATATTTGTGTAGGTACATAATTTATTTATGTAACATGGGTGTCAGTTTTCAAAAATAGGGTATTTAATATGAAATACAGTGTAATAACTATTACATAAAGCATGTATTATTCAGTTAGCCAGAGTAGTATGCTTTTTTAATGTAAAGAATGTTATGTATTATAGCAGTTTTCACTAAGTAAATGAGCTTACGTCTAATGCCATGTTAGATGCTGTATGTTAGAGGGCATTTTAAGAAATATGCCTTTAATAGTTTGAAAGGAGAGTAGCCATTTATCTAAATTGTAAGAATCTGAGCATGTGACCAGTGTAAGTGGTTTAAGATATTAAAATACCACAAGACAAGCTCATTTCTTGATTACACTTCTAAATATTTCTAAATCTAAAAGCTAATCTAATCTAAAGCTTAGAATGGAGTGGAATGTCTTAAAAAGTACAATATAAGTACTAATCCTCGAAAATGTCTCTGGTTGTTGTTGTTGTTGTTTTTTTTAATGAAGTCTTAGATTTTCAAAGTATGTTTTTAAGTTTTATCCAGCTGCATTACAGCAATAAAGTGGGTATAGTAGAGATTCTTGTTAGTTTAAAATTTAATACAAATAGAAAAATGTATTGTTAAATGCCCTGTCAATGGCAATTAAAATCTAAACTTCACCTTTTTTTTTTAAAAACTCCTTTTAGTATCATTTCTAAAGTATATTAACTTTGATTTATCATGGCCTAAAATAACTTTTATGTATCTTAGCTATTCACATTGTATTGAACTTTATAGACATAGAGTAGAGATTTTTTTTGCCTTTAAAATTTATTTTATTTTATTTTTTAATTTTATTATTTTTTTATTTAATTAATTAATTAATTTTTTTTTTCAGCATAACAGTATTCATTGTTTTTGCACAACACCCAGTGCTCCATACAATACGTGCCCTCCCTATTACCCACCACCTGTTCCCCCAACCTCCCACCCCCGCCCCTTCAAAACCCTCAGGTTGTTTTTCAGAGTCCATAGTCTCTTATGGTTCGCCTCCCCTTCCAATTTCCCTCAACTTCCTTCTCCTCTCCATCTCCCAATGTCCTCCATGTCATTTGTTATGCTCCATAAATAAGTGAAACCATATGATACTTGACTCTCTCTGCTTGACTTATTTCACTCAGCATAATCTCCTCCAGTCCCGTCCATGTTGCAACAAAAGTTGGGTATTCATCCTTTCTTTTCTTTATTCTTTTTTTTTTTTAAATAAACATATAATGTATTTTTATCCCCAGGGGTACAGGTCTGTGAATCACCAGATTTACACACTTCACAGCACTCACCATAGCACATACCCTCCCCAATGTCCATAACCCCCTCCCCCTCTCCCAACCCCACCTCCCTCCAGCAACCCCCAGTTTGTTTTTTTTTATTTGAGAACTTATGGTGTTTTAAAAAATATTATGGGTTTATATTAACTTCTCTATGACTAGAAACTGTGGTCGTTGTTTCAAAAGCTAGAATTACAAAGGTCTGTTCTGAAAAGTGCAAACTCTTGAGTACAATGTCAGTGGCTTATAGGGAGTAGTATACCTGTATCATTTTTGCAGCATAGTAGTTTAGAGCACAGATTCTAGAGTCAGACTGCCTGGGTTTAAATATCCTTATTAGCTGTGTGACCTTGAGCACGTTCCTTTTTTCTGTGCCTTATATTCCTCATTCATAAAATAGAAGTTGACCTCATAAGACTTAAGAAATAAAAGGATTAAATAAGCTAATATATGTACAACAGATGGCACATGGTGAGCATTTAAAATGTTTGCTGTTGTTTTTAATTAACATAGATTTTAAAGTCCATATTTCCTTTTTGTTGCTCCTGCAATTCTTTTGTTCGCTGAACTGTGTAAGTTCAGTTTTTTGTGTGAATTATTTCCCATTTGATTGCAATCCCTATTAACTTTTCCCTTTTAAAATGAATATATCTTCATCTTATTTGTGTAATTAATCATAAATTGTTAAACACCTGGAGAGCGAGAACATAAAGTCACAAAACTTATTTGTAGATTTTTTTGGTAACAAACATCTTAATATAACCGTGGCAATATGTGTAGTGGTTAAGAACACAGGTCTCCTGGTTAAGAACGTGGGTTCTTGGCCCAGCCTGCACAGAATCAAATCCTAGGTCCAGTCCTTTCTTGCTGCCGTAACTTTCTTACTAATCTTTTTAAGCTTCCTCATCTGTAAAGTGCCCACAGTAATAGTTTTTATCTCTTGTTGTGAAGATTTGCTTATACTCTATAAAATTTGCAGGAGTTAACAAAGTAAATATGGGTTCTGCCGTTATAGACTTGGTATTTACGAGCTATTGAGTTAAAATGCAGAAATAATACTGCTTTTTGAGATTTAGTAGGGATTAAATAAAATGATACATGTGAAGAATACACAATAGAATGTAATAAATGTTTACTTTTGTCATTTTTGATGGTTATAGTTATTAATTTAACCTCAGCAGACTGTGTAGTCATATCATGGATTAAAAGTATGCCCTGCATAATCATGTTGGGGGGGGGAAGTGCTGTGAAGGAAGAAGCTGCACTTCTCTGAAAAGATAAAGATGTTTGCTCTTTCTAATAGAAAATTCTAAAATCACAGTGAAGTTTAAGTTTTCATCCATCACATTGGCAAATATTAACAATGTTCCTTTTGATTGGGTTGACTGGGGTGTGAGCAAATAGACACTCTGCTATTCTGTCTGATAGGAATGCAGATTGGTACAACTCTTCTAGTGGGCGATAAGGTAGCATATGTCCTGAGGAAGTATGCTTCAAGTTTTGTGAAAGGAGAAGTCTTATTTGTCTTCCGCATAGTTGTATTTCTAGTACCTGGTACTCAAGAAATATTAAAGGTGAAATATATATATATGTGTGTGTGTGTGTATACACACACACATTTTATTATATATATGTACATAAACAAAAATACAAAAAGGTGTGTGTATAAGAATTCCATTGAAGTATCACTTATAATAGGGAAATTGGAAATGTTCAGTGTCCTTTTTTATTACTGTATAAATCTTTTGAGATATCTATATATTCATGTGTGTTTCTAGGAAAGTTGCTAAGAATGTTGTAAACAGTGTCTTTCACAAATAGGTCCAGTCTGTTGAGATATAAGATTTTCTTAGAGGTTTGAAACTGAACTCAGACCTACTGTCCAGCTTTGTTGTTTGATTTTATATTCACACATAGTTATGTGATATTAATAGATACATCATTTTGGTCATAGGAAAAAAACAAAAACCACAACAATTACTTTAACAGAATTAATTTAATATGAAGAACTATAATCAGTTACTAAAGAACTGAAAAGGCAAAGAAGTGTTGAAGACATAGTAACTTCAGGAAGGACCTACCATGCAAGGAACAAAGGAATGAAGGTGAATTACTAAAACATAAAAGTTTGGAGGGGGCCCTGTAGAGCTCATTAGAAGTTTACTGCCAGCTGGTGGTGGTGTTGCCTCAAGATCTTGGAGGATTATGGCTCTGAATTTTGACATCTGAGGAAGGGTACAATACTGGCTAGGAGGTGCTGAGTTTTCAGAGGGGGCCAAGTGAAGCTGGTTCTAGGACTGTGGGAAAAACTAGTGGAGCCAGCTGGTACTACTGGAATCAGTTGTCACTCCAGGGTAGAAAACTTGTGCAAACAGGAGAGAGTACATTCTTTCTTTCTTCTTTAGTCTTTTAGTACCTTTGCTCACCCACTAGGAGTTCTAGAATAACAAATTGGAGCATAGAGAGTGAGTTTGAAGCCAGGTGACAATAGCTTAATATTAGCACAGTGCACTTCTTTGTTATTTATCCATTCAATTCTACACATACTTGAATTTCCATAGAACAGCAAAAAAATTCTTTCACTTGAGAGGCATGTATTCTCTTGCTATTCTAAGTGTACAGACAGGGGTCTCAATTAACCATTTACCCATTTCTGGGAGATAGTCATGATATCTATCTCTGGGCAATGTTAATCACTCCTCAAATTCAGTCACAGTTCTGTACAGATGGGATCGGGCACATTCAAGGTGTTATGGCTGTAGACAGTCACAGTTCTATACAAATACCTATTACTTAATGACTGAATCGTTAAGTTAGTCAACATCAGCAGTCCTGACAGTGGTCATGAGACAATGGCTGAAGCTCTCTTTCTGTCCATTTCGTTTTTCCTTTGTTCTGAGATGATCCGGGCTTTTTACTTGGTGGGGTTTTTTGTTTATATAGTTTTGGACATGGAAATGCTAAGAGACAGAGGTACCTCAGAGAATACTCTAGGTTCCAGAAGTATTCCTTCCTAATGCTTTCTGTAGCAGCAGTCTAACTCTTCTTTGGGAACAGAATTGGTCACTTTAGACAGTAGTCAGTCAGTCAATTAATCAATTTCTCTCTCTTTTCGCTTGTTGGTTCAGTTACATGAGTAGCACAAAATGGTCCACTAGCAGTTTCGGTTTCCAATTCAGTAGGACATTCTTGTGTTCCTTGATACAGAAGCATTCTTACTTGCAAACCAAAATTTCTACTCCAGAGTTGCTGGGATAGGAAACAAAAATTCTGTGAGTGGATAGTTAGAAATCATATTGAGATGAGGACAGTTCTTTGACTCATGTATTTTGGCTAAGGGAGAAATTACACCATATATTTGGATACAGATTTAAAACCATGTCCCACATCCGGTGAGAACACAGTCTTTTAAAGTGTGGTCTTCTAACTGGTGTTGCAACTGAATTTTTAGTTGACCATCCTACTGTTCTGTTAAGTCAGCTGCTTCTAGGTGGTAGGTATGACCAGTGAATTTCAAGGCTATGAGCCTGTTGCCTCACTTATTTTTGCTGTGAAGGAAGTTTTATGGCAACCTTTGTTAATGGATAAGATATCCCATAAGTCTGTAGGAGGTGATGTTAGTAGAACTGTTAAAGAGAAGAAAAAATTTTTTTGAAATCTAGGATGTTTATGTGATCTAGTAAGGATAAATTGCTTATCTTCTCTATGGTAGAAGTCAGTGTAATCAGCCTACCATAATGACCTAAAATATGCTATCAGCCTAGCATAGTGATCCTTATTCAATGGGTCAGTGTGTCTAATTCTCCTGGGGAATGATGCTGTGTCAAGGGCCTCACTGTAGTTGAGACTGAGTAGTTGAGTTGAGTTGGCAAATTGAGCACTTAGTGGTAGCTGTTGCCAGATGAGCTATAGTGAGGAAAGAGCCCCTGCATAGCCTCTCTCCCTTCCACTTTTGCCATTTTTCATAAGGGCTCATTGAATAAACTCTGGGATGGCTGGAAGAAATAAAAGAATTGACGTTTAGAATGGGTCATTTTGGCACCTGATTATTGAGAGCCTCCTTTGAGCTGGATACCTATTTCATCGTAATCTGTGCCTCTTTTTTTTTTTTTTAATATTTTATTTATTTATTTGACAGACAGACCACAAGAAGGTAGAGAGGCAGGCAGAGAGAGAGGGGGAAGCAGGCTCCCTGCTGAGCAGATAGCCCAATGCAGGGCTCGATCCCAGGACCCTGAGAGCATGACCTGAGCTGAAGGCAGAGGCTTTAACCCACTAAGCCACCCAGGCGCCCCGTAATCTGTGCCTCTTCTGAGAGGTCTCGACATATCTTCCCTACACTTCACTGCCACTAATCTTCTAATCCTGTTCTTTCCATATCGTTGACCATTTTTCTAAACTATCTGCAGTGAGTGTAGATTTGTGCTTCTGGCCACCTCTCAGTCCAGACTGTACTTTTCAAAGCTTGGCCCAGAGACTTGTGTGAATGTGAACCAAGGCATCACCGCCACTCCCCACAGTAAACATCTGCACTTCACTCAGTGCTACCCAAGCCCTCTCTTCCTCCCTCTATCCATTCTGGGCAGCAGGATACAGGGCCACAGTTCCTGGGTGTTTAGAGAGAGAATAGGTTGATTTTATTTTACAAGCTTTTGAATTAATGTTGGAAAACTAATTGCAAGCAGTTTTTAAACCCAAAATGTCATGTTGTAAAAGGGCAGTAAACATTGGGTCAAAATGAAGCAATGATAAAAAGAGCTCAGCCCATTGGTAGAACTTCCCATTGCTCATGTCTTCGGGCTGTTATCATGCAGCAGTATGTTTCTTTGTTTTTTTTTTCCTTAGGCCATCGTGGCACTTTAAATTTTAAACTGTATCTTGGGTTTGTTTTTTTTTTTTTCCTTCATCTGGTATTAAGAAATTCCCCCTTGATGTTAGGTATGGATTGAAGAAAAGAAGGCAGTGCCTCAGTAAAGAAAGCCATAGCTCTATCTTGTATTTCTGGACCTGCTCAAGCTCAATATCTTATGTAGCATTGCCCTCCCTCCCATGCTCCCTCCCTTCCTTCCTCTCTTTTTAGAGAGGGAGAGAGGGAGACTCTTAAGCATGCTTCATGCCTAGCACGGAGCCTGACGTGGGGCTCAATCCCACAACCCTGTGATCATGACCTGAGCCAAAAACAAGAGTCAGGCTTAACTGAGCCACCCAGGTGCTCCTCTTATGTAGCATTCCTCTTATCTATCTATCTATCTATCTATCTGTCTGTCTGTCTGTCTGTCTGTCTCTGAGAGAGAACAAGCAGGGAGGAGAGGCAGAGGAGGATAAGAGAGAGAGAGAAAAAGAAGTCTCAGCGGAGAATTCCCCGCTGAGCAGGGAGCCCAACATGGGACTTGATCCAAGCCCCAGATTGTGACCTGAGCCAAATGCAGATGCTCATTAAGAAACTGAGCCATCCAGGCACTCTTCTTATGTAGCATTTGTACTTACTGGATAGTTTGTTCCAACTGTCCCTGTACTTCATGGTTTAATGGGTTAAATAGTACCCCTTTCATCATGGGCGATTTAAGTCATCATATGGTTATTGTTTCCCGTGATTAGACCTTCAGTATCTTTCAAGGTCCAATAACAAGCTAAGATCTGTTTCTCAAAAGAATAATGATCTTTAGGAAATGGCATGTTTTTTTTTTTTTTTAAAGATTTTATTTATTTATTTGACAGAGAGAGATCACAAGTAGGCAGAGAGGCAGGCAGAGAGAGAGAGAGGGAAGCAGGCTCCCTGCTGAGCAGAGAGCCCGATGCGGGACTCGATCCCAGGACCCTGAGATCATGACCTGAGCCAAAGGCAGTGGCTTAACCCACTGAGCCACCCAGGTGCCCCAGGAAATGGCATGGTTTTACTCTAAAACCCTGAGGACTTGTATGATTCTCTTGTTGGGGCTTGCCCAAAGCTCTGGATAGTGGATGGGGCGCCTGGGTGGCTCAGTGGGTTAAAGCCTCTGCCTTCGGCTCAGGTCATGATCCCA
This sequence comes from Meles meles, assembly GCF_922984935.1. Classification (NCBI taxonomy): domain Eukaryota; kingdom Metazoa; phylum Chordata; class Mammalia; order Carnivora; family Mustelidae; genus Meles; species Meles meles. The sequence goes on from NC_060070.1 coordinate 42,722,400, forward strand.
GGGTCCTGGGATAGGGCCCTGCATCGGGCTCTCTGCTCAGTGGGGAGCCTGCTTCCTCCTCTCCCTCTCTGCCTATGTCTCTGCCTACTTTTGATCTCTGTCAAATAAATAATAAAATCTTTAAAAAAAAATAAGGTGCAAGTAATAGAAGAGCTTATCCTACAGCCTGGATTTGTTACAGAGCTTCATTTGCTCTGATCCTGACTTACAAATGTTTGTCAAGCATTGTACCTACCCACTCTCCCCTTCTTAGTAGTAAATGGTGTACATGTAGTAACTTCTCTTTCACCTTGGAGACAGGTCTTAGGCATTGGATTCCTAGAAATGTTACTTTAGTAATGGTTTTTTTGGTGTGTTGCCTCTCATATGTATTTTTTAGATTTACTTGAGAGAGAGAGAGAGAATGAGAAAACAAGTGGTGGGGAGGGGCAGAGGGAGAGGAAGAAGCAGACTCCCGCTGAATAGGAAGCCCCATGTGGGACTTGTTCCCAGGACCGTGGGATCATGACATGAGCTGAAGGCAGACGCTCAACTGACAGAATCATCTTACTAAGGCATCTAAAGAACTTTGTGATTCCTCCTTCCCATTTTTAATAAGCATAAGTCCAAAGTCATCAGTGTTATGGATCAGTGTTTTGTTCTGTGTAATGTCAGAATAATCACTGTCTCTGGAAAAAAAAAAAAAAAAGATCAAAATCGGTGGTGGTAAGGATACAGAGAAATTGGAGCCTTCAGACAATGAGATTGTAAATTGGTGCAACCACTCTCGCAGTTCCTCAGAATGTTAAAGATAGACTTACCACATGACCGAGCAGTTCTACTCCTAGGTATATATCCGAGAGAAATGAAAGCCCGTATCCACATAAAAATCTGCACATGAATCGCCTTAGCATTATTATTCATAATATCCGGAAAGTACAAACAATCCAAATATTAGTCAGCTAAAAAAGGGATAAATGTATAAACAAAAAAGCTCTTTTATTCAACAGATTTAGTATAGTGGATCCTCTTAAGCAAAGGGGCTCTGGATTTTACTACTTAGGTTTCAGTTTCGGCTCTGCCACTTTTAGGTTGTTTAATCTTTGTGTTGCTTGCATTTCTACAGCTGTATAATGTAGATAATAGACGTGCCTATCTCTTGTGGAAATTTAATGAGAAAATACATATAAACATTTAGTCCACTGCATGCCACATAATAAATACTAAATTATTAAGTAAACACGACCACTGTCTGTACAAATTATACAATGGCAAAAGCAGGAGAGTTAATGGCCGTGAATTATGTTGTTGGTCATGCCTGAAAAAAGGCAAGTATCTTCTGATAGTAAATCAGTTAATAAAGAGACAAAATATTTGCCGTCTTGTAGTTCTGTGTAAGATTTCAGATTATGTTGATTTGCTTCATTAAAGATAGCACATCGGGACAGCCACAGCATTTGGTGTCACAGCCTGATTGAATTTATGGTGATTTGTAATCACTCTTCACAATCACCCACCTTCAGTATAGGCTAAACAGGTAAATTCAATGGATATATGATTGATATTTATCACTCTAACATCTTTTTATGTCTTGGATGGTGACACTAACCTCTGCATCTGTCTTGGGGATATGGATGCATGATTGCTTTTGCTTTGCATCCGTGGCAGGAAGAACAAATTCTAGGGACTTTCATTTGGTTTTTCCTAGTATACTGATGCTTCCACCTTGGGTCAGAGAGCCAAGATGGAAATTCTTCCAGTTGCCAAGTATTTCTCTTCCAATTATACTTGCAGGAACTGGAAAATAATCACAGGTTACATCTGTGGACATACTGTTCCATTTAGATTTAAACTTGAGCTGGAAACCCATTTATCACCAGATCACCCTAAGCTCTCTAACTAACAGACCGTGATGGCATTTTATGTCCCTGGTAATTAATGTCTGTTTAAAGTACGTGTCTGAGTCCCTGACTGGTCTAGGTATGTCGTTTTTCCAGTGCATAATCACCCTAGCAAGCACTGCCAGTGTTTTGAAGAATAATTCAATGAAGATTTACAGCAAGGATCAGCACATTTCTTTTTAATTAAAGGCCAGATAGTAAATTCGTTTGGATTTGCCAACCATACAGTCTTTGTCTCAAACTTTGCCATTGTAGTGCAAAAGCAGACAGACAATATGTAAATGAATGAGTAGGCTGTTTCCAATAAAACTTTATTTACAAAAACAGTTGCTAGGATGCATTTGGTCTGTGAGTTGTTGTTTGCCAATGGTAGCTTTATGCTATAGATACTGGAGGTAGTATTGCTAGGTCTTTCTTCAAGGGGACTTGGCCTCTCCCTTCTATTAAGGAACTCAGGTTTTAAACCTGTTTAGGTTTGTGCATTTGAAGTTGAGAAATGCCAGCTTAATAGCAAGCACAATGAAATCAGTATAATTGACTATATGATTTCACTTTACCTCCTGTTGAAATTATATGAAAATGTCCTCTGCTCAGCCGACTAGAGTGTTTTTTTTTTTTCCTTTTGCTCAGGTTTATTTAAAAAATAGAATGATTCATTCTCTTTTTCATGCTTATTTGAACTAGTGTTGAAGGAAATTAGAGTGGTAAAATATTCAAAGTGTTGAAAAAAATGTTCTTGTGTAAGAAAGGATGAAGTCAGCAAGAATATAGGTAATAAACTATATGGGGAGAAAGTCGTTACTTTGCTGAGCAGAGTCTTGTTTTTTTCTCTTCTGCCTCTGTTTTGGAATGAAATGCTTAACTTTTATTTACATGTTATTAAAATTACATAAGTGAAATTAAAAACACTAACATAGCCAATATTATTACATACTTAATGACTAAGCAATTTGGCATATAGTTGGTCATATTTTTTTGTATGTAATAATGACTTTTCGTTATCTAACAAATGGCCCATCGTAACTGCTTTAGTTACCTTATTTGAAATATTCTCATCACCTAAACTCTTTTCTTTTCTTTCTTTCTTTTTTTTTTTTTTTTTTTAAAGACAAATGCTTCCTTGGATTTTAGTCCTTTAGGGGGTTTCTGTATTAAATTCTTGGTTATGTTTTATTTTTAGTGTGGGCTGGGAGAGGAAAGGAGGAGCCACAGCTGACTTTTCAGTTCCTCTGCCTGGCTTGCTATAGTAGGTATTACTAATTCCTGTTAACTCTTTCATTTCATCTTCCCGACTTTACAGAAAATCTTTCCCAGTCCATCTACCCAAAATAAATATCCTAGTCAAAGTGCCTGTGAGTAACTAGGAGAAAGGGAGCATGTGGTTTTAAAACATCTGCATATGACTTTTCTGGAGACAATTTACTTCCTTTCACTTATTAATTTAAAAGAGAAATTGGTATCATCTTTGTTTTATCATTTAGTTCTTTGGAGTTTAACTCTTATATTTATTCATTTTAATTATTCTCTACAATGAGAACCTTTTGCTTGTGTCTTTTACTCTATTCTAATGTATGTTTTCCTTAATTGCAGTTTTTCTTTAACTTAGCTTTTATGTTATGAGAAACTTGTCATTTGGTAGATACATCTGGGGAATATTGTATAGATTAAATACTAGTTAAATTCCTACTTTGAATCAGTCGCATTCAAGGTGTGGGGGAGAATTTAGGTAACTTAGTGAACATACTATTCAACTGTAGACCCTCTGGAGGTTGAGATGGAGAGGACTGTAAATGAAATTTGAACTCCTTTTTTTTAGTAGTTTTTTTTTTTCACAGTGTAATGGATGTAGAAATGCTGTTTTAGAAGTGTTAGGGATTGAACAAATGAGTACTCATTTTAGAAGCCAGGGTTCTCATTGAGGAAAGACGAAGACAAAAATATGAAATAGAAGAAGACAGTGAAGAATCCTGTGGAATGGATTAGAATGTTTAAAATAATCGAATATGTATATATGTGCACACACATATACAAATATATAAGCATATATAATCATATATATGTGTGTATATATGTATGTATATGGGTGGTGCACACAAGTAAAAACTTTCCTAGCTCTGCCTGCTGACAAAACCTAGAAGCAGATGCCTCAGTTATAATGAATTTATCTAGCATCAAGATGCTGCTTTCTTATACTATTTCCCACTAAAGAGAACAAGCTATCCTCTAAGAAATGGCTTATTCTAGGACTAGGCAGAGAAGTTGAAGGATGGCCCTAGAACATCTTCTTATGCCAGAAAGTAAGAAAGTGTTAAAAAAGATGAAATGGAAGGTTGGGGGCATATTGAAAGGATATAGGAGCTAACTAAAAGTGACTCCCACTGGCCAAATCTAGGACAGTGTGAGTACCAAAACCATGAAGGATGGTAATGAATTATACACCTTGATAAAAATAGGAATCCATGAGCCCATACTGATAATAAATGCGGAGAAAAGGTAGTCTTGCTTAGGGTAGAATGTTCTTTGGCAAATGTGGAAGGAATCTTGGAGGAGGAAAACATTTTGCCATCATCATAGTGAAAATTGGCTCAGGCAAGTATAGTCAATGGATGCTAAGTCCAGAAGAGAAATTCTGATGAGAAGCAGAATATTTTTATGGTTGTGAAATGTCTTTCTATGGATTGCTTCTAACTTACAAGGGGAAGAATAGTAATTATTAAATTGAGAAATTGGATAACCCCATGACTGACTTATCAGAATTAACATTAGCAGTGAGGGGAAAATGGGCACCATAGTGTTTCATTTACCTGGTATTCTGACTGTGGATATATAACTTGACTCTAACCATGAGGAAACATGAAACAGATTCCAAAATAGAACATTCTATATTTTTTAAAAAGGGTCTGTATTATTTAAATATGTCAGTGTAATAAAGGTAAAGTCTGAGAAATGTATGCATAAAGTGTTGCATATGATTTCAGGAGGTCAAGTACTGCCTGGAGCAGTATACACCTTGCAACAAAAGTATAGTATCTTTGCTAACCCTTCCCTTGTGGAACATTCATTCATTTGTCCTTTCCTATTTGCCAGGCACTGGAGTATATTCAGTGAGTATTTTCTAAATTGAATTTCTGAATTACAGTTATCACAGCACTGTTATAAAATTAATTTGGGTAATTTTCTATCAAACAGGCTTTTCCTCACTATGGAACAGTTCACAAACGCTTCCACTAAGCATGAATCACTTAAGAGCTTTTTATTTTCCTCTTCCTTATGAGGAGGGAACATCTTCACCTTTTTAAAAAGCTGTCATATAGTGGAAAAACTATCGAGGAAGAACATTCTGGGATAACCGAATTTGAACTATAATAAGGAAAAATAGATTTGAAATCCATTTAAAAATAGTTGTGTGTGGGGTTTTTTTTTTTTTTAAGATTTTATTTGTTTATTTGATGGAGAGATAGAGGAGCGGAAGTAGGCAGAACAGCAGGCAGAGGGAGAGGGGGAAGCAGGCTCTCTGCTGAGCAGAGAGCCTGATGCGGGGCTCTACCCCAAGACCCTGGGATCATGACCTGAGCCGAAGGCAGCCACTTAACCAACTGAGCAACCCAGGAGCCCCTAAAAAATAGTTTTTAAATCTTTTAAATCATGTAAATAATCATGTCTGATGTATGGCATACTGGAACTTAACAAAACACAAATATGACAGATGGAGGGTTGTTACTTAAACTTGTAAAGATAAGTAAAAGTTGCTCTTTGGAGCCTGAGATTGGAAAATTTCAGACTTTCGGATTAATTTGTGAAAGGTGTAACTTTGTGATTCCCTTGTCAAAGTTTAAGTGTTTGGTCAAAATCCTATGGTATAATTTCAAAAAGAAAAAAACTTTAATCTTTTTAACTAGGCATGTTTTGTTGTCTTGTTTTTATTCTGTTTTCACTGAATTTTTAATTAGAAAATCTAGCTTGTAAAATCTTGACTTAAAAGAATTTTTATTCCTGGCTTTTAGTATCATGTGTTGATTTTTCTAGATATCCCTTGGATATACTGAAAACGATATTTCATTATTTGAGGAATATAACATTTTCTGTTTATTAAATTGAGTTTTTAAAAACTGTTTATCAGTGAATTCCTTTACTCCTTTGCTAGTTCTTCCCTGTATAAGAGATGTTTTGAAGGCTTACATTATAACCAAGTTCTCTTTGCATATCTGTTACCTTTATATTAGATCCCATGCCATTTGAAACGTGCAGATTTAAAAATTGATATTTCTGCCTCCCAAATCATGTCTTTTGTCATTATATCATGTACCTCTTTATCCTTTTTATTGCCTTTAAGCCTAAATTCCTTCTAGTCTGATACTAATATTACTTCTTACGCTTTATTTTTTCTTGAACTTGTTGGGTGTTTTTGGTTTCACTGTGGTAGTTCACGACTGCAGCTATCATGCTGAGATCTTCTGGCTTTGGGACATAGGAAATACATGATCACACATATGCAGGGACCAGTCATTATTACACATTGACAGTGCATCTGTGCATATTTGATGACTAGTCCTTTTATGAAATCATTGGATAATGTAGCAGTGTGGTGTGGTAGATGTCAGGTGTTGAACTAACATCTAGTTAAAGAGAATTTTTTTTACAATCAAATTAGGAAACTTTTTCTAGGGTTTCAGTCTGAGGATACAAGAATTCTAGAAAGCTAGTGAACCCCCCTCCCCTTACTTTTCCATCTCACATTTTCCACAACTTTCACTCTGGACAATTTCCCTCATATGGCTAGTACTTAGCTCCGAACGAGAAAACTAGAAGAAACTTCTAAAGCCACATACTCTAAGTTTTGCTACCATCTTTCTGAATTTTGTAGATATATTTTAAGAATGTAGTGATAAAGTGTGATTTATATATGGTCAATATATTCATTCTTTTTAAATGTCAAACCAAATTCTTTGTTGAGGAAATTCTGTTACTTTAAGTTTGTTCTTGAAAATATATTTGGTTTTATTTAACTTAATCTTTAGCCATAAGCCACCTTTAACAAGAGAATTTAGTTCATTCAAAATTAGTGTGCTAAGGTACTTGGTTTTATTCTTTCTACCCTAATTTATGTTTATTATTTATTTTATCTACCTTTTTTTTCACTTAAAAAAAAAACTTTCTGTTTAATCACTTTAGTATTCATCCCATTTTCCTCTTTGTTAACTAAGGAATTACATGATACTTTTTCGTTACATTAGTGGTTACCTTTCCTTTCCCTACATTCATAATTAGGTATGTATTTCTCTGTTGTTTGAAAATAAGGTACCAACTGTTTCCCTTACCAAGATCGTCCCTTCACTCTCCCCTCATTACGTCAGAAACTTGGAATACTTTCTACTGCTTTACCTTTTTTCTGTTTCTCCAGATGAAATCCTTGCAATGTTTTTATTCTCACTACTCCCCCCCAACCCCCCACTAAATTTTATTGGATATTTACCAGAAATTCTCCCCAACTCAACCCTACTGGTATTAACTAACATCTTAATAGTAACAGCTTCAAGGCTGCTCTGTTTTTTGTTTTTTTTTTAAGAATTTGTCTTAAAACCATGCATATTCCTTTTATTTTAGGAATATATTTTTTGGCTGTCTCATATCCAGTTTGTTATTATTTAATTTAAATTTAATAGCATTTATATATTGCAAGATTCATCGCCTAACACTTTTCTCTTTCCTTCATTTTCTGTTTCTTTTTCAGATTCATGTGTTCTCTGGATAATCATTTCTTGAGTATTTTTCTCTCGAGAGTATTTTTCTTGAGTATGTTTCTCAATAATAGCATAGGTTATATATTACTCTTACTTTGTGCATATCTGCACATATCTTTCTTTTTCCTGACAGGTTAATTGTATTTTGAGTATAGAATTCCTGAGGTGCAGCTGTTTTCTTTTTTTATTATCCTTTGGCTCCATTGTTAAAGATGAGAAGTCTAATGTCACTTGGATTCTTTTTCCTTCCTTTATGGGCTATCTTGTTTTTATTTTTTCTTTATGGCTCATTGGGACTCAGGTCTAGGTGTTGTAAATGGTGACAGCCCACACAAGAAGGAAAAATATGTGTTCTTTATCCTACTACATCAATTATATAGAGGTTTCTAGTTCTTTACACTAAACAGGGAAAGCCTCCCGGCTTCCTTTATTCTGCATGTTCTCCCAGCTTAGGCCTCCCACATTTTCAGCCTTAGCTGCTGCTGCTTCTTCTTCTTCTTCTTCTTTTTTAAGATTTCATTCATTTATTTGACAGAGAGAGATCACAAGTAGGCAGAGAGGCAGGCAGAGAGAGAGAGGAGGAAGCAGGCTCCCTACTGAGCAGAGAGCCTGATGCGGGGCTTGATCCTAGAACCCTGGGATCATGACCTGAGCTGAAGGCAAGAGGCTTAACCCACTGAGCCAGCCCGGTGCCCCTCAGCCTTAGCTTCTAATGGGCCAGGAAGGCCAGGCACATCATCTGGGGCCGATGTTTCCTTTGTCTCTAGGATTTTCACAGATTTCTGTGGTGTGTATTTTCCCCATGATTTGGTCATTTTCAGTCTTCATCTTGTGGCTCTTTTTGCCTGTGCAGGAGAAAGACATAAATCCCTACCCTTACCAGGGAGCCCTCAAATTCCATACTCAAAAGTTAGTTGGCTTAAAAAGTTAATAATTTGGAGTTGGACATGAGGAGTCAGACATTCTTAAAATTATCATCCTTTATGATTCTTAATCTTTTATTTTTAATAAGTAGTCTTTCTGCTTTTTTGACTTTTAAAAATATATTTATGTATTATTATTTTATTCCTTGTTTCATAAATTATGTTCACAAAAATATTCCTCCATAACCCTCTTCTCTACTCCCCCCACCCAGAAGTCAGCCCATACTGCTGTAACAATATGCCATAGACTGAATGACTTAAACAACAGACATTTATTTCTCATGGTCTGGAGGCTGGAAGTCTGAGATCAGGCTGCCAGCATAGCTTGGTTCTGGTAAAGAGCCCTCTTTCAGGCTGCAGATACATTGTATCTTCACATGGCAGAAAAAGAGGGAGCTAGCTCTCTGGCATCTTCTCCTCCTCTTCTTCTTTTCTTTTCTTTATTTTTTATTTTTTTTAAGTAGGCTCCATGCTTAGTGTGGGGTCAAACTCACAACCCCAAGGTCAAAACCTGAGCTGATTTTTTTTTTCTTAAGTAGGCTTCCACGCTCAACATGGGCTCGAACTTAAAACCCTAAGATCAAGACCTGATCAAGAGTTAGACGCCTAACCGATTAAGCTACCCAGGTGTCCCTGCCTTCTTCTTATAATAGCATTAAACCTGTTCATAAGGGCTCTAACCTCAAGACCTCCCAAAGGCCCCCCTTCCAGATATCGTCACATTGGGGATTACATTTCAACAAAGAAATCTGAGAGAATATGAACATTCAGTCCATCACAGAAGGAATAGAGATTTTCATTACTGTCTAATATTGTGTATTTTATTTTAACTTCTATTTATAGTCACTCTTAAGTTTGTCAAAGGCCTTTTAAACTCTAAATATCTCACTCTAGAGTGAAACTGTCTCTTGAGACTCCTGTGTGTAAGACAAGAAGCTTGATAGGCTGTTTAGCTATTCCCTTGCTTCTCTTGATCTTTGTCAGTACAGTCCACCCTTTTAGATATAAATCACCTAGATTGTGTTTTTATTTTTTCTTTATGTATCTTTCAAAAAGTTTGTTGGGATTTATATTTTTATTTTGTTACCAGATTTTTAACAATTATTTAAACTCATTTCTATTTCACCTGGCTCTGGTGCTCATTAGTAGTCATTTCATACCTTGACTTTACCCTTTTTCAGAGTCTTTCTCTAAGTTCAAGTATATTTGCACATAATATTTTTAAGAAGAGTGCTTATTTAGTATTTTCTCATAACCATTAATCTTTCTATTATGGTTTAATTTGCAAAAAAATAAATGATCACCTTAATGGTGGGGGAAATAAAAGGTTACATTATAATAGCTCTCATTGATTTTTATATTTTTATATTTATTAAAATCCTAAAAGTTAATTTGAAGTACTAATTTTGTTTTTTCTGTTTATTATTTCTAAGAAACTTTTTTTTCCAGACCATATACAGAGACTTTTTCTTTTCTTTTTTTAAATCTTTGTAATATCTTTAGGTCATCAGAAATTTTTAGACTGTCCTTGAAAAGTAGAGACTTTATATCTACTCCTAAAAATAGACTTTTCTGTTTATATTTTGTATATATAAAGGGGAGTTATTTTCCATGGCATTTCATTAGTCTACTGCAGAAGCAGTTGTGTTTATAGTAAAAATATCACTAAGCCCAGTGGGTCATATTTGATATAATTATGGATGGAATTTTTAAAATTAGCTGTTGATTATATTTTTTGTATTAGGATTTGGCCTGAAGTATTTGTAAGGTTACAAAATATTGCTAAATACCTCAAATTCAAAATCTTGTAGCTTTTAGCCACACTTCTCAGTTAAAGTCAATTATGGAATAAAAAAGCTCTGATTATTAAAATAATTTTAAAATAATTAGTAATAGAATTATATTCTTTTAACTTTCACAGTCTGTTGAGCGAAGCCATTTAATTTGGTTTAAAGAGTTAATTATGACAAGAGGATATTTAATATCCTCTAGCATATGACAGCATCAAAATATAAATATGGTAATTTATTATAAAAAGAAGAAAGCTAGGGCACATCATTGTTAATGCAGTCCTTTTATCTCTGGAAAATGGAACTCATATTAAGCTTTGAATCTCAGGGGACAGAATATGGGGGGAGGGTATGGAAGAAGCTCATTTTATTCTTTGTGTACATCAGAAAACTATCTTAGGAAACTGGACTTCCAAGTATTGAATAATGGAATAGTAGGAACAATTATGGTCCAGGATTTCTGCAAATCTATGTGCGGTGGTTGTGCTAATGGTTAGTTTTAATATCTTAATTTTATTATATTGGCACCTGTTATTTACGACTTTTGTTTAAAAATTATACTTAATTGTAGGAAATGCATTTCACTGTGTAATAGCAGTTGAAGCTTTAGATTTTCTGAATGCCCATAAACTATACCAGCATTGTTCAATGTAACACTACAGATGTAATTGTATTTATACTAAATTACTGCCTTATATTCTTTTAGTTAGAAAACCCTATCAACTGGAAGTTTTGTATATCTACAGCTTAAAGATCCTTTATGTTCATATTGATAAACAGTAGCCATTGCAGGTTTCAGATGTGTTTTCAGTAATCAAAGGAAGTCTAGCTTTTGTAGCTTTTTAAAAAAGTACGTTTTATTTTTGTTTAATTCTTTGGAAATTGACCATCTAAGTTACATGTAAGTTAACATGTTAGTATCAAAGATATTTTTACTAACCATTATACAATTACATGAATTCCTTAAATATCATCAAATTGATCTCTTTGGAGTCATGTTTTAATTTTTATAAGTAGAGCTGCCATATGTATTATATAGATTTAAAAATTACTTGGGCATTTAAATATAGGTTTATTGTAGAAAGTATAGACCATATTACATGGTCTCAAGGGAGTTTAGAATAAATTAGCTATAAATTGCTTGAATTCATTACTAAGAAACAAAGACCTTTTATTCATCTTTTTCAAAATCTAATTTATAAAAAAGAAAAAAAATCACAATCCTATTTGTGTTCTGTTTACTTTCAGGCTTTCATTATAGTAAGTAGCAGTGCTAGTTATAACTGATTAATTGCTATTCAGTAAGCATTTTTTGAAAACTATGTGCATACCACGTTGTTAGGTGCTGGGAATAAAAAGGATGGATGAGCCCTGCTCTGAAGTTGTGAGTAGCTTGACTGAAGAGACAGCTATAGATAAATATCATTGTGACAAATATGGTACAGTCAGTGTGAATAAAGTACTACAGGGGTACAAACAATCTTATATTACATATAAAAATATTCTAATTGTCAGTCTTAGCAGAAAGAAGGTCCCAAAGAAGATGGTTCCTTTGAGTAGACTTTGTGACTACATAGGCATGGCATCTGAGATAAAGTGTAGTCTGAAAGAAGTCATGACATCACATGGACTATTTATTGAATAACTGGAGTTTATAGAAGTGGAGATTTGAATAAAGTAGGCCAGGCCCACATTGTGATAGACAAAGCCAGACTAAAGAATTAGGACTGACCTTGGAGAGTTAGTGAAGACCATAAAAATAATATTATCTGTGTTTTTAGAAAGTTACTCTGGCTAGAAGACAGAGATCAGTAACATATTTCAACCAGTTTCACAAGCCAGAAACCTATGTCATCTTTGTCTGATTATTATATGAAGTACTATTGCTTAAATCTGCTGATTTGCCTCTGTGCTATAGCCATGATCTTAATTCAGACTAGCATTCTATATCACTGGGACTACTGCAATAGCTCCTCACTGGTCTTCCTGCTTGTTCTCATGTTGTATGTTATCTGACATTAGTAGATATTACTAGAACTCTTCCAGCTTTTCTTCTTCTCCTCTTCCTCTCCCCATCCTCCTCCCTCTCTTCTTGGTTTCTGTTTGCCTGGTGTAGGAGGTATGTTGAATACACTGATACCTGTGAGGGTGACCCTGTTTGGAAATAAGGTCTTTTTAGGTATAATTAAGGTATAAATTAAGATGAGGTTATAATAGAGTAGGGTAGGCCCTTAATCCAATGTGACTGATGTCTTCAGAGGAGATAGAACAAGAGAAGAGATAGGAGATAGGAGAGAATGCCCTAGGATGATGGAGGCAAAGATTGAAGTGCTGCTGCTATAAACCATGCCAAGAAATGCCAAGGGTGGTCAGCAAGCCACCAGGAGCTAGGAAGAAACAAGAAAGGATTCTCTCTTACACGTTCTGAGGCAGCATGGCCCTGCCAATGTCTTGATTTCAGGTTTCTAGCCTCCAGAACTATGAGACAATAAATCTCTGTTGTTTTAAGCCATCAACTTTGGAGTACTTTGTTACAGAAGCCCTAGGAAAAAAATGTATTTATTTATAATATAATATATATACCTGGTATATATTGTTTATCTTTTAAGTATAATCTTCCTTTATCTTTATATCTCTAGAGTTATTTCTTATAAATAGCATTTAGCTGATTTTATTTTATTTATTTTTTTGGTTATACTTTAACATTCTTTATCTTTTTAATGAAGCATTTTGCTTATTTACTTAAATTTATCTGAATTAGTCATATGTGAAAAATTGTTGGCCTCTTGTGTATGTGTTTTACCTTTTCTGTATTTATTTTCCTATTCTTTCTTACCTTCTTTTATTTTGATAGATTTTTTTCCTGTTCGATTTGAAATATTGTTATTATGATAGTTACTCTAAAAATTTTAGCTTGCATATTTAACTCAGTAGTCTAAAGTTGACATCTTTACCTTTCCAAGTAGTGTATTTTGATCACCCTTTTCCAATTTATGTGTTGTTGACTTTTTTCTTTTTTAATAGTAAAGTCAGAAGACATTATTATTTTTATTATGTACAATCATATTTGCTTGCTTTTCCTATTTATAATTTCTTTGTTATGCATTGCTTTTTATACTTTATGCCCTGTGGAATTACTAAACTTCTGCCAATAGATCCTCTAACATTTCTTTTAGGCTCTTCTAGTAGCAAATTCAGTTGTTTTTATGACAGTCTTTATTTTATCCTTATTCATTTGACATTGAATTTGAAGTAAACCTATTTTTTTCTTTAGCATATAGATGATTTTCTTCCAGTGTCTTCTGACTTTCATTTTTACTGTTGAGGAATCAGCTGTTAGTGTAATTGTCTCCTTGGAAGATGACCTTTATTTCCTTTCTGTTTAAGAAACAATCTTTGTCCTTATGAGTGTAGGGGTGAACTTTTTTTTTTCCTAACTGGAAAATATTATATGTATTTTTTATCTGTTCTGAACATTTCCTGCCATTATTTATTCAAAAATTTTTTTATTTATTCAAATATTACAACTGCCTCATTTCTTTTCTCCTCTTAGAACTCCAATTGATTCATTTTTTAATCAAATAAATATTGAGTACCCTCTTACTTGTTACTGTTACTGTTTTAATACTTTCTTATCATTCCCCCACTCCCTCAAAATATAGATATAGGTTGCCAGAAAGATGCAGAGTTTTAATCTGATACTGGCTACAACAAGTTATAAGGGGAACTAAGAAAATCCTGTATTTCCCTGTTGGATTAGAGGGACAGCAGTTGTTTCTAGTATGTAAAAAAAGGGGAAGGGGAGTGGTAGCAGTGAAGTGTAGCATGGCCGTGATAATTTATTAAGGTTTTAGTTTGCTGCAAAGAGTCAGTTAAGCTATCCTGATATTCTTTGTTCTCTGTGAAGTGCCATATGTTTTTGGTTGGGAGACCTTCATTACTTGGATTCTGACCTTGCCTATATCATGCAGCACCACATACTTTTCTCATCTGAAAAAATGAAAACATTGGAAAGAAAAAGTTACCTCTAAAGTAACTTTCTGCTCTCAGTATTTATGATAGCATACAGTTGATCCTTACTTTTTGCAGATTCTGCAGTTGCGAATTTGCCTACTTGCTAAAATTTATTTGTAACCTCAAAATTAGTACTTGCAGAGCCTTTGTAGTCATTCATGGACACGCACAGGGTGACAAAAAATTGGACACATTCCCAGCTGAGGTTGAACAAGGCAATGCATGGTTTCTTATTTCAACTCTCATATTGTAAACAAGTGTCCTTTTTGTGGCCATGTTGTTCACAATTATATGCTTTTTATTGGTGATTTCGCTGTTTAAGTGACTTCCAGGTGTAATGCTAAAGTGCTATCTACTTTTTCTTGGTGTAAGAAGGCAGTGACATGCATTTTGGAGACAATATGTGTGTTAGATAAGTTTTATTCATGCATGAGTTGTAGTTTTATTGGCTGTAAGGTCAGTGTCAATCAGCAATATATATTAAATAATGTGTCTTTAAACATAAACATATAGGTAACAAAGTTATGTATTATTTGGTTGACAAAAATATTATCATCAGAGGGTTGTAGGAACCTAATACTGTATTTCCCTTAAGAGCAGTAGTTCAGTATTCACTAATTTAGTGTTCATGGTGACTTTATAGAACATAACTACTGTGAATAACAAGAATGAACTGAATGTTTTTTCTTTTATCCTATCCTTATGCTCCTTGGAATAATAAGCTCTTCTTTTCTTCCCAGGATACACAGTTCTGCACATTGGCTACATTTAATAAATACCCGTTTAATGAATAAATGAATCTTCCTATCTCTCACATAATAGATGACCAGTACATTTTTGTTGGACAAATTAACATTGAATAATTTATATTTGAGTACAAAAGATATTACACTTGAATATTACTAATTTTCATCCTAGAATTTTATTTTGTCATATTTGAGAAATGAGATTAGATCAGACTTCTTTAGCGTTAGACTTCTTTAGCATTTTGGAGATGTATACAGATGTATACATGTATACATGTATACAGATGTATACAGATGTATAACATCAAATGTTATTGATGAAAGGCTTTTTTTCGCTAACGCCCCAGAACATTGTCATGATTCAGTGAAACCAAAAGTATCATTTTGAAGGGACCTTAGATTTGGAATTCTTATGCTTACAAAAAGTCCTGGAAGTATTTTTGAAAAATTGCATTAGACATGTTCTGGCAAAATTTCCTGTAATTATGTCTGCCAAAATTTCACTGGCTAATTTGTACTTACATAAGTTGCTCTTCAGAACTTTTTCAAAGTATGTCATTTTTTAAAGTTTATTTTTTGTGTATATCCTATGTCATACATAACAGAAGGTTTCGTACATTATTTATTTCTGCTCATTGGAAGCTCTGACAATGAAATTTTACAAACCTCACTGTCCAGTGCAGCTTAGGAGTAGGTATTAACCCTATTAACAACTAACCGTGTTTCAGTTAGGTAAGTCAGTGGCTTGTTTGCCATTCTGAAAATAGAAATCAGAGTTCTTTATAAACAGTGACTTTCTATAATTTTTGTTTATAGCTCAGTCTCCTTTCATTTAATGAATACATTTTGGTATGGAAATTACTTGGGCAGCATGAATTAACTTTCAACTAATAAGATTTCCTGTATTCGTATTTCTTACACACGAACATGGACTCTCTTTTATTCTACTTGTTGAATAAACTCATATTAGTATTATTTTATATTTTATTATTGTATAAGGAGAAATTGAATTTGGGAGTAACTGAGAAGTTAGTTTACTCAGTGATTGTTTAGATAAGATTTGACCTAGTATTCTCCAGGTCTTTGGTTTATTTACTTGTGTTTTTTGGGGGGGACTCATTACTAGGTCTTTAAGTATTTTTTTTTTTTTTTAAACATGAGAGCCAGAGAGTCTCTCTTCTCCCTTTTTTAAGATGTTATTTATTTTAAAGAGAGAGAGAGAAAGTGTGCATGGGGGGTGGGGGTTGGGGAGTTGGGGAAGCAGAGGGAGAAGGACAAGCAGACTCCATGCTGAGCATGGAGCTTAATGTGGTGCTCTATCTCATGACCCTGAGATCGTGACTTCAGCTGAAATCAAGAGTCAGATGTTTAACCAACAGCCAGCTAGGTGCCCCTCTTTAGGTATTTGTTGTTGTTGTAATTTAGGTGTCAACAAGGACCTCTTGACTTTTGATTTTTAGATGAAATTGGTTTGACTCTCACCTCCTGCCACTTTCCCCCACCGTAAGTCCCCCAATTAATTATGTGCCTTGTTGAAGTTCAAAGTCCCTGATAACAGCAGATCTTAGGACAGTTGACCTTCTCATGGTGATCCGTTTCTGGGCTTTTGCTTTCTAGTATGACGTCTTTACTCTATGTTGACCCAGATGATAAAGTCAACCCTTTCCTCACATAGGGTAGTAAGCAAGCAGTTTGCATTTGTTATTTCAGTTCATCACAATAAACCTAGGTGTTGCTATCTTCATTTGAAGTAAGTAAACTAAAGTGGTTGGGTAACTTGCCTAAAATCGCATGGCTTTAAATTAAGGAGTCAGCATTCAAGTTCTTGTCCTACTCCAAAACTTACATTCTGTATTATAGTTGAGATTTCCAAACTGCTCCACAAATGTTTTGTTTGAATAGGATTCTACACTGCCCTCTTGTGCGCTTTTTATATAAAAGATGATTAATATAAACTACTTATGTTACTATTTGAGATTAAAACTATTGGTACATCTTTGTGAGTTAGCATATATTTATGTGTTTGGAAATTGAAGGGTTAGCCTGATTATTTCCTCTTAGACAATGCTTCTGTGATCTATGTATTTTTCTCCAAATGAAGGTAATGCTTGTGCATTTACCTTGAATGTAAATGGAAGACTAGGGATAACAATCCATTTTTCGTTAGAGCTGTAACTCTAGAAAATTAATCTCTCATCACTATTCAATAGGCACTCTTTAAAAAGTTTGAAAAATTGACACATAAATTTTAAGTATATGCTGCCAAACTTTAGTTGTTAGCTGTTGGCGGTCTTATCTTGGAGTTCTTGGAGAAGTGTTTGATGGTAAATTTTCTCTTAGCCTTATTAATCGATCTGGGCCACTTAACTACAGTTAAGGTTTAAAAAAATTTTTTTTTTAGTATACTTGACCCACAATGTGACATTAGTTGCAGGTGTATGAGACTGTGATTCAGTTCCTCTATATGTTATGCCATGCACACCACAAGTGTTGATACCCATCTGTCACCATACAGTGCTATCACAGTGTCATTGTTTAGACTGTTTGTGCTGTGCTTTTTATTCCTGTCACTTACTCATTCCATTATTGGAAACCTGTATTTCCCATTCCTCTTCACCTCTTTTGTCGGTTCGCCTAATCCCATTTTCCTCTGGCAACCACCAGTTTGTTCTCTGTATTTATAGGTCTGATTCTGCATTTGTTTATTAGCTCATTTGTTTTGTTTTTAGAATTCCACATGTGAGTGGAATCATATGGTATTTGTCTTTCTCAGTCTGACTTATTTCACTTAGCATTATACCCTATATGTTCATCCATGTTGTTGCAAATGGCAAGAACACTTTTTTCCCTGTGTGTGTATACATACATGTGTGTGTATGTACATGCACATACATCTTCCTTATGCCTTTGTCTATTGACAGATACTTAGATTGCTTCCATACTTTGCTATTGTCAATAATGCTGCAGTAGACATAGGATTGCGTAAATCTTTTCGAATTCATGTTTTCATTCTCTTTGAGTAAATATCTAGTAATGGAATTATTGGATCATATGGTGTTTCTATTTTCAATATTTTGAGGAACCCCTATAGTGTTTTCCATAATGACTATACCAATTTACATTCCCACCAGCAGTGCACGAGGGTTTCTTTTTCTCCACATCCTTGCCAACACTCATTATTTCTTTTGTTTTTGATTTTAGCCATTCTGACAGGTGTGAAGTGGTATCTCATTATAGTTTTGATTTGTATTTTCCTGATGATGAGTGGTGTTAAGCATCTTTTCATGTATCTGTTGGCCATTTGTAGGACTTTTGGAACAATATCTATTCAGGTTCTCTGCTCATTTTTAAATTAGTTAGTTAGTTGTTTGTTTTGGTGTTGAGTTGTAGAAGTTCTCTATATGTTTTGGATATTAGCCCCTTGTTGGATATATCATTTGTAAATATCTTCTCTTATTCAGTAGGCTGCCTTTTTGTTTCGCTGGTAGTGTCCTTTGCTGTGAAAACACTTTTTATTTTTATTTTTATTTTGATACAGTCCAAATAGTTTATTTTTGCTTTTGTTTCCTTTGCTTTAGGAGACATATCTAGAAAAATATTACTACAGTCAGTGTCAGAGAAATTAGTGCCTGTGTTATCTTCTAGTATTTTTATGGCTTCAGGTTTCACCGTTACGTCTTTAATCCAAATTGGGTTTATTTTTGAGTATGGTGTTAGAATGTGGTCCCCTTTCATTCTTTGGCATGTAACTGTACAATTTTCCTAGAACCATGTATTGAATGGACTGTCTTTCCTCCATTGTATATTCTTACCTCCTTTTCATAGATAAGTTAACCATATAAGTGTGGATTTGTTTTTGGGCTTTCTTTTCTTTTCCATTGATCTCTATCTTTATGATACTACCATACTGTTTTGATTACTACAACTTTGTACTGTATCTTGAAATCTGGGATTGTGTTACCTCCAGCTTTGTTCCTTCTTTGTAAAGATTTCTTTGGCTATGCGAAGTCTTGTAGTTACACACAATTTCAGTATTATTTGTTAAAGTTCTAGTTCTATGAAAAATGCTATTGGTATTTCAGTAGGGTACAGATTCATTGCATTGACTCTGTAGGTTGCTTTGGGTAGTAAGGAGATTTTTAACGGTATTAATTCTTCTAATCCATGAGCATGGACTATTTTTCCAGTGTTTTTCATTTGTTTGTGTCATCTTCAGTTTCTTTTATGAAGGTTTTATAGTTTTCAGAGTATAGGCTTTCATTTCCTTAGTTAAGTTTATTCCTAGGTATTTCATTTTTATTTGGTACAACTGTAAATGGGAATTAAAAATTTTTTTCCTGCTACTTTGTTACTAGTGTATAGAAATGCTGTTGAGTTTTGAGTATTAATTTTGTATTCTACAACTTTACAGAATTCACCTATTAGTTTTAAGTTTTTAAATGAAGTCTTTAGGGGTTTCTCTTTATAGTTATGTAATCTCCAGATAGTGGCAGTTTAACTTCTTTATCAATATGGATATCTTTTTTTTTTTCTTGACTGATTGGTGTGTCTAGGACTTCCAGTCCGATGTTGAATAGAAGTGGTGAGAGTAGACATCCTTGTTTAACTATAATACTTTATAATATAATCAGAGAATTCTGCCTCCCCCCCATGTCTCTACTAATAACTTGGATATATGCTGCCCAAGCGAGCACTCTACTAATAACTTGTGATGTCTTTCTTTCCCCATTGTATTTAAAACATTTCCTTCCAGATCACAAATAGGAAAAATTAAGGAAGCATATATATATATATCTTTTTTTTTTTAAGATTTTATTTATTTGACAGAGATCACAAGTAGGCAGAGAGGCAGGCAGAGAGAGAGAAAGGAGGAAGCAGGCTCCCCCGCTGAGCAGAGAGCAGGACCCTGGGATCATGACGGGAGCTGAAGGCAGAGGCTTAACCCACTGAGCCTCCCAGGTGCCCCAGGAAACATATATTTTTGATGGTGATGAATGCTGTAGGAAGGTATTCTGATAACTAATCTTGTTAACTAATCTTGTACCTATATTTAATATTAAAACTTCAACTAATTTTTTAAAACAGATATGATATAAAAGCCAGCAATTTTAGGTCTTTTTAAAGCATTCTTAAAAGAAATGTTTTTCCATTGCAAATTTAAAATATGTTTGAACAGAGTTGATAAATTTTTAAACAGGCAGTTATTTCCACTCAGTTGTTTGTGATTTCTGAGTTGACTCTTCCTCTCTTTTGAAAAGTAAACTCCCAACTTTCTGCCTTAACCTAATACATGTTGTTAAAAGCACTGTTCCGTTTTGGCTTTGGCTTTGTATCCATCTTACTTGTCTTGCGTCAGCATTTTCTGTTTAAACTATATTTTTATAGAATGCAGGGCCTCTTGTTTTTATGTTGCATTGTTGTTGTGCCGTAAATGAAAGGGCAACTAGTAAATGCTTTTTATCATTTGTTGATGAAGTAGATGAGATTTTTCTAGCTCCTTTCTTGTAGTATTTTAGATTGTAAGATTATTTTTATGATCTACATTTCTATAAAGAGAAGACATGATTTTGCTTATAAGTTGGAAGGCTAAGATGTTATATATTAATTGATAATTATTTGGGTTTATTTTCAATTTATAAAGCTAATAGATGCTTGTGAGGGGGAAAAATTAAACTTTCGAGCCATGAAAAGTAAAAGTTCTTCCTCTCCATTATTCACATACAACCACTATTAATAGTTTCTTGTATGTAATTACTCTTCACTAGATCTTAAGAAAATATGCTCTTGACCATATAACTGCAGAGAACCCATATGATGGTTGGTGGACCATGATATCACATCTTTTGGCTTCAGTATGTGGAAGGGAGTGGGGGGCTGACAAGGTAAAGCAGTATTCTGTTTCTTTGATTGCCCTTGATTGTGCTCTTCTATTTCTGAGCAATAGAAATTTTGAATTTTTTAAATTATTTTGAATTCTAGAATGACTCTCTTGATTTTCTCTTAAGCATCTTTTCCTACTTGTTTGTCAGAATTCCTTTATTTCTTTTGTGGTATCTTTCTGATTCTGGAAAAGGAACTTTGGGACTTCAGCATAAATTTGATTTTCTGGAAGGAGACTAGGATGATATCTGGCTACTGGCACACTGGGAGAGTAATTGACAAATTCATTTTGATTCCTTTAAGATGGTGTTAATGTGTTAATGTATGTTCTAAATGTCATTTAATGGTTTTGTTCATAAAAACTAAATATGATCAACTTAAAAGATTGAGAGAAGTGATTTACTTGGATATGGGAGGTTCTTGAATGTTTATCTTATAGTTTGTTGATATTCTTTTAAAAATAAATTTCTGCTATTTCACGGTCTATCTGAAGAGTACATTTTAATAGGAACTTTATATAGCAATTCAAATTTTGTACTTACTTGGACTTTATAATAAAATTAAGCAATGTTAGCTTAGATACATGGAACATGTGTTAGGTAGGACATAATTTAAAAAATTTTTTTTTACACAGCAGTTGCAGGGGGGGAAATATATCCTAATTCTAAAGTGTGAAATTTGAACTGGTAGAATTGTAAACATTTTTAACATTTTAAAGTCTTTTCAATCTGTTCTATATGAGATGCAATTTAAAAAAAAAATCTATCATTACATGATAGAAAATAGTTTTTAAAAGCAAAAATTCTCTTTTATTTGATTAGTTTCTATTTTTATACACAAACACAAACGTTGTCTTCAGATTTTCAAATTGTCATTAAGGACCATTGATTTATTGTTTTCAAATCAATGAGACTTCTTGTTTTTGAATACATGAAACTCATACTTTCCCTTTTCCTGTGACTCTTACTCTTTCATGTTTCCTCTGCTCACGGATTTCAGCTTCCTCCTTGGCCCTTAATAGATTTGCACTGTCATTTTTGCCAGCTACTTTATTGATCCTACATCTGTACTTTATTTTATTCCATAATTTAATGAGCAAATGTTATATCTTATGGATATGAAAATGTTAAAATATCTATCCAACAAAGACAGGGATATCACCCTGTGAAGCTGAAATCAGAGTTTCATATTTTCTATTTTTGAAGTTCATACAGATAGATAATGGAAGGTTATTATAGCTTAGAATTTATAAAAATATATTTTTTTCTATTTTATTGTTCAAAGGTGTATCTCTGTTTAAAGATATTTATTAATGATATTATTGAATGTCTTTTTTGTTATATGGAAGCTGTTGTTTCTTGGTTTTGCTTCCTCATTTTTCTCTATTTTTCATCTTGCTCACCTCACATTTGGTTAGAAGTATTTCAGTTGTGAATTGGCGTTTATTGATCCAATATGAGGAATCCGCTACCTTAACAAAGCTCTTTACAAAAGCTCTCAGTTCCATAATTTTGCTTTACTTTTTGTCTTATCAGCTTCTTACTAATAATGGTACCATTTATTGACTGAATGTGTTTAATGTGCTCAATTTCCCTTGTATGTCATGCATATACCTACCTTATCTCATTTGATCAAGTATTGTATAATTTCTGTTGGCAACAGTGAAAATCAAGTAGTTTTTTAATTGCCTTTTGATATTTACATCATATGCTTTTGTTGTGTTTTATTTATAGACTTTAGTTTTTAAAACTGTTTTAAGTTTACAGAAAAATTGAGCAAATAGTACAAAATATTCCCCTGTACATCCCCCAGCCCCCCTCCAGAGTATTCCCAGTTTTTTTCTTCCATCCCTTACAGCATTACTGTCATTCATTTCATTTATTTAATTTCTATAATCACTTAATACATTTCTACTATTACTACTTTGAACTAGCAGTTAATTAGTTCAATTAATTAAAAAAACTTTTATTTTACCTTTATTTATTCCTTCTCTGACAATCTTCCTTTTTTAATGTAGAGTTGCGTTTCTGACCTATGTAATTTTTTTCTCTCTCAAGAACTTCTTTTTAACACTTCTTGCAGGGCAGGTCTTCTGGCAACAAATTCCTTCAGTTTTTGTCTGAGAAAATCTTTGTCTTTGGCTTTTGAAGGATAATTTTGCTGGATAAAGAATTCTAGGTTGGTGGATTTTTTTTTTCTTTTCACACTTTATAGTTCACTCCACTTTTCATCTTGCCTGCATGATTTCTGACAAGAAGTCCGATGTAATTCTTATCCTTGTTTCTTTATAGGTAAGGTGAGTGTCCATCCCCGCCCCCCCCACCCCCACCCCCTGGCTTCCTTCAAGATTTTCTCTTTGTCTTTGGTTTTCTTTTGTTTAAATATAATGTACCTAGGTATAAATTTCTTGTATTTATGCTGTTTTATGTTCTCAGAGCTTCCTGGATCTGTGGTTTTGTGTCTGTCATTAATTTTAGAAAATTCTGTCAGTTAAAAATCGTTGAAATATGATTAAAGGTTATTTATAAATTAAGTAAAATAAGAGTATATAATTTCTTGAGATTTTCTTGATTCTCATTATAACCATTTTTTTACTAAAACCTGGACATGTTGGACATTAGGTTATCAGACTCTGGGTCTTGTCTTATTTAAGCTTCTTGTTTTAGCAGGCTTCCCCTGACAAGTCTCTAGCAGGGTTAAAGGAAATTCTGCTTTGTTAGTGCCAGATTGGAGTAGAACTCCAGGTTCCCACTTGGGGTCTGTACAAGAAGGGTTGGAGGGAGAATAGAGGTTGCCCCTTGTTTCCACTGAGCAGGAATATAAACTTAAGATTCCCCGTTTGGTCTCCACTGATACTGTCTTGGAGGAGAGACAGCCTTTTTATCACTGGGAGGTGGTGAAATCTTGATTCTGCTAGACTACCCCAGTGAGAGACAGAGATGTGCCTCATTAGAGCTGGGTGGGCATGGAAGTCTAGGTTCTCCCCATGGTCTTCACTGACCTTAGGGGAGAGGGTATCTCATACTCCTTGGCTCTCCACTCAGCTTTCTCTGGCCAATACTGTCAGAGGGTTAGGGTTTGGTGTAGTTTGGTGAGGTCAGAAGTTTAGACTCCCACTTGGCCTTTGTTGTTAGGGCTGGGAATGGGCAATTTTTCCTATAGTGTTTTGCTGAAGTGGAGTGATAATTATCTAAAGCTTTCTGTCTTGCTGGGTTGTCTCTTTCCTGGGTAAAGAGCAGGCTTTTCTTGATGTTTTTTTGGTGTCTTCTCTGATTGATGTTTTTGGCTTTCTGGCTTCTCTGGTGGTCATTCTGTAACATGAAACAAAAAGAAAACCCATGATATTCATTATCTTGTTGTTCTTTGGATCCTGATTTTCTTAGTTGGACTTCCATCTTCTCTCTACCTTTTAGAATCTTTTTCCTTTTGTGTTAGATATCAAATCCCTAGGTTTTAGTTATATTTAGGGAGAGAAATAGGGAAAGGTTTGTCTTTTCCACCATACCTATGGTTTGTAAGCTGAAGTCCTAGAAATATATCATTTAATTTACAGAAATATAATTATGCATAACCTTTTAAGAACAGTTGACACTGTTGTTACTCACTGATTATTTATTGAATTGAGTCAAAAGTTCTGGAAATTTCTTCAGGAAAGTTGTTTGTCTCCATCTAAGATGTTTGTGAATTGAGAAGAGGAAAATGCAGCTAAAACAAACATGTGCAGCATTTATACCAAGTTCATTTTCAAATATATCAATTTGTATACATTTTAGTAAACAATTTATGATTTAGGGGAGGAAAGATAAGAAGTATTGTGTTGAACAGTAACTTCAGTCTTCTCCTCTCATTTCCATTGTTAACCGGAAACTGGTTCTATTATGTGAAATTCATTTTGGATGATCATTTGTCTTTTAATTTTGTGCTGCAGATTGTAAATGAGCCCCATCTTTTATTATAAAACCACAGATAACCTCTGGAGCTGGTGAGCCATTCTAAGCATCTATTCTTAATTATAAGTTCTCATTTATTTTGAGGCTACTTCACACCATTTGAAAGATAAAGGTTCATATGAGTTGGGTGTTTGAGTGTTCAGTTCAGATTTTAAAAAGTATTTTTTTTTAAATTTCAGTTTGAATAATGACTTGTAGGATAGTTATCTCCATTTTACAGATGAGGAAATTGAAAAAAATGTGATTTAGTTTATGACTTATCCAAGAACATTCAGTGAATTGAGATTAGAACTGGAACAATAGGCCAAGATTGGAACTCTAATTTTTTTTTAAACACTGTCTGTGCTCAGTCCCATAGACCATGCCAGTAACCAAATTAAATTTATACATCTTTGAAAATGAGAGCAAGGGGGAAAAAAGAGTTATCCAGTTAGAACCGTAGCTTCAGACATGGTCCATAAATATCTAATTTTTCAGTCTGATGCATCAAGAATGTTTCATCATTATCATATCCCTTCTTTCCTATGCACCATAATAAAAAGTCTATACACACAAGACAATAGTCTCAAAAAATATTTTCTCCTTAACAAGAAATATGATAGTTATTTGAATTTTTACAACTTAAAGAAAAACTGAAAAAAAAAAAAAAAGGTATGTATGACAAATAGCACAAAGAGCACATATACTTGCTGTTAATTAGATTATGGCTATACCATATATATTGCACATGTGTGATATAAAATGTATTGAAAATTTGTGATAGATTTATAACCTATCAATACTATCATGTTAAAGAATACTGTTGTATCAAGTAAGTTGGAATTTGGGAACTGGTGTATTTTACTTACTATTATTCCATATCTGTCTTCTCATCTTGAAATATTTATATAAAATATATATATGCTTTCTTTTTAGAGTGGTTTGTTATAATATGTGTGAAGAATTTATCACTAAAAATTAAGCGTCTTTGTTTTACATTTAGTTCTTATTTTGCTAAATATATTAACCATAGAGGCATATTTGCAGTATTGTCTGGAAAGTAGAATCCTGATGTAGCAGTTAATTAATGTTGTAGCACCACAGAAATTTCTTCTCTGCTATTTTTTTAACCTTTTCTCCTATTCCTAAGATTCTCCTTTTGCACTCCATTGTTAAAATTCTGTCCTTTGTGAGGTGAAGCTGGGTAATAATATATTGCTTTTCCATTTACTGCTCCTGCTTCTGAGAATTTCCTTTAAAATGACTCAGTTTAACTGAGATGATATTACAAAAAAGTTTAAAGCCCATATCTCAGTTGCCCAAGATTAGGAATGTATATAGTGAAACTAAGTTATTATAAATTTTGTTCCCTAAGTCCAAACTAATTTTTCCTGTTTTTGAAGTTTCAGGTTTTTTGTTATTAATATTTATTGTATTTTGCCTTGTATTATTGTGAACCATTAACTTGACCCCCATAGTACCTATGAAAGTGTATGTACTTTGTCTATTTTCAAATACATGTTCTAAATTGAATTTAGTTCCCTGAAGATAAGGTAAGCAAGTGATCCCTTCAAAATATCTGATTTTTTAAAATATGGATATGGTGATTTTGTTTGTTTCAGCATGCTTTTCATTGGGCTGTCAAGTTATGTATTCATTTTCAACTTTATTATCTATTCATAGTTTTCTTCACATGGTTAGGTTATTAAAATTTTGTTTCCCTAGTACTCTTTTAATTTGCATGGTGAAAAATCAGATTTGTATTTCCCTGATGATTAGTGACATTGAGCGTCTTTTCATGTGTCTGTTGGCCATCTATATGTCTTTCTTTGAAAAATGTCCTATTCATGTCTTCTGCCCATTTTTAATTGGATTATTCATTTTTTGGATGTTGAGTTTTGTAAGTCATTTATGAAATTTTGGATACTAACCTTTTATCAGATATATCATTTGCAAATATCTTCTCCCATTCCATTGATTGTCTTTTAGTTTTGTTGATTGTTCTCTTAACTGTGTAGAAGCTTTTTATTTTATCATTGTCCCAATAGTTTATTTTTGCTTTTGTTTACCTTGCCTCAGGAGACAATATCTAAAAAAGAAGTTAAGACAGATAATGTCAAAGAGTTTCCTGCCTGTGTTCTCCTCTAGGATTTTTATGGTTTCAGGTCTCACATTTACGTCTTTCATCCATTTTGAATTTATTTTTGTTTTTGTGTATGGTCTAGAAAGTGGTTCAGTTTCATTCTTTTGCATATTGCTGTCCAGTTTTCCCCACACAGTTTATTGAAGAAACTGTCTTTTTCCCATTAGATACTCTTTTCTGCTTTGTTGGAGATTAACTGACCATATAGTTGTGGGTTCATTTCTGGGTTTTCTATTCTGTTCCATTGATCTAGATGTCTATTTTTGTGCTAGTCAGAATGGCTAAAATCAATAGCACAAGAAACAGCAGATGTTGGCAAGGATGTGGATGGAGGAGAACCTTCTTGTACTGTTGGTGGGAATGCATACTGGTGCAGCCACTGTGGAAAACAGTATGGAGGGTCCTCAAAAAGTTAAAAAGAGAATTACCCTATGACCCAGCAGTTACACTACGAGGTATTTACCCAAAGAATACAAAAGTACTAATTCAAAGGGATACATGTACCTTGATGTTTATAGCAGCATTATCTATAATACCTAAATTATGAAAGCAGCGCATGTCCATTGACTGATGAAAGGATAAAGAAGAGGTGGTATATACACACACACTAAAATATTACTCAGCCATAAGAGTGAAATCTTGCCATTTGCAATGACATGGATAGAACTAAAGAGTATATGATAAGTAAAATAAGTCAGAGAAAGACAAATACCATATGATTTTAC
Source organism: Meles meles (assembly GCF_922984935.1). NCBI lineage: Eukaryota > Metazoa > Chordata > Mammalia > Carnivora > Mustelidae > Meles > Meles meles. The sequence goes on from NC_060070.1 coordinate 42,750,171, forward strand.
TCATATGTGGTATTTAAGAAACAAAACAAATGAGCAAAGGAGGAAAAAAAAAGAGGCAAACCAAGAAACAGACTCTTAACTGTAGAGAACAAAATGATGGTTATCAGAGGGGAGGTGAGTGGGGGGATGGGTTAAGTAAGTGATAGGGATTAAGGAGTACACTTGCTGTGATGAGTACCAGGTAGTATGTGGAAGTGTTGAACTGCTATATTGTACTCCTAAAACTAATATTATACTGTATATTAACTAACTTGAATTTAAATAAAAACTTTTAATGAAAAGAAAAATTAGGGGATCATTGCTCAAGTATTTTATTTTATTTTATTTTATAGAGAAAGAGATCATGAATCAGAGTGGGGCAGAGGAAGAGAGAGAGAGAATCTTAAGTAGGCTCCATGCCCTTTACGGAGTCCACCACAGGGCTCCATCACACAGCCCTGAGATCCGAATCTGAGCTGAAATCAAGAGTCAGATGCTTAACTGACTGAGCCACCCAGAACTCCTGCTCAATTATTTTAAAATATAAAGTGTATTCTCATAAATGCCATTTAGATGCCAGTACAGAACAGTAAGAACAGTGTCTGTCACTAAGTAGGTACTCAAAAAATTGAATAAATGGATGAATGAGAGAACTAACAAACGATTCTTATACCCCATCTGTTTAATAATTTGTCTACTTAGGTATTTATAGGGAAGGTCGCTATAGTCAAGCATTTGAAAACTACTAATTTAAATTTAAACTTCTTAGTGTTGAAGGCTGATTCTCTGTATGAACATGCTACATGAAACCTATTAACTGAATTAAGATGTATCAGGTTAATAGATATCCAAACTAAGTTGGTAGGTTAGGGCCCATTAAGCAGAATTCCATAAAATTGTTTCATACATTAAATGAGACTTAATGAGTGTGAAGGGAGTCTGTAGCTATAAGCTACTTTACAAAGATTAGTCTACTCCTTAAATAAAGTCTTTTATTATTAAAATGAAACTAGTAATACATGTTCAACAATAGTTTTATATGGTAACTACATTGTATGTAGTGTTGGGTATATGCAATGTGTGTTTGGGTATTATGCTGGATTTATAGATTATCAAGATATAGACTAAAGCTTATTCTTGCGAAGGTATCTTTAAGTGTTCCTAAATACTTAGAAAGATGCAATTATAAGAAAAATTACAAAGAATTAGTAACTATATAGAATATAATTTTGATAGATCATTATTAGAAAGCAAATTTCTATTTTTTATTTTATTTTATTTACTTTATTTGTGTAGTTTAGTTTAGTTTTTCAGTGTTCCAAGATTCATTGTTTATGTACCACACCCAGTGCTCCATGCAATACGTGCCCTCCTTAATACTCACCCATCCCACTACCCCCTCCAGTCCAAACCCTCAGTTTGTTTCTCAGAGTCCATAGTCTCTCATGCTTCATCTCCCCTTCTGATTTACCTCAATTCACCTTTCCTTTCCTTCTCCTAATGTCCTCCATGTTTTTTTCTGTGCTCCACAAGTAAGTGAAACTGTATGATAATTGACTTTGCTTGACTTAATTCACTCAGCATAATCTCCTTCAGGCCCGTCCATGTTGATGCAAAAGTTGGGTATTCATTCTTCCTGATAGAGACCTAATATTCCATTGTATATTTGGACCATATCTTCTTTATCCATTCGTCTGTTGAAGGGCATCTTGGCTCTTTCCACAGTTTGGCGATTGTGGCCATAGAAAGCAAATTTCTAAATGTCAATGCTGTAATTCAGATGTGACACTTTGGGAGGAATCCTTTTGGATAAAATACTGGTAATTTGGATTTATTTGTAAGAAATATTGAAAGGCTGAACTTTGAAAGATTAAAGCTTGTCTTTGGAGATTATTCAATAACAGGGTAGGTTTTCTGTTTATCTAAAGTTAGAAATGAAAAGGAAACAAGTAAAATGGTTCATTCATAAATGAAATGTCTTGGAAAAAGATTCCCATTTTCACATAAGAAAGCATTTGAGTACATTAGTAATATTTGGCTTTTAATTTTCAGCCAAAAACAATTTACTAAGAAAAACCCAACTTTAAAAAATCACTATGAAATATGTTTCATATTTCTGGAATCTCTGAAAACCCACATACTTTTTTTTTCAACTCCTACAAAGAGAGAGAATATGCTTTTTTCTATAAAGTTTTCCTTTTTTACTGATGTCATTTTATTGTCCTGTAAATTTGTATATGGTAGGATAATACAAAGTGCTATGGACTTAGTATTTAATGGAAATACGTCTCTTCAGAGATCATTTGCTGTCCAGACCTCTATATACCAGTCATGAACAGATTATACGTCACTGTTAAGATTACTGTGGTTGCAGATGAATGGATAAAGAAGATGTGGTATATATACACAATGGAATACTAGGCAGCCATCAAAAGCAATGAAATCTTGCCATTTGCGACAACGTGGATGGAACTAGAGGGTATCATGCTTAGTGAAATAAGTCAATCGGAGAACAACAACTATCATATGATCTCCCTGATATGAGGACATGGAGATGCAACATGGGGGTTAGGGGGATAGGAGAAGAATAAATGAAACAAGATGGGATTGGGAGGGAGACAAATCATAAATGACTCCTAATCTCACAAAACAAACTGGGGGTTGCTGGGGGGAGGTGGGGTTGGGAGAGGGGGAGGGGGTTATGGACATTGGGGAGGGTATGTGCTATCGTGAGTGCTGTGAAGTGTGTAAACCTGGCGATTCACAGACCTGTACCCCTGGGGATAAAAATACATTATATGTTTATAAAAAAAAAAAATTGGAAGGGGAGGCGAACCATAAGAGACTATGGACTCTGAAAAACAACCTGAGGGTTTTGAAGGGTCGGGGGTGGGAGGTTGGGGGAACAGGTGGTGGGTAACAGGGAGGGCACGTATTACATGGAGTACTGGGTGTTGTGCAAAAACAATGAATACTGTTACGCTGAAAAAAATAAATAAATTTTTTAAAAAATTTAAAAAAATTAAAAAAATCATTTCCACACACACAAAAAGATTACTGTGGTTGCAAGGCAGCATTTTAAAAAGGAAGAGTTTTAAATATTATGCTTGGAGATGGTATGAAGGACAATTAAAATCTGCTATGTAATAACATTTTTAATCAAAATACCATTTGTTATATTTTGTTCCTTTTTTTAAATCAATAAATCTATTGCTCATTTATTTTTTTTTAGAGATTTTTTTTTTTTTTATATTTGACAGAGAGAGATCACAAGTAGGCAGAGAGGCAGGCAGAGAGAGGGGAAGGAAGCAGGCTCCCTGCTGAGCAGAGAGCCCGATGCGGGGCTGGATCCCAGGACCCTGAGATCATGACCTGAGCCGAAGGCAGCGGCTTAACCACTGAGCCACCCAGGTGCCCCTCATTTATTTATTTATTTTTAAGAACCTACTTAGAGGGGCGCCTGGATGGCTCAGTCAGTTAAGCTGCTGATTTCAGCTCAGGTCATGATCACAGGGTCCTGGGATCGAGTCCCACATCAGGCTCCCTGCTCAGTAGGGAGCCTGCTTCTCCCTCTTCTTCTGCCTGCTGCTCTGCCTGCTCATTCTCCTCTCTCTCAAATAAATAAATAAAATCTTTTAAAAAAGAGAGAGAGAGAGAGAGAGAACCTACTTAGAATTTTTGATAGATAAAGGCAGGAATCTTAACCTTTAGGTGAAATGTTGTGCATTTAAATGCATACATATAATAACACCTTGTTATTTTAGATTAGACTCTTTTGGGAACCTGGACATAGTTTGCACACTGGTTGAGTAGAAGTGTACTTTTGCTTAATAAATTCATGCTCTACATTTTTGGAAGTATATTTAGTCTTACTGAAGATGTTTTAGTTAAGGTTGCTATAACAAATACAGACTGGATGGTGAAAACTTTTATTTCTCACAGTTCTTGAGGCTGAAAGTCGGAGATCAGAACTTTGAGCATTGTTGGGTTCTCAGTAAGGGCCCTTTTCCTGGTTATGTCTTCATATGGCCTTCCTTGGTATGTGCACGCAGAGAGAAAGAGAGACCTCAAGTCTCTTCTTTTATAAGGGCATTAAATCCCATGATGAGGGACCTACCCTCATGACCTAATTTAACTCTAATCATCTCCCAGGGGTCCCACACTGAAATACCTTCATACTGAGGATTAGGGTTTCCATATAGGAATTTGTAGGGGACACAACTATTCAGTTCATAGCAGAAAGAGAAACAAAAACTCAAAAAATCACTAAGCAATTTATTTTTTTATTTTTATTTTATTTATTTATTTATTTTTTTAAAATATTTTATTTATTTATTTGACAGAGAGAGATCACAAGTAGATAGAGAGGCAGGCAGAGAGAGAGGGAAGCAGGCTCCCTGCTTAGCAGAGAGCCCGATGCGGGACTTGATCCCAGGACCCCGAGATCATGACCTGAGCTGAAGGCAGCGGCTTAACCCACTGAGCCACCCAGGCGCCCCTCACTAAGCAATTTTAATTGTGTTCATTTGTATACAAACAACATGCTATTTACATTGTCTAACATAACTTCTGCTTTGCATTTTTTAACAGTACAAGGGCTGAAGAGAGAGACATATAATGGAGGAGTATCAAGCTAGCTTTATTTTTCAAGCTAGCTTATTTTCTTTATTTATTAGAACTCTTGATTTTAAAGAGTAGGCTAATCTAGGGGCCCCTGGGTGGCTCAGCTATTAAGCATCTGCCTTTGGCTGAGGTCATGATCCCACGGTCCTGGGATTGAGCCTCATGGAAGTTGGGCTCCCTGCTCAGCAGGGAAGGCTGCTTCTCCCTCTGCCTTTCCTCCTCTACCTGCTTGTGCTCTCCCTCATGCTCACTCTCTCAAATAAATAAATAAAATCTTTTAAAAAACAAAGTAAGTTAATTTTAAGTATGATGTATATGTGTTATATATATTCATGTATCTTACTGAATATAAAAATTTAAGATTCCTAAATGACAAGATTACCTGTTTAATTTAAACTAAATAGATGAGATTTGGATAGAATCTTTTTCTTTTTCTTTTTTTTTTCCCCCTAAGATTTTATTTATTTATTTGTCAGAGAGAGAGAGAGCACAAGCAGGCAGAGAGAGATGCAGGCTTCCTGCTGGACAAGGAACCCGATGTGGGACTCAATCCCAGGACCCTGGGATCATGACCTGAGCCCCAGGCAGTGGCTTAACCAACTGAGCCACCCAGGTGTCCCTAGAATCTTTCTCTACAAAGAGATTATGACCTCTTGATTCAAGATGATTACTTTCTGCCTATTATCTCCATCTTCTTCTAGCTTTCCAGAATGTTGTCTGAGAACAGGTTCTAGGGGCATGGCTCAGGCCTACCCCAGTTTGTTAGGTAGTCTTCACAGAGGGAGGAAGTAGATGGCTACAGTGGGTACAATAGATTCCACCTTGAGATGGAATTTCACCTTGTTCAGTAGAGTTCCTTGTGAGTTTTTGTTCCGGACATCCCTGAATGAACAGAGAGTTTGCTTGCTCTTTATTTGCACTCTCCAGTATGGTAGCTACTAGCCACATGTGGCTATTGAGCACTTGAAATGTGGCTGGTCTGAGTTGAGTGTGTAAGTATAAAGTACACACCAGGTTTTGAAGACTTGGTACAAAAAAAGAGAGTAGAATAGCTCACTAATAACCTTGGAATTTATTACCATATTGAAATGATAGTATTTTGTAAGTATCATTAAAATTAATCTCATCTTGTCCATGTTTTTATTGTTTTTAATGTGCCTGTTTGAAAATTTAAAATCACGTATGTGGCTTGCATTTGTGGACAGCAACTGAGCTATGTGATCATAAATAGTATAGTACATATAGGTGTTAAATGACCACAGCAGCTTAATTTGTGTCCCAAAAGCAGTTCATTTGTGGAGTCCTTCTTGACGGTATTTTCTTTCTTTATATTTTTCTCCCATTCAGCCTCAATCTAGTTTGAAAGCCGTTAGTATCCCAGCATAGGATCTTTTCTTTCCCTAATCTTTGTAGTATTTTAAGATAAATATTTATAAATTAAGATTTCATTTTCCTTCCTCCAGAAGTCATAGACATTGGCAATTCATTCACTAAATGAATATGAATAATTTAATACTCTGTGTTTTGAAGAAGTGAAAACTATGGCCTTGGCCACTTTTCAGGTTCCTCTTTTCTCAGAGGAAGGCTTATGCCTGCTTGGTATTATTGCCAGAATCTGAAGCTTATAGTTTAGCATAAAATACCATCCCTTTTCCTCCTGGAAAACACATACAACAACCGGGAAAATAAATGAAACTGCATAAATTCCATTTTTACTCAAATAAGGAGACAGATTTTTCTGTCTTCAGAAATCTTCAAAATCTGTCTTGGGAAATCTTCAAATTCCCAAGTGTTGCCAGAAGTGGCTGCAATCCAGTAGAGCCATGGATAGAGCAGCACTCAGGGGTCATGAAGCTGCTGGAGAACAACTGAAGGGCCAGAATGATAATACTTCAGTTAGTGCCAGCACCAGGGAACTACGTAAAGATCAGCCCCCGGCCTTACAGTCTAGAAGCGTGAGCTGGAGCCTCTATGCCCAAAGCTGAGATCTGATATTGGACATTAGCTGCCATGGCAAGGAGGAGCGAGGAAAATGTCTAACAGCAGCGGATGTCAGCATGCAAACAAAAACACACATTCTTAACTTCAGGGGTGTCACCTTAGAAAGCAGAGCTGTTGTTATCCTTGGGACAGTGGTCAGTGAGGTAGCCAGGTATAACCAGGGGCAACTGTGCTAGTCGCAGAAGCCCTCCAGGACCCAGCGAGGCAAAAAAGGAATTTGAAAGAAATAGTTTGTCACTGTGGCCTGAAAGGGAGAGCCCTTGGACTTCCAAGTATTAAAGGCTGAGTTTTCCCCAAACCCTGCATTCACTGGAACCTCCTGCCTGGTCTGGGAAAACCTGAACTCTTCAACCTAAATTACAAAATGTACTGATACGGCATCAAATAAAATAACTTCTGGGAAAAGAAAAGAAAAGAAAAAACATGAAAACCAGAAACAAAAACACACTGGCAGATAAAATCTTACCTGGTGCTCCCCTTTGCACTGAGTCCATTGGTTCTTCTGTGTATTTAGCTTATTACATTGATGGATGGAGTTTGATTTTTCTGTGTCTTTCACTAGAAAATAATGTTCTTGAGGGTACAGTCTATTATTCTACCATAAAACATAGTACCTGTGGCTTTGAAGACCTTTTGTACTTTGAAGAGGGTAAATGCTGTAGGTAATAGCGTTTGTCATGATTTGGAAAACCATTGCTATCAAGGTCTCTCTAAATTAGAAAAAAGTGATATCAGCTAGGAATTGACCTAGTTTGTATTCCCATATTCCAGAGAACTGTATTCTGAGAAATAGTTCTTACCAGAAGAATAAAAACCCTAAGACTTCTGCTCTAAGAAGTCATAAAGAGCTCACTGCAATGATTTTCTTAATTCTTTGATGGAATCACTCTGTATAGATCTAGCTTTGCTTAAACCAAATAGCCAAATGATAGTTGTTCCCTGAAATGTGATTTATTCTTTTCTAGTAAAGCCAATCAACACCTTAATGAAGTACAAAGATAGCAGATACAAGATGGATCTGTTGTAACTTATATATCCTGTATGTCAAGTGTAATTCCTTTTTCTTTTACCCCATAGCTATGGCTACTTGGTGTTTTAAAAATATTTTTATTGGTCATAAATTTGACAGAATGAAAAAAAGATACAATTCAAACTTTTAGTTTGAATCTAGTTAATATCTAGTTAATATGACCCCCGGGTTCTCCTTTCCTTTTTTCTTTCTTAAGATTTTATTTATTCATTTGACACAGAGATATCACAAGTAGGCGGCAGATAGCAGGCAGAGAGAGAGGAGGAAGCAGGCTCCCTGCTGGGCAGAGAGCCCGATGTGGGGCTCAATCCCAGGACCCTGAGATCATTACCTGAGCTGAAGCAGAGGCTTTAACCAACTGAGCCACCCAGGCACCCCGGTTCTTCTTTTTGTAAATGGATTTCTTCCCAGCAAATTTTGCAAGGAAGAGGAATAGCAGAGATAATACCTATACTGTTTGTGGAGAACATTCTCTTTCTTTCTCTTGCTGATTATAATTGTATCATTTGTTAGAGCAAACATAAGAAAAAAAGATGCTTGATACTGTGGACTTGGCTGGTATATTAGTAGCAAGTTGGTTTGGAAACACTTGTCATCTGATTCCTCATACAGTATATCTCTTCAAGTCAGGAGTTAAGAAGTCTTTAAGGATTGCATTCTTTTCCTGGTGTTTTTTCTCTTTGGCGAAGGCCTACCATGCTACTGGGGCTTTTTATATATTCAGTTTTCACAGATTTTAATGGGGCATCATTAATTTCTAGATAATATTAAAAAATTTGTGGAAAGTTTATTTCCGTGGAATAATAGCCACTAAAAAACTAAATCCCTCTGCTTATTCTTTAAGATAAATTGTAACTGAAGAAATGAAAAATTGAGTCTTAGTAGAAGATTTGTTCTCTTGGGTCCAACAGTTTGCAAATGCGAAATAGCAAAGTTTTATGAGGAAAAAAGTGTTGTAAAATGCATTTCTTGATCACATGAGACGCTGGGAAATCAACTATACTTCTCAATCCCCTATGGTTTTTTTCCATTCTCGAAACAACCATTATGAAATGATTCGTAAAAATACAACCTTGATGTATGGGATCAACCATAGTCTTTCTGCCTTGTTTGAGGATCTTTAGACAGCAATTGCATCCTAATTAATTTTGAGGTAGATTTTTTTTTTACTTCATTTAATCATAATTTGTAATTGTTTTCTGTGTAACATCCCATTTCTTGATACAGCAAGTGTTTTATTATAGGATGTCATCCACAGATAAACTTAAATCTGTTAGTTTTAGAGGATTCAGGGAGAGAAAAATAAATTTGGAATCATTTGCTTAAAAATGATCCCTTAAATACCTAAGCTAGTATACATGACTTACTACTTTATTTTACAGATGCATTGCATGTATATGTATATAATTTATATTTATTATGTGTCACATTATATGCACCACATCTTTATTTCCATTATTGAAGTAATTATACACCATCTCCTCAAAGGAATCTTGAAATTATCACACTTGCCCTTTTATCCCCCTTTAGCCTGGTAATTGAACAAGGAATTGTCCCATCTAACTAAAAATTTAGCTAAATTTCTTAATCTTGTAATCTTTTGTTTGATAATATTAAGATCAAGTTCTGAATTTTGCTGGGGGGCAATGAGCTTAACTGCAAGGAACAGTTAGTACTTTTTCAATAAAGCCATTGTCATTTTCTTCTTCACTAATGAGTATTTTACCCTAATAAAATTAAGACAAGAATGATGGATTCCCTATCATTTCCTTACGTTCTTTTAATGTGAGGGAATCTCTTATAGAGCATATTTATTTTAATATGAAATTAACTTGTTCAAAGTTACTTTGTGCCTCATGTGTGGCACTTCCTTTGAGTTCCAGGTAGAGATAGAGGCACCAACTTTAAGGACCCCAAGCAATTTGACTGAGTTTGAAGCATTGAGTAGTTAGCCTTTCCATTTTCCTACCCCTCTACCTCTTGTCATAGATTGAAAGCACAAGTATAATAGTTTTCATTATCTTTTATGGAGAACATATTACTTTGAGATGAAAGTTCAGAACGATGATCCTGGTTGCTACCAAACTAAGCTTTCATTTTCTCATAAGTTTCTCATAAGTTAATACTAATTATAAGCTACCTCATAGAGTTACTGTGAAGATTAAATTAATGCAAGTTAATTAGCACTGTGTCTGATATATATACTAAACCTTGGTCTGTTGAATAACTTACTGGATACCTAGAACTGTGATAAACCCTGTGAGGGCTATAGAAGAAATATTACATACCATTTTCCCATAGGGAATTACAATATAGTTTTGATAAAACAGATATGTGAGGATGTAAGAGCAGTCTGGTTGTGACATCTGTGACCCCAGTGTTGGCTGGGATTGATTAAGCTGATGTGACTGGCTAGGCGGGTAGTTCCCTTTACCCCTCACTGCTTTGTGAGCATTTTTCCCTAAGCTGCATGCTTGGTCAGGCTTGCTCAGAGAGGACCTTTCTTCAGTCAGTGGTTTATGAGTTCCCTCAAAGTCCATTTGTAGGAGAAGATAGGGTAGTTAGGCTTCCAAGACTCCTGACACATCCAAATGAGGCACTGCATGCGTCCGTCTGCCTTTCTTGAAAAACAAGGAAAACAAAATGAAAAAACACGAAACGATGGTGAACTATGTATGACAAGATATAAATAAGTATCAGACTGTGTAGCCCAGGTTGTTGATGCTGCACAAGAATTCAGAAGAGTAGAAAATCAGTGAGGTGGGACAATGAAAGCAAGCCTCCCACAGGAGATGGCACTGGAGCTCTGTCTGGGAAAATGGCTACTGCTAGAGAAAAAAGATATTCCAGGTCAGTATGACAAGGGCCCATTCACAAGACAGTGAAGAAGCAGAATTGATGAAAACAGAGGCCTCCAGTTGCCGATTATAAGGAAATCAGAAAGTAAGATCTAAATTCTTGTCTTAGATTTTAAGCATCTTAAGAGCAGTTTTATATTGAAGCTTTCAGCACTTCCCTTTTACACGTCTAACTCTATAGACCTGTTCCTACCACGTTCTCATATGAATGCTGACATGTCACTTTCTCTGAGGCAGAACGTTATAAGTTTCAAGTTGTTTCTGCACTTTTATTACTGCAAGAGGACTTCTTATCAGTGTAATTCATTGTGTTTTCTTGATGATGCAGTCAACAATGATTTTCTTTCTTTATTCCTACCTCTGTTGTTTTTTATTGTTGTTATTGTTGTTATGATGGCTCAGTTTCCACATTTATTTAGGCTGAACACCCTTTTGGGGAATAGCAGTGGAAGAAGAGTTATGAAATATTAACAAAAAGGGAAGAAAAATTAAATATTCCTCTAAAGAAATTATAAATTAGTATAATAAGTCTTACAAATTGTCCCTGTATAAAGGGATTCTTTCCTTTCCTTGTGTTCTTAATACCTAGCAACTCTGCCCTCCCTTCCCTGAAAGATGTATGAAGAATCAGTAGCTTAAACTGAACCATCATATTTGTGTTCAGTTATTTGTAGCAACGTACACTAATCCATGAAATTTCTATCTCATTTCAAACTGTTATTACACATAAGAAATTGTTTCTGTAATTGTGTTTTTCATAGCCCATAATGGTTATAATTGGAAGTACTGTGCTCTTCGTATTTTGTAAGTAGCTACCTACTTTGAGTTTCACTTCCATGTCAGACTTCTTTTAAGGTTAAAACTTTCAGTATATACAAATTTGGTAAGTACTTTATAAGCAACATTGGTAGATAGTTTATAAACAGCATTATGTGTACTGTAAGAAAAAAATGAAGCAAAATATTTTGGATGATTTTAGTTAGGGCAATAGCAGATAAATAGAATCTAATCTGCCATATCTCTTCAGGATGTCTTCACTACTGTGCTCATAATCTTTTGAGTACCTCTCTAATGAATGACAGACTGTTGAAATTTAACTTAAGTGCTTCTGAAGTAGTTAAATTCCCTCAGTATCTGTGCACATTTAGATTTTAATTTTGTTGTGCTTTGTATACACATGGAATTGTTTTGCCTTATTTTATTTGCCATACAAAATTATATTTTACCTTGTAAAATAGTTGAAATGTGCTTGCCATTTTCAAGTATGAGAGTAGAATTCCATTTAAAAACAGTACTAGTCGAGGGGCGCTTGGGTGGCTCAGTGGGTTAAGCCTCTGCCTTTGGCTCAGGTCATGGTCTCTGGGTCCTGGGATCAAGCCCCACACTGGGCTCTCTGCTCAGCAGGGAGCCTGCTTCTCCCTTTCTCTCTCCCTGCCTCTCTGCCTACTTGTGATCTCTCTCTCTGTCAAATAAATAAATAAAATCTTAAAAAAAAAAAAAACAGTACTAGTCAAAAGCTTCCAACTTGCTGCTTGGTACCATTTAAGTTACAGAACCATTTTAATTACAGAGCCCTTTTTCTTATATGATATCTGACAGGAAATCTATCAATGCTGTTTCTCATTTATTGTAACAAATTTCTTTGTATCTATCTCTAGATTATTTATATATAATAAATCTACAGTGCCTTTTTTTATTAGCTATGTGTTTTATTTAATGGTAAAAATCGTCATTGTTATAAGCATTGTACTTGGTAAAATACAATGTAAAGATAGCTCCACTTCCTTGTAAAATTAACCTGATCTCAGAAGCAAAACATTGCTTTACTTCATTTATCCATCCAGAACAGGTTTACTCCCAAAAAGGGCATTTCAGTGCATTGATGACACACTCAGTGTTCATATTGATTCTAATGCCTCTTGGCTACTGCTGCTGCCTTGCTCCTCTTAATTTTTTCCTTTTTTTTTTTTTTTGAGTCAAGGAATATTAATAGATTAAAAAACTTCTTGGCTGGTATTCTTTTATTTTTGGTGTCCCTTAGGTTTTACTGACTTCATTTTCCTTCTCTACTCTTGTTCTTCTCATTCCCATTCCAGTATTTCACATATAATCAGTTCAGACTCCTGAAACAGTTCTAGTCTTAGAAAGAAGCTTTTTTATTACCTGTTTTTGGGTATCACCTGCTAGAAAGTGAAAGGACGCTCAGAACTCATGAGTTTATAATAATAACCAAACTTTAGGAAATGAAGTATAATATTTAATTTTGACCTTAGAAATAAATAAACTTGGATCCCACTAGCCATTATCAGAACATTTACAAAATAATTTTATGCAGATTATTATGCCACATATAGTTCCAGATGTTTTAGTTACAGCTAAGGCTATAATACAGCAAGCAACATTTTAAAATTTTACATGAATACCTCAGGTTTATTCTTCTAAAATTAAATTGAAGAGTTTTAAGAAGCTGTTAAGCTTCTTCATTATTTCTATTATGCTTTATCTGTCATCTCATTTGTAGGAATCCTACTTTAAAATTCCCTAAGTCTAGGTAGTCTTTATCTTGTTTAGATCATTTTTAGAACTTCAGCTGTCTGTTTTGGTTTTGCATATAAAAATATTTTATAGCAAAGTGATACATAAGTTAGCTTTATATCCATCCATTTACAAATCTGCATTACATTTTTCAAGTATTTTTTAGACTACCTTACTATCAATGATTAATTCTTCCCCAAGGAGGTGTATATTGTATTCTGTTTTGTTTTTTCTTCCCTTTTTTTACTTTTGTTTTTTACTTACTGAGCAACTCTTGATCACATCTACCTTGTGTCAGGCACTGTACTAGAAGCTTGAGATTGTAATATAAAATTGTATATGATGACATTTCATGGTTTTGGTAGGAGAGTCTTAAAATATGAAAATTCCCTATTAGTGGTTCCAGTGTTGAGTCATAGTGCATCCAAAGGAAATTCCCTAAAAACCAGCATATGGGTTTCTACTTAACATTCAAGCTTCTACTTTCAGCGTTTAAATCTTTAGTATTCAGATTACCACAATATCTACTTCATATGGGTCTGTAGTAGGATTTACCAATTTATCTTCGTTTCTTGTAGTTTAATTACTTCAAACCTGCTGCCTCTTTAAGGCTATGAGCTCCTGGGGGTGGGGATTATCTTTTTATCTTTGGTACCTGGCCCAAAGTCTGGCATATATAATAAATGAGTCAGTTTTCATAAAGAGGGAGAAAGAAGATGGGGGAAAGCCAAGATGAATATAAGTTTGACTTAATCTTCCTCCCTTGTTGTTACCTTTCCTCCCCCACTTCTCTTTTTAAGTAGGTCATGTTGATTTGGAGAGATGCTGTGCACATTTGTGGAGGTGGGATAGAGTTTTGCAAGGCCCAAATTGATTCTGTTATGTAGAAATGATCAAGTTGTGGGGAATTCATTATCTTTAACCAAACTTCTTAATTATTAAAACAATGCGCATACAGCATGAAAATTAAGAACAAAGAACCAGAGAAGGGGAATTTTGATTCCTAGATTCCTAGTTCTATCTCTTACAAGCTGTGTGCCCTTAGGCAAATTAGTCATTTCTGTTAGCTTCCATATCTATTAAGTGGGGATAATAATGGTACCTAACTCTTGAGGTTCTTTAACAAGATTAAATGAGAATCCTAAATTAAAATTAATACTAGGGAGAAGACCAATGTAATGTAAAATTAAGCTTAGCCCATGACCTTGCATATCGACGTTATTAGTGAATAACTATTATTTCCATTTCTTTTGTAATTATTAGTACCAGTTTATAATGCTTTATCATTACATATGCATGTGTGTATACACACATGCAAATACACACATATGCATTTGACCTTCGAACATCGCAGAGTTTGGGGCACCAACTCCTCATGCAGTTAGAATTCTGGTATGACTTTTGACCCTCACCAAAACTACTAGTAGCTTGCTGTTGCCTGGAAGCCTTACTGATAACATAAACAGCTGACTGATACATATTTTGTATGTACTGGGTTATTACAATAAAGTAAGCCAGAGAAAAGAAAATGTTACTAAGAAAATTGTAAGAAAGAGGAAATTCATTACTGTATTTATCAGAAAAAATTGGCATGTCAATGGATCCATGCAGTTCACACCCGTGTTGTTCAGGGGTCAGCTGTGCATACATACTTAGGCCTGCTGTTTACAGTATCTCATTTCTGATCTAACTACTTGGGAAACTTAATTAGTCATCAGAAGATCGCTTTGTGACTATGATCAAAGAAAGAGGGTTAGGTGATCCTAAACTGTATCATTCAAGCTGTAATAGAGCTTGGAAAGTCAGGTTTTCTGTGTTAGTATATACTTTTCTAGCACCCATGTAATTCGTTTTTGGTAATTATGGCAGTCTCTTTCTTCCCTTCTGACCATCTGCCTCTCTCTCTTTTTCTCCCTCTTTCAAATATGTAGACATGCATGTAGAATATAAATTCTGGCAGATTTATATTTTCAACTCTCTTATTTGTCATTAACCACCAACTTCCATATTTCACATAAGGCAATTAGTTTTTTCTTCTTTTTAACCTGTCATGTGTTTTGAGACTATACCTTGGTCATTTAATGTATTCAACTGATTTTGATTTAATAAATATTGAGAACGTATATTATTTAATCCTCAAAAAATCTCTGTGAAGTGAGCTAAACCCATTTGTCCAACAAAATCCTAAAGCTGAAGAGGAGTTAAATGAGTTGCCTAAAGTAATGTAGTTAATACCCACTACAATCACAAGTAGGCAGAGAGGCAGGCAGGGGGGCAGGGAGGGCAGGCTCCCTGCCAAACAGGGAGTCCGATGCGGGGCTTGATCCCAGGACCCTGGGATCATGACCTGAGCCAAAGGCAGAGGCTTTAACCCACTGAGCCACCCAGGCGCCCCTTCATTTCTTTTTTAAGGCCAGATAATAATTCAATGGTGAGTATGCACCAAATTTTGTTTATCAGTTTTTGATGGACATATGGATTGTTCCTACCTTTTTTGGCTATTGTGAATAATGCTGCCATGAACATCGATGTACAAAGAAATGGGTTTTTTAAAAATGCATCTACCATACCATTTAAGTCATTCTGAAAGCCTGGTTAGTTTGAGAAGACGATAACATGTTATGACTGTCCATCATGTTTTTGCTGAGCATGTTCTACAGTTGTAATGGCCATAACCTGCTTCCAAGAATTCACAGCAATCACTTAATAGAATGGGAAAAATATTGTGATTATTAGATAACCGCCATCTCATTTTTCAGGAATAGTCAAATTAGCCTGGCCACAAGGATATGAAGGTCTATAAGTCATTTACAGAATGTGGTCCTAGTCAGGAAGGTATCATTTAATTTATATTAATGTGTTTTTTTCTTATTTGTTTTTTAAGTAGGCTCCACCCCCAGCATGGAGCCCAATGTGGGGCTTGAATTCATGACCCTGAGATCAAGATCTGAGCTGAGATCAAGAGACAGACATTTAACTGACTGAGCCACCCAGGTGGCCCTATATTAATGTTTTACGAAATGTTAGAATTACCATGCTTTATAACATTGATGGCAGTATCCAGTGAAAATGTCTTTCTTAGGGACATTTCATGATTTTCTGTTATTGGTGCGTTTGATTCTGGAACTTTGCCTTGAATACTTGATTATAGTTGTTACATTATTGAGTTGAACTATCTCACAAGTTATGTTAGCTTTTAATTGTTAGTTGATCAAAGCATATTTCAAGGATAAATATTGTCACTTGTAAGCAAAATAATTGACATGCAATACAGCATACTAGACAGTTACTTTTACATTTGGAAGTAATTTTTAAAGACTTTTAGTATTATATCATTATATTTGTTTGGAACAGATATCAAAATAAAAGATAAAATGAACTGTGATAGTTCAGTTTCTTTTACATGAGCTATTCAGCTGGTAATAAATTCCTTCAAGGGGTCTACAAACTACTACCAGTCAGTAGTTACTCTGTATGAACCAAAAACATACTGATGAATTAAGGAGGAACTATCTATTGAGCTAACTCAAAATAGGCTGATTCATTTTTATAGTCATGAAAGAGATAAAATTAATTACTTTAATAATAATAATAAAGATTGCTAGTACATGGCTAGCAATGAAAAAATAATTGTGTAGCTATTATAATCCATGTTTTAATATATAAAATATATTTACTAGGGGAATATTCAGATTAAACTTAATAGCAGAGAGAAGACCAATTTAATATGTATTCTATCAATGAAATATTTAGGCGGTTCTCTGTATTTTTCGTTATAGTTCATGTGTCAGTCAGCATTTTGTAACGAGCTCAATGAAGCTGAAATTCAGATTTGCAGTAATTCTTTTCAATGTGAAATATAACAATCTCAGTCATTTTGGGGTCTGTGATTTAAAAAAACAACAACAACATTTTTCTCTTTGATTGATCATAGCTATTATTGAAATAGCTGTTAACATGTGACATGATGTTATAATTGAGACTGAAAAAATTGGATTGTGAATTATATCCACTCAGCTTAAATTTCTCTGTTTCTGCTATCCAGAGCATCTTTTGTACTTCTTTTCCTGCAGAAATAGCTTCTTAACATAATGTTCCTACATTTTCCCAGGGAAAACAAGAACTTCACGGTCAAATTCTTGTCCAAAGTATACAGGGGAAGCTAATACAACAAAAAAACAGAAGGAAAAAAAAATATGATTTAGAATTTGCCGGGGCACCTGGGTGGCTCAGTGGGTTAAAGCCTCTGCCTTCGGCTCGGGTCATGATCCCGGGGTCCTGGGATTGAGCACCACATCGGGCTCTCTGCTCGGCAGGGAGCCTGCTTCCTTCTCTCTCTCCGTCTGCCTCTCTGCCTACTTGTGAACTCTCTCTGTCAAATAAATAGATAAAATCTTAAAAAAAAAAAAAAAAGAATTTGCCAGTACAGGAAATGAAGATTTTATTCCATTTAACCTTTTAAAAAATTTGCTTTACACATAATACCCATCATGGTGTCATTGTCAAGGAGATGAACATGTATGGATATGATGACGATTCAGATGATTTCACATGTTTAGATTTGAGATTAATTCCTGCATACGTCATTCTCCCATCTCTTGTTTTGTAGGTAGAAGTAAGCCACAGAATAATGTTTAGGATCATTAGATAACAAATTAGGCAGGAAGCTATATGTTTGTAATGATTTCCCTGTTAAAATTCACTTTCAAACTATTCTGCTTCATGTTCACACAAGCAGTTCTTTAAGTAACAAATCTATTCATTTAGAATGATCAGGGTGGATCAATTAAGAATTATTTGTAGGCTTAGTTTAATATATGGGCTGCAAACTGTTGTAGACTTTACTTTTTTAAATATATTTAACAAAATTTGGAAGGTGAAGTTTGTACATTTTTTACAGCTTTATCAAGAAGTAATTGATACAATAAATGCACACAGTTAAAGTGTGCAATTTGATTGGTTTTTATGTGTGAAATCATCACTCCCAGGATAAGATGATACACATTTCCAACACCCTCCAGAATTCCCTCCTGTTCTTTCTAATCCCTCCTTCCTCTCACACCCTTCTTTGGCAACCACTGATCTGCTTGCTATTGAGAATTTATATTCTAGAATATTATACAAATGGAAGCATATAACATGTGCTCTCCACACTTCTTTCAATATTAAAGAATTCATGTGTTGTTAACATATATCAATAGACGATTTCTTTTTATTGCTGAGTAGTGTTTTAGTAATAGATACATCACAATTTATCCATTCATCTATTGATGGGCATTTGAAATGATTCTAGTTTTTGGCTATTAGGAACAGAGCTCCTATGAAAGTTGAATACAAGTCTTTCTGTGGACATTTACTTTCATTTCTTTAGGAGTTGACAGTTTTTTTGTCTAAAGGACCACATAGTAAACACTTCAGGTTTTATAGACCTGGATTTTCCCTTTTTTGCCCTACGGTAATGAAAACTCCAGGTACCACTGACCTGTGCTGTTTCTTGTCCAACTTCTGAAAAACATTGTGTAACATTGTGTATTTCGTTGTTTAGCGGGAGTAGCACCTAGTCCAGTTCTCCTGACTCTGTCTTGGCTGGGAGTGGAAAATTTGTCTAAATATTTTTTTATCAGTTCTATTTCTTTTCTTCAATTTTAAAAAACCATTATGCCCAGGTATGTAAGTTCTGTTTTCAAATTGTATTTATACTATAGAAGATATAGATCCAGTCTGAAGGAAGAGATGACTAACTTTTGGATTCTCAAGTAGCTCATCTCTCTTTTTTAAAAAAGATTATTTATTTGACAGACAGATCTCAAGTAGGCAGAGAGGCAGGCAGAGAGAGAGAGGAGGAAGCAGGCTCCCCACAGAGCAGAAAGCCCGAAGTGGGGCTTGATCCCAGGACCCCGGGATCATGACCTGAGCCGAAGGCAGAGGCTTTAACCCACTGAGCCACCCAGGCGGCCCTAGAGAGCTCATCTTTTAAAATACTCATCTATTTATACAGGAATATTAAAATATGTTAATTTGTGAATTAGTACTGTACCCCTCATTTAGGAGTCACTCTCTTACTGATTATTTTTTTTCTTTGTGCTTTTTCTATTAAGACCTTATATTATACAGAAAAGTACATAAAACAACTAAATGTACAGTTTTATGAAATTTGATGTAACCATTACACACTTAACTACTACCCAGGACAAGAAAGAAAATATTTTCTGGCAAACTAGATGCCTCCAGCATGCTCTTTGTCATTCACAAACTTTTCTCTCCCACCAAAGATAACCACTTTCCAGATTTACTCCCTTGCTCTTCTGTATACTTTTACTAAAGTATGAATCTCTAAACTGCACGGTTTGATTTTGCCTGTTTTTATCCTTACATAAGTGCAGCCTTATGTTCTTTTAGGTTTGGCTTCTTTTTCTCAGTGTCATGATTTTGAAATTTATCCATGATGTGGGCAAATTCATTCTTTTTCATTGCTCTCTCTCCTTATAAAACACCATACTGTATAAAGGCATTTGCATAGATGGCAGTTTGGGGTCATTACCTATAATAGTCAAACATACTTGTATGGTATTTAGGTACACATGCACATATACATGTCTGATGTGTATATACTTAAATTGGCTGTTAGAAATTTCTTCTTTTCAGTGGCTTCTTTCAGTCTCTTAATAATGTCTCTCTTTTTTTTTTAAGTTAGCATTTCTCCTCTTCCTAATTTTGAGATATTATTGACATACAACATTGTATTAGTTTAAAGTATACAGCATAATGATTTGATATGTGTATATTTTGTGAGGTGATCACTACAATAAATTCAGTTAACAGCCATCACCTCACATAGTTACAGAATTTTCTTTCTTGTGATAAGGACTTGTAGATCTACTATTTTAGCAAATTTCAAATATACATAATACAGTATTATTAACTATAGTCCCCATGCTGTACATCATATCTGCAGAACTTATTTATCTTATAATTGGAAGTTTGTAACTTTAGCTACCCTTATCCATTTCCCCCAACTCCCATCTCTGGTTGTGACTCTGTCTGTTCTCCGTTTCTGTGAGTTTGGTTTTTTTTTTTTTTTTTAGATTCTACGTATAAGTGAGATCATATAGTATTTGTCTTCTCTGGATGACTTACTTCATTTAGCATAATATGCTTGAAGTTTGTGGTGTTGCAGTTGACAGGATTTCCTTCTTTTTGTAATGATTGACTAATACTCCATTTTGTATGTATGACACATTTTCTTTATCCATTCATCCACTGATGGGCACTTAGGTTGTTCCCATGTCTTGACTATTGTAAATAAAGAGATTTCATTTCCTTCAGATATATACCCAGAAGTAGAATTGCTGGATCTTATGGTAGTTCTATTTTTAATATTTTGAGGAACCGCCATGCTGTTTTCCATAATGGCTGTACTAATTTACATTCCCACCAATAGTATACAAGGGTTCTCTTTTCTTTGCATTCTCCACATCATTTGTTATCTCTTGTTTTAGGGTTTGGTTTTTGTTTTTTAATAATAGCCATTCTAACAGATGTAAGGTAATAGCTCATTGTGGTTTTGATTTTTCATTTTCCTGATGGTGGTGTTGAAGTACCTTTCCTTGTACCTGTTGGCTGTCCGTATGTCTTTTAGTTCCTCTGCTCCTATTTTAATTGGATTTGTGTGGCTGTTGAATAGTGTGGCTGTTGAATAGTTATGAGTTCTTTATTTATATTTTGGTTATTAACTACTTATCAGACATTTAATTTGCACATTATTTTCTCCTGTTCTGTAGGTTCTCTTTTCATTTTGTTTATTGTTCCCTTTGCTGTGCAGAAGCTTTTTTTTTTTTTAAGATTATTTATTTATTTATTTGATAGAGATCACAAGTGGGCAGAGAGGCAGGCAGATACAGAGAGAGGGGGAAAGCAGGCTCTCTGCTGAGCAGAGAGCCCGATGCGATGTGGGGCTCGATCCCAGGACCCTGGGATCATGACCTGAGCTGAAGGCAGAGGCTTTAACCCACTGAGCCACCCAGGCGCCCCTGTGCAGAAGCTTTTCAATTTGATGTATTTCCACTTATTTATTTTTGCTTTTGTTGTCCTTGCTTTTAGTGTCAAAAAATCATTGCTAAGACCGATGCCAAGGGGCTTTTATATTTTCTTCTGGGAGTTTAATTGTTCCAGGTCTTACATTCAGTTCTTCAGTCTATTTTGAGTTAACTTTTGGGTGTGGTATGGGGGGCAGGCTCACTCTTTCTTTCTTTCAACTATAGTGGACAATGTTATATTAATTTCAGGTATAAAACATACTGATTCAACAATTCTACATATTACTCAGTGCTCACCACAGTAAGTATAATCACCATACAACGTTATTACAGTATTAATGACTATATTCCCTATGCTATACTTTTTATCTCTATGACTTATTTGTAACTGGAAGTTTGTACCTCTAAATCTCCTTCATTTATTTTGTCCATTCCCCTACCTGACTCCCTTGTGGCAATGATCAGTTTGCTTTCTGTATTTAAAATCTGTTGCAAGTTTTAATTTAAATTCCAGTTAGTTGGAGTTGGGATGTTTGGGTGGCTCAGTGGGTTAAAGCCTCTGCCTTCAGCTCAGGTCATGATCCCAGGGTCCTGGGATGGAGCTCTGCATCAGGCTCTCTGCTCAGCAGGGAGCCTGCTTCCCTTCCTCTCTCTCTGTCTGCCTCTGTGCCTACTTATGATCTCTGTCAAATAAATAAATAAATCTTTAAAAAAAATTCCAGTTAGTTAACATATTGTAGTATTAGCTTCAGAAGTAGAAGTTAGAGACTCATCCTTTACCTATAACACTGGTACTCAGTAGAATAACAAGTGCCCTCCTTAATAACCCATCACCCATTTAGATTCCACATATAAGTGAAATCATATGAATCAAATCATTCTCTCTCTAGCTCATTTAGTGTAGTACCCTCCAGGTCCATCCATGTTGTCTCATGGCATGTTTTTAAAATTTTTTATTTCAAAATGATTTTAGACATATAGGAAAGTTCCAAAAATAGTGCAGAGTATTCCTGTATATCTCTCACATTGTTTTCCCCTATTGTCAACATCAGGAAATAAATGTTAGTACAACACAATGAACTTAACTACATTCCTTAATATAATTTTGTCAGTTTCCTCACTAATATTCTTTTTCTCATTCAGGATTCCACATTGCATTTAGTTTTCATGTCTCTTTAATCAAATCTGTGACAATATCTCATTTTGTTTTTCATGATCTTGACACTTTTTGGAAAATACTGGTCAAGTGTTGTCCCTTAGTATGATCTTTTTCTGTACTTTTGGCAGGAACACCATGAAAGTGATATTTTGTCTTTCTCAGTGTGTTTTATGGTGTTGGGGAAGGGGAGGGCATGTTGATAAATCTTACTACTGTGATGTCAGATTTGATTACTTGGTTGGGTTTCACTAAAGTTGCTATATTTTCTTTGTAATTAATAAGTGTTTTCTGGAGAGGAAGCTTGAGACTATTCAAATATCAGGTTTCTCATCAAATTTTCATCTTCTAGTTCTAAATTTTTCATTGGCTTTTGCCTGCAGCAATCATCACTGTGGTGTTTTTCAGTTTTGATTTGGTGAATATTCCAAATAATGGTGAATTTCAATTTCCCTCATTCTTTTTTAGTCTGTCAGTGGGAATTTTACTCTAAAGAAGAACTGTCCCCCCTTCCTCATATGTTTGTTTATATCAGTAAGGATTTTTTTTTTTTTTAAAGATTTTATTTATTTATTTGACAGAGAGAGAGATCACAAGTAGGCAGAGAGGCAGGCAGAGAGAGAGGAGGAAGCAGTCTCCCCGCAGAGCAGAGAGCCCGATGCGGGGCTCGATCCCAGCACCCTGAGATCATGACCTGAGCCGAAGGCAGCGGCTTAATCCACTGAGCCACCCAGGCGCCCCTATATCAGTAAGGATTTAAGAGTATTTTACTCTATGGATTATAATCCAGGACTCTCATTTTATGTTGCTGTTTTGGCTTTGGTCGTTAAGAACTTCTTCAGTTTGGCTTCTGTGTCTTTTTGACAGTCTCTCATTATTTTTCAGCATTTCTTTACTTTCTAGTTCCATAGATGTTCCAGGTTCTTCTATATTTTCCCTCCTGCAGTCCAGTTATCAGCCATTTCTCCAAGGACCTCACTATGTATAGTGTGTGTGTGTGTGTGTGTGTGTGTGTGTGTGTGTGTGTGGTGAATGGTAGAAAAAAACCTAGATCCTCAGTCTAGTCATTGCTGCTTGGTGTCATTATAGGCCCTCTCAGTTGTCAGAACTAGGAATGTATCATATACTAACATGCACCTACACACACATTTATATTTATTTCTTTATCCATCTGTGAATATATTAAAAGCTATGAATTCCTGCTAATACTTCTGACTCTAATCCAGCATCATAATGTCAATTCTAGCTTTTCCCCTTTGCTTATGTGTAACTCTTTGTACAGTGAGAAACCTGCATCTCCTTATCCGTGATGTATTTACTTGTTTGTTAAATCCTCGTATACATATAACATATTTAGAATTACTAACCCACATCCCTATGAGAAACAAGTTTACTAGCTCAAGGGCTGTATTTGTGCACAGTGGAATATAGTCAAAATACTGTTTCTAAACTTACTTTAAGATCTTTTTCATTCCCATCCCCCTTAACGTGGGATGTTTTTTATTTGTAATACAGTTATTTTTATTCTATTTTGGTTTCCCTCAACATTCTGGTTGATTTTGGTTGTTTACTATTTGTTTACTTATTTGGTATATGAAACATTATCATGGTTATAATAGTCATGACTTGGGGCACCTGGGTGGCTCAGTCTGTTAAGCATGTGCCTTCAGCTCGGGTCATGATCCCAGAATCCTGGAATTGAGCCCCTGCATCGGGCTCCCTGCTCAGCAGGAAGTCTGTTTCTCCCTCTACCCCTCCCCCTGCTCATGCTCTCTCTCTCTCTCAAATAAATAAATAAATCTTAAGAAAATATATTAGTCATGACTTTACAAAAAGGTATTCTCATAAATTTGTCCTTCTTCATTCACTATAATACCTACCCCCTAAATGAAGACAACCTTTAAAGTTTCTGTTTTAGCGTTCCTGAAATCTTTTTGCACAAATGAACAGTTACATGAATATTTTCTAATACTTTTTTTTTTAAAGATTTTATTTATTTATTTGACAGAGAGAGATCACAAGTAGGCGCAGAGAGAGGGAGAGAGAGAAGCAGGTTCCCTGCTGAACAGAGAGCCCAATGTGGGACTCGATCCCAGAACCCTGAGATCATGACCTGAGCCGAAGGCAGAGGCTTAACCCACTGAGCCACCCAGGCGCCCCAACTTTTTCTTTTTTACACTGAGAATAACATACTATAGAGGCACCTGGGTGGCTCAGGTAAGTGTCCAATTCTTGATTTCAACTCAGGTCTTGATCTCAGAATCCTGAGATCCAGCCCCATGTCAGGCTCTGTGCTCTGTGCAGTCTGCTTCTTTCCCTTTTTCTCTCCCTTTGCCCCTCTCCCCACTTGCACACTTTCTCTCTCAAATAAAGTCTTAAAACAAAAAGAATAACATACTGTATATCCCTTTTTACTTAACAGTAAGCCTATCTTAGAAATTGCTTCCTATCAGTAATTAGAGATCTTCCTCATTACTTTTTACAGTACATGTTCCTCCATTGTGTGGATTTACTGTAACTTATTTACCTACTCTGCTGGGTACTTAGGTTGTTCCAATATTTTGCATACCAGTAGTGTGCAGTGAATAGCCTTGTACATGTGTATTTCTGCATTTTTGGAGGTGTATTTTCAAGGCATATTGTTAGAAGAGAGATTATTGGATCAAAAGCTAGGTGCATATGTGGTTTTGTTAGATATTGTCAAGTTTCCCTCCATGACCACTGTCCTAGTTTGCTTTTTCAACAACAGTATATGAGAACTTTTGTTTCCCCCAGGCTAGCCAACAGAATACATTCTCCATATGTTTCAATTTTTGCCGGTCTGATAGGTTGGAAATGGTATCTCAGTGCTATTTTAATATGTATTTCTCTAATTACAAGAAAGTTGGAATATTTTTGTATATTCTTAATGTCCTTTTGTGTGTGTGTGTGTGTGTGTGTGTGTGTGTATTGCCTTTTTATGTCTTGTTCTCATTGTTCCAACAGGTTTGGGGCCCTTTTCCCTTTCAGTTTTTGAGTTTTTTTTATTGGTTTCTTTGTAGTGTATACTGCAAATGTAAATGTTTTCTCACAGTTTGTCAGGTATCTTTTGACTTTATTTATACTACTTTTGCCCTGATGGTTTGTTGAAATTTTTATATAATATGATTTACTAATATTTTTTGTGACATTAAAATTAAAGAGGAATTTACTCAGGTTTGTTTCCCTTCTAACACATGGAAGGTTTTTTCCACCATCCCGAGTGCCACCTTTAGTAAATCAAGTGTTTGTTTATGTGTAGGTCTGTTTCTAGATTCTCTGTTATATTCCACTGGTGTTTTTGCCTGTTCCATGCTAATACCACATTTTCTTTAATGCTGTAGCTTTCTAAGAATAAGAGGAAGTTGTGGTAGCTAATGGATTCAGTCTCCTCACTGTGTTCTTCTTTAGGAGAGAATCTTTGATATTTTTGTTCTTTTGCTTTCCCATGTATATTTTATAATGAGTTTATTAAGTTTCTCAGAATCTGTCAGTATTATTAACATTGCATTAAGGATATTCAACATTGAGATTTCCTATCCATGAACATGATACATTCTCTCATTTCATTTATTTAGGGCTTCCCTTCCTCACTTCCTCCTTTTTGCATTTTTGTTCATGAGAGAAGTTGACCTATATAGTTCCTTTTTTGTACTATCAACATAGCATTTTTTTTTTTTTTTAGAATTTATTTATTTGACAGACAGAGATCACAAGTAGGCAGAGAGGCAGACAGAGAGAGAGGGGGAAGCAGGCTCCTTGCTGAGCAGAGAGCCTGATGTGGGGCTCGATCCCAGGACCCTGAGACCATGACCCGAGCTGAAGGCAGAGGCTTAACCACTGAGCCACCCAGGTGCCCCTCAACATAGCACTTTTTAAAGAAAATAAACTTTTATTTATTTATTTTTTTAGAACTGTTTTAGGTTTCCAGATATTTGGGCAGAAAATAGAGAGTTCCCATATATCCCATCCCCTCTCTTTCAGCACATAGTTTCTTCTGTTATTATTACCTAGCTCTTAGGTTTTCTTGGTAGACCTTGAGTTTTTCACTCATTTGGGTAAATACCAAGGAGTGTGATGCTGGATCATATGGTAAGAATATGTTTAGTTTTATAAGAAACTGCCAAACTCTTCTTCTACATTTTATATTTCTACCAGTAATGAATGACAGTTCTTGTTGCTCCACATTCTCACTAACATTCTTTGGTATCAGTGTTTTGGATTTGGTCATTCTGATAGGTGTATAGTGGTATCTCATTTGAATATTCATTTCCCTAGTGACTTGTGATGTTGAGCATCTTTTTTTATGCTTACTTGCCATATATATCCTTAGCGAGATGTCTGTTTAGGTCTTTGGCCATTTTTTAATTAGGTTGCTTATTTTCTTATTGTTGAGATTTTAAAAGTTCTTTAATATTTTGAGTAAAAGTCCTCTTGCAAACATTTTCCCTGGTCTCTTGCTTGTCTTTTCATTCTTTCTTTATCAACATTCCTTTTTCATATCTGAGTGTCAGAGTTATGCTGACTTGTTAAAATACAAATATTCCTTCTATTTTCTGGAAAAATTTGTATATGATTACAATTAATTTTCTCTTAAATGTTTGGTAAAATTTGCTGAAGAATCCATCTAGACCTTTTGCTTTCTTTGGGGAGATCGTTAAAAATTTTTACAGTAGGGGGCGCCTGGATGGCTCAGTTGGTTGGGTGACTGCCTTCGGCTCAGGTCATGATCCTGGAGTCCTGGGATCAAGTCCCACATTGGGCTTCCTGCTCAGCAGAGAGTCTGCTTCTCCCACTGACTCTCTTCTCTCATGTTCTCTCTCTCTCAAATAAATAAATTTAAAAAAAAATTTTTAATAGTAGGACAAGTAAGATACTCTGTTTTTTCTTAGGTCAGTTTTAGTTCACTATATTTTTCTGGAAGTTTTTCTAGTCTCAGTTTTCAAACTTGTTGGTGTAAGGGGGTTTATGATATCCTCTTATTTTTTTAGTATATGTAGGCTGTGTTCTCTGTGTTATTCCTGATACTATTTGTGCTTTATCTTTTATTTGTCAGTCTCATTAGGGATTTATCAATTTAATTATTCTTTTAGAAGAAACGATTTTTAATCTTTCAGTCCTATCTAGTATATATTTTCTATTCATGAATTTCAGCTTATTTTGTTCTATTTTCTTTGGGTTTAATTTAGTGGTATTTTTCTAATTTCTTGAGGTGGTTGCTAACTCACTGATTTTCAGCATTTCTTTTTTGACATATACAGTTTAGGTTATAAGTTTTTGCCTAAGTTGGATTTAGCTATATCTTACAAGTTTTGATATATTGTTATTTTGTTATCTAGTTAAAAATATTTGATACTTTCCTTTGGGATGTCCTTTCTGTCCTATAAGTTATTTACTGATGTATTTCTATCATTTTAAACATGGAGATTTTCTGGTAATTTTTATGTTCTTGACTTCTAACTAAATTCTTGTGTTTGCATTCTCATTTTCCCTAGTAGTTGATATATCAGATGCAGTTTCTCTGAGAAGTAGGATTTTATGTAAATCATCTTTAAAGATAACTGTAAATTTTGGGGCACCGGGGTAGCAAAGTCTGTTAAGCAACTGACTCCTGACTTCGACTCAGGTCATGATCTATACTGGGCTTGAAGCCTGCTTAAGATCCTTTCTCTCCCTCTCCTTCTGCGTCCCCCCCCCCCCCAACTGCTCTGCTTGGATGTTCATGCTCTCTGTCTTAAAAACAAATAAACAAATAAGCTGTGCTTTTTTCCCCAGGATATTTTATTGCAGTTGAAAGACATATCTCTTAGCAAGTGTTGTAATTATGGGCTATAGACCAAGTAGTTAATTTTGAGTTATTTAGCTTATTTTTATTTTAAAAAGATTCCCTTTCCTTTTTAAAATTTTTGATTTGAAGCAATTATAGACTCAGTTTCCTTTTAAAACTTTTTAAAATATCTGATATATCATTAGATTATGGTGAATGAGGTCCTTTTAAATAATGTTCATTTTATTATCTGACAAGTTTTATTTTTCCTTTATGTGAGCAACTTTTCTGGAAATAACTTTATGGCACTCTTTCCAGGATAGGTATTTGTTAATATTATATTTGGGAATTTGAAGCAAAATGAACATTAGTCTTACCTGTGTTTACCTTTTCAAAAACTCTTAATAGGTCCATCCCTGATTCTCCTGCCCACATGCCTTATTGCTCTCTTACTGCTGATTGCTGTCTTATTGCTACTTTCCTCTTTTTTTTTCCCCTTAAGTAGGCTCTGTCCTCAGCCTGGAGCCTAACTGGGGATTGAATTCATGACCCTGAGATCAAGAGTCAGATGTTTGACCAACCCAGCTACCCAGGTGCCCCTGCTATTTCCCTCTTTGATAGCCACATCACAGAAGTATTTAGTTACAAGCAAATACTTTAGGAGTTGCTAGCATTTGTATAAAGGTTATGTTAATGTTCATGTAACTTAAGGGCAAAGCAATTATCTAGTACTAAATGAGTCAGGTTTTCTATTTTAACATATACATATGAATGCACTTATCAGTGCTGAATTAACGCCCTACTCTGGGGATTTAAAATGTGTGATTGCTTTATTATATGCAAGTACCCTGTCACCATAAAATGGTCTATTATTTGACAACAATTATGTATACAATTTGGTAAAATAATTTTTTGAAATGTAAAAATGGTTAAAGAAATGTCCCATCTTAAAAGTGTTTTCAGAGTGTTAATTATTTTGTGCATAGCTGGCATTTAGATTATGGTACATATTAAAACCCACTCAGTTGATGGTGGTAATATAATGTGTGGTAAGTAATAATAGGTGTATGAATGAGAGAGAACAGTATTTAAAAAATGAAACATGTATATGCTAGATAATTGATATATTAAAGAAATTTCTTGTTTAAGGAAAGGTAGCTGTTAGATAGGCAAGTTGGAGGAAGAGGGGCACACTAAATGGTATATTGGCGAGCTTCCTGAAATGCATATGCATAGTAATTAGAAGCATATTGATTTTTAAATGTCAGCCAGTTTTTATTCTCTTCTTTCTCTAGCATCTTTATTTGTATGAACAGTGACTATTCTTACTTCTGAAGGGGGTTTATTAAGGTTTTTGTGAACATTTGTTATATAGGAAATAAATTACCACTGCTATATATAACTAACATTAAATTGTGGTACTGGCAATGATTTTTGAGATTTAATTTCTTACATGTTAATTGATGACTAAGAAATTCTCCATTTCACAGTTGAGGTTTAGAGAAATTGCCTATGCTTTCTACTTACATTCGGTGAACAAATGCCTTTGGTCCTGTTGATGACCTTCAACAACATGCTAAAATGAATTACTGCAAGTATCACTTATATTCCAAAATTAAGTAGCTTTTTGCTAACTTGGTTTGATCAAGATTGCATTCATCAGCTATTAACATTCTTTCAGTAGTCTTTAATGCTTTATGAGCGTTTAAAGAATGTCGAGGAGCAGAGAATGTTCCTGGGAGATTGAATGTCTATCTACCTTATTTCATAAAATCTAAGGTCCTTTGAGAGTGTGCTTTCTTAGTCTTCCTAGACTGAGTCAATGGAAACAGTGATTATAGGATACCATAGAATATCAGAGGCATCCAGTTTTCAAAGAAGTTAAAATATGAAGAAATTCATATCCTGGAATTATTGAAGTGGAATTTTTGAAGTCACTAACTATAAATTTAAACGGATGGTTGTGATAATCTTGTGTTCTGATTTTTTATGATTAGACCAATATGTATCCTGAGAAATTTCCATAGGATTGTTTTGAGTTTATAGTCTTTTGTTCACTTTAAATACTACTCAGTGTTTCATTTTCAGATTCATGCAATAGAATTATACAGTCATCCTTGAGATCATTTTTTTACCTGCTGTAAAATGCTATTAATTTTCATTACGTAGACTCTGAGGAGATGTGTTTTGGCCTGGTTCCTGTAGGCAAGGAGTATAGGCAAAGTTTTTTCATATTCTTTATGTACACTAAGGTTAAGAAGGGAGTTAGTGTCCATTGAGAAAAGATCTCTGATAAAAGAAAAATGAGATAATCATACCCTGTACCACTATTCGCTCCACAAGCACAGTTCAAATGATGGTGTTTCTTCATTCACGTTGTTTCATGCAGTCAGGAATGATAGATGTCTTTTAAGTGGAAATAAGAAGGGAAGGATGATTCCTAGAAGGTAACTTATCATTTTTTTTAACGCTCTGCATGGTTTGCTTTTTATTTTCATGTGTATTTTTTTAATAAGAACTAAGTACATCTTACAGAAATATGACTTCATATTGCTTATAAAGTAAAGATATGGCATTTGACATTCTTTGTAGTTTATTCCAAACTTCCTTTGGGTTTTCATCTTCAACTAAATTATCCCTCACTCTAGCCATACTTGTCTGCTTTTTGTCTCAGATCTTCTACGTTTTCATGACCTGTTTAAATTTCTCCCTTTGCCTTACCCACCCTTTAAGACTGAACCAAATCTCACCTATTTGAACTTTTTCTAGCTCCCTTGATAGCAAGTACCTTGTACTCCACTATTTTGCAGTGGCAAATACATATATATTGCCCTTATCAGAGACCGCCTTTTGGTAGCATTATTTATTTATGTGTCTGGTTTTCCTTTATATTTTTGGGACTGAGTTATTTAGGTTTGTGTTATCTCCTATAATATGTAGTATAGGTGTACAATGAGTGTTTCTTCAATTTAATCCTTACAGATTTTTAAATACATGCATTACTTCTTTAGGTTTTTCCCAGAGAAACTATGTAGTAATTTTGCCAGAATTACTAATATGTTAGACTATTCTACATCTAAGTTTCCATTCTCAGCATTTACTACTATTTTCTGAAGTGTAAGAATTTTTCTTGAATCATTATATTGTATACTGGAAACTAATGTAACACTGTATGTTAATTATACTTGAATAAAAAACAAACAAAAAAGAGAAGTACCCTCCTGTGACAACCTATTTCCAAATTAGTTAAAAAAAGGATTATTCCTCAGCTATCTCATAGAGCAAAAGACAAGAATAACTGCAAAGATAGCTTTTTCACAGTATCTATTTGGTATACAAATTATGGTGATTATACGAGCTTCTTATATAAGGAAAAGTGTTTTCAAAATAATATGTTTTTGTTTTGTTTTGTAGGTTACTTCCTCAGAATGTTGGTCTGCTCTATGTTGGAGGTTATGAAAGACCCTTTGCACAAATCAAGGTATGATTGTTCATTTTCCAGTATATTTTTCTTAGATGTAGTTCCCTTGTCCAGAACCCATCAAAAACCTGCAAATAACCATCAATATATCAAAAATATTATGAATGTGAATTACTGATTTCATTTGCTTTTGCATATCCCTCTTGAACAAGTAATTCAGTTTTTCAGAGGATTATTTAATTAGTTTATTTAGTATTTTAAGATTTTATTTATTTGAGAGAGAGCAAGAACAAGCAAGAGAGAGAACACAGCAGGCAGGAGAGGCACAGGGAGAAGCGAGAAGCTGGCTCCCCGCTGAGCAGGCTGCCTAATGCAGGACTCCATCCCAGGACTCTGGGATCATGACCTGAGCTGATGGCAGACACTTAAACGACTGACCCACCCAGGTGCCCAAGAATTGATTATTTTAATATTCTTGCCCATAGTAATGAGTTGAATTTGACCAAAGCACTATTTAATGTGTACAGTTTGATAAATTTTGATATGCTTCGACTTGTGAAACCATCACTACAATCAGCATAGTAAACATATTCATTACCTCCGGAAGTTTTCTTGTGCCTCTTTGAAATTCCTCACTCCTGCCCTTTTTACCCTTTCAGTCCCCAGGGGACCACTAATCTGATTTGTGTCATCATAGATTAATTTGCATTTTCTAGAATTTCATATAAATGGAATTATACAGTATTTGTCCTGTCTCTCTCTCCCTCTCCCTCTCTCAGCCTCTTTAATACAGCATAATTATTTTGAGATTCATCCATGTTGTTGCACTTACCAATAATTCATCGTTTTTAATGCTGAGTAGTACTCCATTGTGTTAGAGCATAGCTTCTTTATCTTTTCACCTGTTGAGGGACATTTCGGTTGTTTCTGCTTTCTGGCTACTATGAACACTTGTATACAAGTCTCTGCAGGGATATATCCTTTAGTTTCTCTTGGGTAAATACCTAAATTGGCAATGGCTGGGTTAAATTGCAGTTGTATGTTTAACTTTTTAAGAAACAACCAAACTATTTTCCCACCAGTAGGGTGTGACAGTGCTAGTTCCTCCATATCCTGGTATAGCCCATCTTTTTTTTAAGTTTAGTCATTCTTATGGGTACATAGTGGTATTTCACTGCAGTTTTAGTTTGCATTTCTGTTATGCCTAAAAATGTTGAGCATCGTCTCATGTGCTTATTTTTCATCTGTACATCTCTAGTGGTGTGTGTTCGAATCTTGCCTTTTTTTGAATTAAGTTTTCGTGTTTTTACTCGAGTTGTGAGCATTCTTATATCTTCTGGATGTTAAATCCTTTATCACATACGTGATTTGCACCTATTCCCCCCCCCCCCCCCCAGCAATGGCTTCTCTTTTCCTTGTCTTAGCAGGGTTCTCAAAGAACAGAACTTGTTAATGCTAATGTTTAGTTTATTAGTTTTTTCCCTTGCCTCATGCCTTTGGTATTGATCTAAGAAATGTTTGCCTAACCAAAGTCACAGAGATTTTTCTCTTTTGTGTGTAGAATCTTTATAGTTTTAGGTTTAACATTTTGGTTTAATATTTATGAGTTAATTTTTGAATATGATTCAAAATTCAAGACATAGAGGAATGCTGAGCCCCCTGCTTTTTTGGCACATGGATATCTACTTGTTGTAAAACCATTTTTATTGTTATTTATTTTTTTAATTGCACGTTGTCCTTGTTAGTATCTGTGTTGCTGAAGCAAGCACTAAAACCATTTTTTAAAAGCTCTCCTTTCCACCCTTGAATTGCCTTCGCATCTTTGTTGAAAATCAATGACTATATGTATGTGAATCTATTTCTGGACTCTTTATTCTTTTCCATTTATCTGTGTCTATCCCTCCACCAGTACCACAATATCTTGATTATTGTGTCTTAATAATAAGTCATGGAGACAGATGAGATAAATCCTCAAACTTTGTTCTTTTTCGAAGTTGTTTTGGCTAATTAGGTTCCTTTAATTTTCATACACATTTTAGAAACATCTTGTCAATTTCTCTAAAAATGCCACTGGAATTTTGACTTGGCTTATGTTAAATATAGAACAATTTGAAGAGAAGTGGCATCTTAACAATATTGAATATTTCAATTCATGAAGACCATATTTTTTCAATTTGTTTAGATTTTTAATAGCTCTCAATAATATTTTCACTCAGTGTATTGGCCTTGTACATTTTTAATAGATTTGTGTATAAGTATTTTATACTTGTAATGTCATAAAAATATTTTTTAACATTTTTATAAAGACTTTTGTGTAATTTCTATATTAATAAATATAGGGAAAAGTTTTAAGTGAAGTATAATTAACATACAATAGTATATTACTTTCAGGTGTACAATATAATGATTCTCCTTTGCTATACATAACTCAGTGCTTATCAAGATAAGTGTACTCTTAGTCCCCTTTATCTATTTCACTCATTCTTCTGCTAGCCCACTTCCCCTCTGGCAACCACCAGTTCTCTGGATTTAAGAGTCTGGGTCTTTTGTTTGTTTGTTTTTTTTAAAGATTTTATTCATTTATTTGACAGACAGAAATCACAAGTAGGCAGAGAAAGAGGGGGAGGCAGGCTCCCCGCCAAGCAGAGAGCCTGATGTGGGGCTCAATCCCAGGACCCTGAGATCATGACCTGAGCTGAAGACAGAGGCTTAACCCACTGAGCCACTCAGGCGCCCCTGTTTCTTTTTTTTATTCATTTGTTTCTTAAATTCCAGATATGAATGAAATCATAATGCTATTTGTCTTTCTCTGACTTATTTCACTTAGCATAATGCCCTCTAGGTGCACCCATGTTGTTGCAGATGGCAAGACCTCATTCATTTTATAGCTGAGTAATATTCCAGTTTGTGTATGTGAGTGTGTGTGTATCACATTTTCTTTATCCGTTCATCTGTTGATGGGCACTTAGGTTCCTTTCATATCTCGGCTATTGTAAATAATGCTGAAATAAACATAGGAGTGCATATATCCTTTTGAGTGAGTATTTTTGTTTTCTTTGGGTAGATACCTGGTAGTGGAATTATTGGATCATATGGCAATACTATCTTTAAATTTTTGAGGAACTTCCATACTGTTATCCATTGGGGCTACATCAATTCACATTTTCACCAGCAGTGCAAAAGTGTTCCCTTTTTTTTACATCCTCACCAACACTTGTTATTTCTTATCTTTTTGAGTCATAGTCATTCTGACAGGGGTAAGGTGATAGTTAGTTCATTGTAGTTTTGATTTGCCTTTCCCTGATAATGAGTGATGTTGAGCATCTTTTCATGTGTCTTTTAGCCATTTGTATGTGTTCTTTGGAAAAATGTCTATTCAGGGCATCTGCCCATTTTTTTTTTTTAAGATTTTATTTATTTATTTGACAGAGAGAGAGATCACAATCAGGCAGAGAGGCAGGCAGAGAGAGAGGAGGAAGCAGGCTCCCCACTGAGCAGAAAGCCCGATGCGGGGCTCAATCCCAGGACCCTGAGATCATGACCTGAGCCGAAGGCAGAGGTTTTAACCCACTGAGCCACCCAAGCACCCCCATCTGCCCATTTTTTAATTGGATTTTTTTTTTTTTTTGGTATCATAGAAGTTCTTTATATATTTTGGGTATTAACCCCTTATTTTGTATATTATTTTCTAATATCTTTTCCCATATAGTAGGTTGCCTTTTTGTTTTATTGATGGTTTCCTTTGCTGTGCATAAGCTTGTTATTGTGGTGTAGTCCCTATCAAAATACTGACAGCATTTTTTGTAGAACCAGAACAAAAATACTAGTATGGAATGTATGGATCACAGAAGACCCCAAATAGCCAAAGCAATCTAGAAGAAGAAGACAAAACTGGAGGTATCACAATCTCAGATTTTAAGATCTACTACAAATCTGTAGTAATCAAAACAGGATAGGGGCGCCTGGGTGGCTCAGTGGGTTAAAGCCTCTGCCTTCGGCTCAGGTCATGATCCCAGATTCCTGGGATCGAGCCCCACGTCGGGCTCTCTGCTCCCCGGGGAGCCTGCTTCCTCCTCTCTCTCTCTGCCTGCCTCTCTGCCTACTTTTGATCTCTGTCTGTCAAATAAATAAATAAAATCTTTAAAAAAAAAAAAACAAAACAGGATAGTACTAGCACAAAAGTAGACAACATAGATCAGTGCAGCAGAATAGAGAACCCAGAAATAAACCCGTGCTTACATGATCAGTTAATCTATGACAGAGGAGGCAAGAATATACAGTGGGGAAAAGAGAGTCTTTCAGCAGATGGTACTAGACAGCTACATTGCAGAGTAATGAAATGGACTACTTTCTTACCCAAGACACCCAAAAAAACTCAAAGTGGATTAAAGACCTAAATATGACACCTGAAGACATATAAGTCTTAAGAGAAACATAGGCAGTAATTTCTTTGACACTGACTATAGAAACATTTTTCTAGATATAAAAGTATTTTTATTTCAATTTCTGATTATTCATTGCTAGTATATAAAGATTCAGTTTTTATGTGTTTACTTTAAATCCTGCAATTTTACTATACTCAATTATTAGTGCTAGTATTTTTTTTTTTTTTTTAGATTTCATATGATTTTCTACAGAAATGATTACATCATCAGCTAATAAAGATAGGTTTCCCTTTCCTTTCTGATCTGGATGCCTTTTATTGCTTTCTCTTGCTTCCCTCCATTGACTAAAATCTGCAGTACAGAGTTAAATAAAAATGGTGAGATCAGACCATCCATGCCTTTTTCATGATCTTAGAGGGAAAGCATTCAATCTTTTATCAAAAATTGTTTTTATAGTAATAGTACTTAAGGATTGAACCCTAAATTCCATTTCTCAAATGGAATGATATTATGAACCTTCAAAGTAGTTAATAAAAAGGACAGTTTGAGTTCACCCTTTTTTGTTATAACTTTTTGTTAAGTTTTCTGACAGGCCTGTGAAATTTGTATTCGTTTTTTGTTTAGTTCTCCGATTTTTCTTCACATTTGTTTCTTGGCTGTATAAGTTTTCTCTTGTTCCACTTGAGGGGTGTGAGTTTACCTGCATACATGACATGTATTTTTATGCTTTGAAAAACAAGGATTTTTCAGAGTAGACTGAGCCTGAATAAGACATATAAGATATTTATTATTGGGAGGTTTAGTAACATTATTGACATTTTTTAATTTAAAAAAATCTTATTTTAGTTACTGTAGCTTTAGCACCTCTTTAAATACCTCCACTAATTTAATTTAAATCAAAATGCTCTCAAAAGTTCACCATCAGGATCTTAACTTGTGGACCCTCTTAAACTTTTCTAATTTCTTAAATAGTGACAAGAATTCAGATACATTTGCTTTCTTCTATTTTTAATATCCCTAGAACACAAGTTGGCAAGGATTTCTTCATAGACCTCACTATCTTGTTCACCTAATTCAGCAGTATAGTCAGGAATCCTAATAAGTTTTTGCAGGAACATTTTGGGAAAGCCCAATTTTTTTCTGTCCATTGGTTTGGAAAATCCTGTTTTTCCTTATTAGAACTGAAATAACTAAAAAGTGAGAGGCTTATATTATATATTTAGGGACAGGAACAATGTGTGTGTATGTGTGTGTGTGAGATATGTTTCAAAAACATAATCTTAAGTATATGTATGAAGTTAATTACTCCTTCACTCACCTGATTTATTGACATAACATTTTCTTTATCCAGGACTTTCCTAACAAGCTCAGTGACATAGGTCAATCCTTTGTCAACCCATTATCTTTATTTATTTATTTATTAAAAATTGTTTTTAAATTTAAATTCTGTTAGCCTGTATATAGTACATCATAAGTTTTTGTTGTAGTGTTCAACGGTTCATTAGTTGTGTATAACACCCAGTGCTTATCACATCATGTGCCCTCCTTAATGCCCATCACCCAGCCCTTTATGCTTGGATAATCAACTTAATGGAAGAAGGTGCAGTAAGGGTGCCTGGGTGGTTCAGATGGTTAAGCATCTGCCTTTGGCTCAGGTCATGATCCCAGGTTCCTGGAATCAAGCCCCACATTGGGCTCCCAGCTCAGTGGGAAGCCTGCTTCTCCCTCTCCCACTACCCCTGCTTATGTTTCCTCTCCCACTGTGTGTGTCTCTGTCAAATAAATAAATAAAATCTTAAAAAAAAAAAAAGAAAAGAAAAAGGTGCCTTATTTTAGGGGACCTTTTCCTTTTGATGTTACTGTGAGAAAGTGTGAAAAATGTTTCTCTCATAAACTGTGAAAAGATTTCTTATCTTTATTAATTATTGAAGTTCTTTCATAATTCTTGTGATTCTTATGAAAATGCTATATTGATCCTTACCTAAGTAGAATACTTATAAATTAATTGGAAAACAATAAAAGAATCATAGTTTAAATGCTTGAGATTAGTAAGGTTCACTTCCTCCCTTGCTTTGTACCTGACTTGTTTTGGACATGAAATAACAGTACTTGTTATGTTCATCTTTCTCCCACTAAACTAATGATACTATGTAACCTTTAATATATAACCTTTAATAAATGGAAACTGCTTTGATTTCCCTAAGAGCATACTGGTTGAATTTTTTTTTGTTATATAAGATAGGAAACTGTTCACTTAAATATTTAGGAAAGAGAATTCTTACTCTTTAACATAACGGGAGTAAGTTTGACTGACTTGGTGGTTAGAGGTTCTTTTTATTAGAGACTTGTTAAAGTTGTGTTTTAAAAAAGCAGCTTCATTTTATAAAGATGCAAAAGAGAAGGATAAGAACACAAAATGGGTATAGATATTTAGACAAATGTTAAAAGAATTCAGAAATTTGCTATAGCATGACAAGAAATATCTATACTATAAATGAATAGCATGACTCCGTTACAACCATTTTTTTTAAAATTTCTTTATTTTATTTTATTTCTTTATAAAAATAAAATTTATTTATTTTATTTTATTTTATTATTTTTTTAATTAATGTATAACATATCATTTGTTTCCGGGGTACAGGTCTGTGATTCATCAGTCTTACACAATTCACAGCACTCACCATAGCACAACCCTCCCCAATGTCTATCACCCAGCCACCCCATCCCTCCACCCCTCTCCACTCCAGCAACCCTCAGTTTGTTTCCTGAGATTAAGAGTCTCTTATGGTTTGTTTCCCTCCCTGATCCCATCTTGTTTCATTTTCCCCTTCCTTCCTCTATGATCCTCTGTCTTGTTTCTCAAATTCCTCATATCAGTGAGATCATGTGATAATTGTCTTTCCCTGATTTACTTATTTTGCTTAGCCTAATACCTTCTAGTTCCATCCATATTGTTGCGAATGGCAAGATTTCACTTGTTGATGGCTGCATAGTATTTCATTGTAAACACATACCACATCTTTATCCATTCATTTGCTGATAGACATCTGGGCTCTTTCCGTAGTTTGGCTATTCTGGACACTACTGCTATAAACATTGGGGTGCATGTGCCCCTTCAGATCCCTACATTTGTATCTTTAGTGTAAATACCCAGTAGAGTGATTGCTGGTTCATAGGGTAGCTCTGTTTTCAACTTTTTTGCGGCCTTCCATACTGTTTCCAGAGCTACAGCAGCTTGCATTCCTACCAGTAGTGTAGGAGGGTTCCCCTTTCCTGCATCCTCACCAACATCTATTGTTTCCTGACTTGTTAATTTTAGCCATTCTGACTAGTGTGAGGTGGTATCTCACTGTGCTTTTGATTTATATTTCCCTGATGCCAAGTGATGTTGAGTACTTTTTCATGTGTCTGTTGGCCATTTGGATGTCAACTTTTTAGAAATGTCTGTTCATGTCTTTTGCCCCTTTCTTGATTGGAATTTTTGTTCTTTGGGTTTTTAGTTTGATAAGCTCCTTACAGATTTTGGATACTAGCCCTCTGTCTGAAAGGCCATTTGCAAATATCTCCTCCCATTCCATTGGTTGTCTTTTGGTTATGTTGACTGTGTCCTTTGCTGTGCAAAAGCTTTTTATCTTGATGAAGTCCCAATAGTTCCTTTCTGCCCTTGCTTCCCTTGCCTTTGGCGATGTTTCTAGGAAGAAGTTGCTGTGGCTGAGATGGAAGAGGTTCCTGCCTGTGTTCTCCTCAAGGATTTTGATGGATTCCTTTCTCACATTGAGGTCTTTCATCCATTTTGTGTCTATTTTTGTGTGTGGTTTAAGGGAACTGTCCAGTTTCATTCTTCTGCATGTGACTATCTGGTTTTCCCAACACCATTTGTTGAAGAGACTGTCTTTTTTCCATTGGACATTCTTTCCTGCTTTGGCAAAGATTAATCGGCCATAGATTTGAGGGTCCATTTCTGGGCTCTCCATTTTGTTCCATTGATTATGTGTCTGTTTTTGTTTCAGTACCTTATTATCTTGATGATGACAGTTTTGTAATAGAGCTTGAAGTCTGGAATTGTGATGCCACCAGCTTTGGTTTTCTTTTTCAATATTCCTCTGGCTATTTGGAGTCTTTTCTGGTTCCAAACAAATTTTAGGATTGTTTGTTCCATTTCCAT
Organism: Meles meles; assembly: GCF_922984935.1. Classification (NCBI taxonomy): domain Eukaryota; kingdom Metazoa; phylum Chordata; class Mammalia; order Carnivora; family Mustelidae; genus Meles; species Meles meles. The sequence continues at coordinate 42,790,145 of NC_060070.1, forward strand.
GAAAAAAGTTGATGGTGTTCTGAAATAAATTGCATTAAATGTGTAGATTTCTCTAGGTAGCGTAGACATTTTCACAATATTTGTTCTTCCAATCCATGAGCATGGAATGTTTTTCCATTTCTTTGTGTCTTCCTCAATTTCTGTAGTTTTCTGAGTACAGATTCTTTGCCTCTTCGGTTAGATTTATTCCTAAGTATTTTATACCTTTGGGTGCAATTGTAAATGGGATTGATTATTTAATTTCTCTTTCTTCTGTCTAGTTGTTGGTGTATAGAAACACAGGTGATTTCTGTGCATTGACTTTATATCATGTCAACTTTACTGAATCCCTCTATGAGTTCTATCAGTGTTGAGGTGGAGTCTTTTGGGTTTTCCATATAAGGTATCATGTCATCTGCAAAGAGTGAGAGTTTGACTTCTTCTTCACCAATTCAGATTTCTTTTATTTCTTTTTATTGTCTGACTGATAAGGCTAGGACTTCTAGTACTACATTGAACAGCAATGGTGAGAGTGGACATCCCTGTCATGTTCCTGACCTCACGAGAAAAACTATCCGTTTTTCCCCATTGAGAATGATATTTGCTGTGGGTATTTCAGAGATGACTTTTATGATATTGAGGTATGTACCCTCTATCCCTACACTGTTAAGAGTTTTGATCAAGAAAGGATACTTTACTTTGTCAGATGCTTTTTCTGCATCTATTGAGAATATCATATGGTTCTTGTTCTTTCTTTTATTAATATATTGTATCACATTGATTGATTTGCGATGTTGAACCAACCTGGCAGCCCAGGAATAAATCCTACTTGTTGTGGTGAATAATCCTTTTAATGTACTGTTGGATCCTCTTTGCTGGTATTTTGGTGAGAATTTTTGCATCCATGTTCATCAGGGATATTGATCTGTAATACTCCTTTTTGATGGGGTCTTTGTCTGGTTTTGGGATCAGGGTAATGCTGGCCTCATAAAATGAGTTTGGAAGTTTTCCTTCCATTTCTATTTTTTGGAACAGTTTCAGGAGTATAGGTATAAATACTTCTTTAAATGTTTGGTAGAATTCCCCTGGGAAGCCGTCTGGCCCTGGGCTCTTGTTTGTTGGGAGATTTTTGATGACTGCTTCAATCTCCTTACTGGTTATGGGTCTGTTCAGGTTTTCTATTTCTTCCTGGTTCAGTTTTGGTAGTGTATACCTCTATAAGAATGTAACCATTTCCTCCAGATTTTCAAATTTGCTGGTGTATAGTTGCTTATAATATGTTCTTATAATTGTTTATATTTACTTGACGTTGGTTGTGATCTCTCCTCTTTCATTCATGATTTTATTAATTTAGATCCTTTTTCTTTTCTTTTCGGTAAGCCTGGCCAGTGGTTTATCAATCTTATTAATTCTTTCAAAGAACCAGCTCCTAGTCTCATTGATCTCTTCTGCTGTTCTTTTGGTTTCTAGTTCATTGATTTTTGCTCTGATCTTTATTATTTCTCTTCTTCTGCTGGGTTTAGGCTTTATTTGCTGTTTTTTTTTCTCCAGGCTCCTTTAAGTATAGGGTTAAGTTGTGTATTTGAGACTTTCTTGTTTCTTGAGAAAGGGTTGTATTGCTATTTACTATTCTCTCAGCCTTTGCTGTATCCTAAAGATTTTGAACAGTTGTGTTTTCATTTTCATTTGTTTCCATGAATTTTATAAATTCTTCTTTAATTTCCTGGTTAACCCATTCATTCTTTGGTAGGATGCTCTTTAGCCTCCATGTATTTGGGTTCTTTCCAACTTTCCTCTTGTGATTGAGTTCTATTTCAAAGCATTGTGGTCTTAAAATATGCAGGGAATGATCCCCATCTTTTCGTTCCTGTTGAGACCTGATTTGTAACCCAGGATGTGATCTATTCTGGAAACTGTTCCGTGTGCACTAGAGAAGAATGTATATTTTGTTGCTTTGGGATGGAAAGTTCTGGAAATATCTGTGAAGTCCTTCTAATCCAGTGTGTCATTTAAAGACTTTATTTCCTTGTTGATCTTTTGCTTAGATAATCTGTCCATTTCTTGGGGGGGGGGGGGTGTTAAAGTCCCCTGCTATTATTGTATTATTATCAATGTGTTTCTTTGAATTTGTTACTAATAGGTTTATATAGTTGACTGCTCCCATGTTAGGGGCATAGATATTTTAAATTGTTAGATCTTCTTGTTGGGTACACCTTTTAAGTAAGTGTCCTTCCTCATCTCTCTTATTATACTCTTATTATTGTCTTTGGTTTAAAATCTATTTTTTCTGTTATAAGGATTGCCTCCCCAGCTTTCTTTTGTTGTCCATTAGCATGATAAATAGTTTTCCATCTCCTCACTTTAAATCTGGAGGTGTGGGGTCTAAAATGAGTCTCTTGCAGACAGCATTATCAGTGCATCTTGTTTTTTTATCCAATTTGATAACCCTGTTTCTTTTGATTGGGACATTTAGAGTAACCATTTACATTCAGGGTAACCATTGAAAGATACGAATTTAGTGCCATCGTACTGCCTGTAAGGTGACTGTTACTGTATACTATCTCTGTTCCTTTCTGGTCTGTTACTTTTAGGCTCTCTCTTTCAATATTTCCTGCAAGGCTTGTTTGGTGTTTGCAAATTCTTTTAGTTTTTGTTTGTCCTGGAAGTTTTTTTTAATCTCTCCTTCTATTTTCAATAACTGTCCAGCTGGATATAGTATTCTTGGCTGCATATTTTTCTCTTTTAGTGCTCTGAATATATCATTCCAGTCCTTTCTGGCCATTCAGGTCTCTGTGGATAGGTCTGCTGCCAATCTAATGTTTCTTCTGTTGTAGGTTACAGACCCCTTCTCCTGAGTTGCTTTTAGGATTTTCTCTTTGTTGAGACTTGTAAGTTCTACTATTAGATGACAGCATTGACCTATATTTATTCATTTGAGAGGGATTCTCTGTGCCTCCTGGATTTTCATGCCTGTTTCCTTCCCCAAATTAGGGAAGTTCTCTGCTATATTTGCTCCAATATACCTTCTGCCCCCCTCTCTCTTCTTCTTCTGGGATCCCAATTATTCTAGTATTTTTTCATCTTATGGTATCATTTATCTCTCAGATTCTCCCCTTGTGACCCAGAAGTTGTCTGTTTTTCTCAGCTTTTTTCTGCATTATTTGGTTTTCTGTATCACCAATTCTCTCTTCTGCCTCATTTATCCTAGCCGTTAGAGCCTCAGTTTTTTATTGCACCTCGTTAATAGCCTTTTTTATTTCAATTTCGTTAGATTTTAGTTCTTTTATTTCTCCAGAAAGGGATTCTCTAGTATCTTCTGTGCTTTTTTTCAAGCCCAGCTACCATCTTTATAATCATTCTGAACTGTAGTTCGAACATCTTACCAATGTCTGTATTGATTAGGTCCCTTGTAGTCAGTACTGCCTCTTGTTCTACTTTTTGAGGGGAGTTTTTCCATTTTGTGATTTTATGCAGAGAAGAATAGAGGAATGAGAGAACAAAAAACTAAAAAGTAACAATGACCCTAGGAAAATATACACAAAACAAATCAGAAGAGACCCAAAACGGGGAAAGGTGAGGGGGTGGGATATGATCAGGCTGCTGAATAAAACAGAGCCACACACTAGATTTGAGATATATTTTGGTCTGTTAGAAGACTTACCCCCAACATTTTAAAGAAGGAAAAACTTATATATATACAAAAATAAGGTAAATATGATGAAGGCATGGAATATGACTGTAAAGATGAAAATCAAAAAAGATTTTGAAAAAGGAATTCATAAGAAGTTGGTTGAAAAAAGAAAGAAAAGAAAAAGGAGAGAATGTGATCAGGCAGGAGACTAGAACAAAGCCATACACTAGATTAAGGTATATTTTATTCTATTACATGAAACTGTGTCCCAAAATTTTAAAGAAAGAAAAACTTACATATATTAAAAAAGTAAGGTTAAGAACAATGAAAGGATAAAATATAAGTGTAAAAATTAAAATTAAAAAAGATTTTAAGAAAGGAATTGATAAAATGTTGGTTGAAAAAGAAAAGGAAAAAACAGAAAAAGAAATAGAAAATTTTAAAAATTAACTTTGAAAGACTAAAGGATCATGGGGAAAAAGACATGAATTCTATGTGCTGTATTCCACTAGTGCTGGAGGTTTGCAGTTGTCATTGATTGGTAAACTTGTCTTGGCTGGATATTCTTGCTGATCTTATGGGGGAGGAGTCTGTTGTAGTGATTATCAAATGTCTTTGCCCAGATGGAATTGCACTGCCCCTTCCAGGGGCCAGGCTAAGCAATCTGTTTGGGTTTGTTCTTGGTAGCTTTCATTCCCTAAATGCTTTCCCTACAGCTTTGGAGGACGAGAATGAAAATGGTGGCCTCCCATTCTCTGGCCCCAGAGAACTTGGGGCTCCATTCCTCAATGAGCCCTCAGAGAAAAGCAGTCAATCCTTCCTATCTCCCTGGTTTGTGGCTGCTCTCTGTGCTCACCTGGCCTGTTACTGAGCATTTCTATCTCTGGCACATGACCTTGTTTGGAGTTTCCAAACCCAGCAGATTCCTATGCTGTGCTCCCGTGCTACTCCTCCTGGGGGAGGAAAAGGAGTCTGTCCTTGATCTGCCACTTGTGGGGTCCCTGCTTAAAGAGTGGTGGCCCAGGGGCGCCTGGGTGGCTCAGTGGTTTAAAGAGTGGTGGCCCAGCTGTGCCCAGAATCATGGTTTATGGCAATCCCAAGCTGAGAGCCCACTCCTTGGCTCCGTCTTTGCAGTTGGCTTCCCCACTCCGATACTTAGGAACTCTGCCAATCTATGACACCCCTGGTCTTTCTGTGACCCTGAGGGTCCTGAGACCACACTGTCCTAATGAGGGTTCCACCCCCGCTTAGCCACTGGAGTGACGTCCCCCAATGGAGCAGACTTAATAAAAGTTCTGATTTTGTGCTCTGCTGTTCTCTCACTTGCGGGAGCCAGCTGACCGAGGCTCCCTCCCCTCATAGCTCTCTTCCCAAATATTGCCTTGGATTTACTTCTTCACACATCCTACCTTCTAGAAAGTGGTTGCTTTTGTGTTCATCTAATTGCTGCTGTTCTTTTCTATCATCTCCTGTTGAGTTTCTAGGTGTTCAGAATGGCTTGATAACTATCTAGCTGAATTCCTGGGACCCGCCAAAATTTAGGTCTTCTACTTCTCCACCATCTTGCTCCTCTGCATTACAACCCTTCTTACATATACACTCTTCCATGATTACCCACCTTTTCTGATTTCTTATCCAAGCCCTAAAGACACATATATGACAACATGATTTTATTAAATAGTCTTAGACTAGTACATCTTCATTCTCGTTTCAGGTTTCACTGTTTTTAGGGGAAATTATTTCAACTTACCTTTATCTCTTGGCATCTTCCATACGTAATCTGGCTCAGTCCTTTTGTATGCAACTTTCACCCAAGGCAGTAACTCTCTTCTTAGATCATTAATTACTTTCAGAATCCTATGAATGCTATGGACTCTCTCTCTAGAAAAATACATGTACTTCTACTGGTAATATCAGAGGGCTCATGGACCCTCTTTAAGGGCATTTTAGGACCCCAAATTAAGAACCTTAAAAAGTGAATAAAACATGTTTTTCTAAATTTGGCAATCAATTAGCCAAATAGGTATTGAAAACATAAATTTAAGTTTTTAGGGGAAGTTGGTCACCTGAAGAACTTGATTTTAAACATAAGTGATTATTTCTTCTTTTATCCTAAAATAAAACTAATAAACTAAATAAAACAGTGATCATTTTATAATGAGTTGTCATGCAGAGTCAGAAAGCAATTGCCTCACATATCCATTGCTAATGTTTTATGCTATAAATGAAGCAGATTTCACCCTCATTCAAGACTAACTTCTTTTAACTTTATTGAGATTAAGTTTCTAAATGTACTAGGCTCTACGTGACTTAAGTTTTCTTAAGAGATATAGTTCATTATACCTTCATATGCAGTCTTTGAAATTAAAAAGGGAGCTTTGATTAAAGTAAAATTTTACTTAATTCTTACTTGTATTCTTTCAAGCTGTCAGAAGTTTCTCAGAAGGCCCTGTTTGGGGGCAGGGGATGGTATTTCAATATATCTTCACATAATGCCTTTATATTAATTGTGTGTATATAAATTCTGTTATTCCTAGCTTATTTTTATAGACATGTTCAAGTTTAAATGATAGTTTACATTTTATGAGTATTATTCTGTTTTGTTTTCTGGAGCATCTCACAGTCCAATAAAAGTCTTAATGCTATTCTTATAGGCTTCTAGTCCTTGAGGCTCCACTTAGCAGCCAGAATCCATAAAACCAAGAAGGACTGAAGCCTGTCAACATCACTTTTAATCAACTCATAGGTTTTTATGGAGAGACTCAAGGCCATAGGGCTGTCCCTTCCTGCAGGGGTTGTTATTCGTTGCCTCTTTCAGTTGTGACAGCCCAAGAAGTTTGAGAGGCTGTGAGGCTCAGTCAGAACCAGTTTCCACTTTGACACTGCAGAATGACTCAGAAATGTCCTTTGTATTTTAACTATGAATTCAATGTAGCATCTGTATGTGAAAAGTAAGCAATGTAACCATTAGTCTGAGGCACTTATTTTATGATCAGTACAGCTAAATTATTCCCTGCCTCAGATCCTGGCCCCATCCTTGCTGAGGACCTGGGTGCCATTTGTCACAGTCTCATTCTCTAAGCTTTCTGAGCTTGAAGCTTTAAAAATCTCTTTACAGCCAAGGAAATACAGTATTGGTGTTTGCATTCGTATGCATATGCAATAGATATAAAGAAATAGTGATCTCTTCTTCATTTTTGAAATCATATTTGGAACTTCGTAACATTCCCAATCTCAGAGACTTTTTTGTATTAAAAAAATAGAATATTTTTTCTTTAAGGTATATTGAGTTTAGATTGTCGTTTGTTACTGACACGCATTTTTGAGATGGCTAATAGCTTGTCGGTTTTAATTTTTAGGGTAGATTAAATTTAAAGGTAGATTAAATTCTATTTTTTAAAATTTTTTCAGTGTTCCAAGATTCATTGTTTATGCACCACACCCAGTGCTCCATGCAATACATGCCCTCCTTAATACCTGCCACCAGGCTCACTCATCCCCCAATCCCCCTTCCCTCCAAAACCCTCAGTTTGCTTCTCAGAGTGTCACAGTCTCTCATGGTTCGTCTCCCCCTCTGATTTCCCCCAATTCACTTTTCCTTTCTTTCTCCTAATGTCCTCCACATTATTTCTTATGTTCCACAAGTAAGTGAAATGATAATTTACTTTCTCTGCTTGACTTACTTCACTTATCATAATCTCCTCCAGTCCCGTCCATGTTGCTACCAAAGTTGAGTATTCATCCTTTCTGATGGAGGCGTAATATTCTATTGTATATATGAACCGTATCTTCTTTATTCATTCGTCTATTGAAGGGCATCTTGTCTCTTTCCACAGTTTGGTGATTGTGGCCACTGCTGCTATGAACATTGTAGTACATATGACCCTTCTTTTCAATGCATCTGTATCTTTGGGGTAAATACCCAGTAGTGCAATTGCAGGGTCATAGGGAAGCTCTATTTTTAATTTCTTAAGGAATCTCCACACTGTTTTCCAAAGTGGCTGCACCAACTTGCATTCCCACCAACATCGTAAGAGGTTCTCTTTTCTCCACATCCTTTCCAACACTTGTTGTTTCTTGTCTTGTTAATTTTGGCCATTCTAACTAGTGTAAGGTGGTATCTCAGTGTGGTTTTGATTTGAATTTCCCTGCTGGCTAATGATAATGAACATTTTTTCATGTCTCTGTTAACCATTTGTATGTCTTCTTTGGAGAAGTGTCTGTACATGTCTTCTGCCCATTTTCTGACATGATTATCTGTTTTGTGTGTGTTGAGTTTGAGGAATTCTTTATAGATCATGGATATCAGCCCTTTGTCTGTAGTGTCATTTGTGAATATCTTCTCCCATTCCGTGGGTTGCCTCTTTGTTTTGTTGACTGTTTCCTTTGCTCTGTAGAAGCTTTTTATCTTGATGAAGCCCCAAAAGTTCATTTTTGCTTTTGTTTCCTTTGCCTTTGGAGACATACATTAAATTTAAAGGTAAAGTATTTGTTTGGGGATTCTCAGTTATGAAAAGACTGAAAAACACTAGGAAAACTGATTTGACCTCTTTACTGACTATCTTTTAGAAAATATTTAAATTGAGAAAATAAATAATATATTTATTAGATCAACACTTTTTACTAAAAGAAAATAGTTAGCATACATATTTTAAATTTCTAAAATATCTGGAATATTATATCAGATAAAGATAGAGTCCTTAGAACTGACTCTTCTAGTTTAGTGGCTTCCAGACTTTTGACCATGACCTGTAGGAAGGTAAGAAATATATTCCAATTGAGATCCTCTACACATACATGTATTTATACACACACAGGGTAAACCAACATTTCAAAAGCATGATGCAATAACTGTTATTTTCCATTCTCTTCTGTTTATTTTTCTGTTGATTTCGTTTTTAAATGCCAGTCTTCAACCACTAAATTAACTTCTCTCTTGGAAGATGGGTCACGACTCAGTTTGGCAAGCATTGCTGCAGAGTAGGACTTGTCCAGGTAATGCTGCTTTACGCTTCTGCTAGGAGACTGCCACACTGACACAGTGCAGATGGTAATGAGGACGCTTACCTGCCTGAGTTGATAACAGCCCTCTGACTGGCTCTGGAGGGTGAAGAAAATGAGAAGATGCCATAATTGCTGGGAAGAGGGAGGAGGAAAGCATAGGAAAAGATAAATGAGAAATGAATTAAGATGTTTTATGGAGCCAAGTAAAGCTATTTTCTGTTTTTAAAAAAAGTTCTAATTCTCAAGAACAGAAGGGAGCCTTCCACGCCTACTCGGTCTTCCAAGTGATTTCATGTTTTTGAGGATAGAGAAAGAAATAAAGGTAACATCTCCCCTAGGGAAAAGATCAGAAAGAGATGGAGATGGGTGAGAAATTGAGAGAAAGCAGTGGAATCAAATCTAGATTTGTGCAGTGTATTCACTGGATAATGGCTAAATGTTCCATAATACTGTAAATGAAGAGGCAAATTTTCAGTGTCTCGTATGTCATAATAAGGGAAGATATGGTTTTCCTTTTGTTGAAAACAGATTCAAAGAATGAAAGAAGGTTTGAGAAAAACACAAACCCTCATGGAAGCTAAAAGTCTTTGTATTTCTATGCAATAAATAGCCTTCAAGTTGGCTGACAACTTTTTGTCCTGCATGCTCATCGCCAGAGTGCTGCAGGGTTCCTAGGGGGCTTTTAGGTGAGCCCACGTTGTAACTTTCTGGAGAGTCATACATTGTTTACTAACAAGTCACATAGTGATTGCAGACTAGGGTTCCAGAAAGTTCCCAAAGCATTCCATAGTAGTGGTTCTCATGCCATTTTTACCAAGGTGGTTTTGGCGATGTTATTGACAAAATTTAGCAACACTTAAGGTCTATCTGTAGTCACACGTTTCAGGCTTAGTGTTCTTATCTCTCCGTCCTTAGAAAAGATGTCCACAAGACTATAAGCCTCATGGAGTTGGGTGGTATCTTGTGTGCTTTCAGATCCTCAGCATTTGGCCCAGTGCCTGAGACATAAAAGCAGTAAATAGGTGTCTGTTACCATTTGTTCTTGTTGTTGTTTACTGAGGTATAACTGACATGAAATTATATTCGTTTTAATTGTACAACAGTGATTTGGTATTTGTATACATTGTGAAATAATCATCACCAGTGTCTAATTAACCTCCATCACTATACATAATTATAAAATCTCTTTTTTTCTTAATTTTAAGATCTATTCTTTTAGCACCTTTCAAATGTGCAATACAGTATTATTAACTATAGTCACCATGCTGTGCATTACATCCCCATAACTTATTTATTTTATAACTGGAAGTTTGTACCTTTGGCCTCCTTCACTCCTTCACCCATTTCACCCACCCCCACCCCACCTCTGGCAACCACCAGTCTCTTCTCTCTAAGAGCTTGGTTTTGTGGGGTTTTTTTCTCTGTTTAAGTTTGTTTGTTTGTTTGTTTTTAGCCATTAAGTATTTGCTATGAAGTTCATCAAAGTATTTAAAACTCTGGCTGTAATTACATACATATTTACTGCCTTAAAACTTTATTTTCTAATATATATTACATCTTGAGTTGGGATATCTTTGAGGCAGTATAAATTAATTTTATTTTCTAATTTGAGGTTTTGGTTGTAAATTATTAACATCAGTAGCTTTATTTGAAATGTAGATTTTATGAATACATTACTCTGAGAACATTTTAAATATAGTTCTCAAATTATTTTCCAATTAAGAAATTTAGCATTTTTCTTAGCTGGATATTCCAGTGACTTTCAGTCTCTCTTGAGCCAGACACCTTATAGAAGAATGTTGAAAATTATTTTAGCATCTTCTAGTTTTTGTTAATAACCAGACATACCAAAGCTTAGTTCTTGTTAAACATGGTTTGGAGAAAAAAAATAAATAAACAGTTCTTTTTAGTAATTTTGAAGTGTTCTCAAGGAAGTAAACATGCCTGTTTAGGTATTTATAATGCAGTGGACCTCCTATTTTGGCGAAAGGAAATAAGATAGAACTTCTTATCCCCTTGTATTTTTTCCTACCAATATTTTCTTCCAAAAAGAATTAGTTCTCTGGCTTGAATTTCAAAACCACTGATAACCATTTCAATACAGAAGATTACATCTGAAATTACTATTGCTAAATTCATATTTCAGACAAATAATTCCAGTTTCTGATTTAGATTTTTGTGAGACATCTAGAAATTATACATTTTACTTTAGTCCCACAAAAGGAGAAAAATAATTTCTCCAGTAGTCAGTTATGAAGGAATATTCACATGTCTTCTTCCCTAATAAAGCTTGAACTAAACAACCTCACCTCCGCAATTGCAGAGAATACAGTAAAGACCAATTTCAGGTATCCATGACCATGAATCAGGCAGTTTGGAAAGCTCCAGGTTGATGTTGTCTTTTTTCGCTCTTCAAGAACTATAACAACCTCTGAGACCAGATAATACAAGTTAATAAATGTTGCCAAAATTTTAATCAGCAGTATTAAAGCTGCTACCTTGAGTATCTTCAGAAGTTTGAGACTACTGCATTAAGTGACATCCTGTCATAAATAAATACTGTGGGGCATGGATAAGGAGGAATCTTCTAATCTTCCAAAACAGGAATACAAAATATAGTCAAGTAAATCTAATAATCTCTTAAAATAGTTTTTCTAAATAGTGAGCTAAGTATTCATTTTGTTCATATCCCAAAATTTTATTATCTGTAGAATTATTTGCCTGTAAGTAAAAATAACAAGTTTGTAGTTTAAGAAATTCACAAATAATGCTAAATGTAATGAAAGATAAGGTTTGGAGAAACTATTAGAAATGTAAGTTTAATATTACAAATACAGGTCAGCATTGAGGTATCATTTGAATATTTATAGTTTTACTAAAATATTTTAAGTATTTGTATTTAAATTCTTTCTGTGGTATCACCAGATCAGAGCATTTCTGATACCCAAGAAATAGTTTCACAGATGATCATTTATCTGTTAAAATAATGATGTTGCTTCTGAGATTAAAATACTTTTCATTAAGTTTTTTTCTAAGACTTAAATCTTAGTCAAAATATCAGTGGACATACATTATATATACATTCTTTTAAAAAAATCTATTCAGAATCTGTGTAGATAGATACATAAAATTACATTTTGGGTTACTTAACTATATAATTTTTTCTCAATAGATGGTAATATTTTAGAATCAGAATTGACTTTCTAAGTCTTAGTTAATACAAGAAGTTATCTAGTAGAAAATTCATTTAATGTAAAGCTTTTTTTGTTTTAAAAACAAATAATGTAAAAGAATATTTAAATGTAACATATCCCTAATGTGTAATATTTTTTCTCATTTTATCACCAAATGTTAGCACCATATGTATCTCTTTGGATATTTCATCTTTTTTCTTCTTTTTCTTGTTAGTATTTGAAAACTTTGTCGTGAAGAAAAAAAAAAAGGATAGTATTATAGCCAACATCTGTTGAGCCATGTATGCCAGGCACTGTTCTAAATCACTCTCAAGCAAAAGTATAGGTACTTTCAGCATTTCCAGTTTTACAGATTAGGAAGACCTAGAAGGCTGAGTGAAAACCCAAGATTATACTGCCAACAGGTAGTACAGTTATGTTTTGCAACCTTCTCTGTAACGTTATTTTAGTGTCTAGTATTTAGTGTATACTCTTTAGTTACTATTTATGTTGCATTATTATTGTATAGGATATTATAGTCCTTGAATTCCTTCTGAGTTTTACTTGTACAGTAGACCAAATTCTCTCTGTAATTGATACAGTACTAGTTAAGACACTGGCTGGACTTAGTGACTTGCCCAAAAGAAATTATGGTTTCACCACAAGGATCAAAACAGAGTCATTATGGTTTATTTACAAAGAGAAAGGAGTATAAAGAACTCAAAGTTATAATCTCACCTCTGCTACTGAGTCAGTGTTGAGTGTTTATGTTCATTAGTTGTTAATAGCAAGTGCTGCTAGTTCTTGTATTGGGAACATTTGTGAATCTGAGATATTAAAAGGCTTCTAATTATAATATCTTCTGATTTCGTTATGAAGTATTTTTCTTTCTGTTCCCAAAGCATCTAGTTTGAAGTTTATTTTGTCATATATTTCTCTTCAGCCATCATTTTTAGAAGGGCCTATCCTACTTATTATTTTTCTTTGATATGAAATGCTTTTTATTTTACCTTTATTACTTCTTAGTATTCAAGAGATTTGGGTAAAAGTATTATATGGTTATTAATTTGAAACAGTCTCTGGAAATCTAATTTATTTCTTTAAGAAAGAACCAGTTGGTAGAAAATCAAGTATATAAACAAATCAACTGAGATTTTGAGTGCTCTGAATAGCTTAGAAAGAAAAAGTTAATATCTCATTTGCAAGATTTTTTTTTCAACCAGGTGTGGCAGTTTTGCTAGATACAGAGGTAAACGGTTCCTCATTGTCTGGCTCAAAGTTGAGTTTGCTTTGTGAGAATAGCTGGAATTAAAACATTTAAATGTTTTTCAAGATCAGTGTATCTTGGAGGCATTTTGATGACTCAGGGCTGATTTTAGCTGCAAAAAGAATTATAGCAGAATTGCAAGGAGAAGGAACAGATGTTTTTTAAGTTTCAGGATGAGTAGGTTGGTTGCATAGCACAGGGTAATTGGATGATGTAAAAGACAGTGACTGTGAGAATAAGCAAGGAGATACTCTCAGGGTGGTTTTGGTTTAGCAAAAGGATGAATGAAATAAGGGAACATGTATATGGTACAGGTCATTAGATGTCATGAAGTAGAGATTTCTGGAGTGACGTGGAGCCATTCAGGGAAAAGGTAGAAATATATATCGGTGAGCGTTAAGTTACTACTGGTGATGAACTATTCCATTCTATTGTATCCTGTTAAAAGATATAGACCCCAGGCTCTTACAAGAGTGATTCTTACGTATAACAAGTAAAGTCTTAAGTCTGATGTTGATTTTCAAATGCTTTTACTGGCCCGAATAGTTTATTAAATCAATGAAATCAGAGAAATTATGATTTGGGAGAAAAAAAAAATAAGGAAAAGTCTTTGCTTTGGAATTCCACTCCTTCTTGGGAGTCTGACTTGGTGGTAGTCCTTAGCAGATCTACCTTCCTCGAGGCTGTGGTTTGTTCTTTTAGCCAGAACAGTTAGCATTTGTCTCTCCTGAGTGACTTGCAGTTGTCTTTCTCACTTTACTCCTTGGGGCACCTGGGTGGCTCATTCAGTTAAGTGTCTGACTCTTGATTCTGGTTTAGGTCATGATCTCATGGGTCTCATGATCTCAGGGTGGTGAGATCAAGCCCCATGGCAGCCTCTGTATTGGGCGTGGAGCCTGCTTAAAATTCCCTTTCTCCCTCTGCCTACCCCCCATTTAAAAAAACAACAACAAGGGGCACCTGGGTGGCTCAGTGGGTTAAAGCCTCTGCCTTCGGCTCAGGTCATGGTCTCAGGGTCCTGGGATCGAGCCCCACATCAGGCTCTCTGCTCGGCAGGGAGCCTGCTTCCTCCTCTCTATGCCTGCCTCTCTGTGTGATCTCTGTCTGTCAAATAAATAAAATAAAATCTTTAAAAAACAGCAACAACAACAACCTTACACTCCTTGATAGTCTCTATTTTAGGCATTTTGACACTCTCTAAATTTGGTCTCCTATTTATGGCCTTCAGAACCTTTAATATGTTTACCTTGCATTCGTTTTTGTTTTTTTTTTTTTTTTTTTTTTTCATTTTTACCACCAACATGGCTTCCTGCTGCCCACTGTAACAAATGTAAGTTCCTCTCATCAGCCTTTCCCATCCCATTGTACCTTTATTTTCCCTAACTTCCACTTCTTTGATGTTTGCAATTCTCTGTTCCCTTGACTATACAGACTATTCTCTTGTCCATTATATATCTCAAAACTTATCTGCTAGTCAAAAAGGAACATTAGTTATGCGCGTGCACACACACACACACACACACGGTATTTTGGTGGAGACCTGGGGATATAAAGATTAATAAGACACTTTATCTGCCCGTAACTTATTTATAGTCTGGCCAGTGAAATGGAAGAAATCACTTTGAAAAAAGATAATGAAGAACTCAAGTGTAGGATATGATATGTCAAATGCTTGAAATTAGCTATAAATGTCAAAAGTCGAAGAATTGTGGACTGAGGCAGTTGAGTTAGGATTTACAAAAGAAGTGCAAATTGTGATGTCCTACCCATTAGGTGAATAGCAGGATGTGTGTGTGTCAGAGAGTGTTTCTCTTTGTCTTTTTTCTCTTTATCCCCTGTAGGGATAGAAGGATGACATGTGATTCAGGAACGTAGAAAATGCAAAGTTGTGGAACCATAAAGACTTGCCTTGTATATAAGAACAAAGGCTTATGTAAGAAACTAACAGGAAATGTGGTTGAAGAGGTAAATTGTATTAGAGAATTAAAAAAAAAAATCCAACCATACTAACAGCAAGACTGTACAGACCATTTTAAGAATTTCTAAGTTGGAACAAAGACAGGGGGACCCTAATACCTTTTTAGAGAAACATTAAAATTTTGAGGACCAGGTTCAGCATAAAGAACTGACATTTTCCTGACAATTCATGTCAGTTTTCCAGATGGCTTCTTTAGCCCCAGCTCAAGAAACTAATAATAAAAGTCAGTGATGTGGGCAGTGATGAAAGGGTCCTGGATTCCTAAAGTCATAACTGTCAGGTAGTAAAATCTTATATCCTCTTCATATTATTTGAAGTGTTCATTTCTAAGAGAAATAAATGGAGCCAATATAAAAACAGTTCAGATTAATGTTTCTCTTAGTTGTTTCTGACATTGTGTTGCTGCTCAGGTTGAACAATTATTTGTGACAAGAGGTGGTTGCACTGGAGAACTTTTTTTAATATGGCTAGTTCCATCTTTGAATCTGACAGTGCAAGTCATGGAAGAGCCGGCCTTGGTATGGTTGTTTCAAATATTTCATCTCTTTTTTGTGTCTTGAGAAATTAAGACTAAGCCTAAGTGTCTTAGACATATTTTTCAGAGGAGAATTGTATTCTGGAAAAAGACAACAAAGTGATTGGTTCAAGTTTGTTCACTGCAGATTTTTATTGTAAAAAAGAAATTAGTTCATTATACCCTTTCTAGCATGGAAGGTGATAATTACCCTTTATTGTTACATTCACAGCTTCTTCAAGGAGTTATCTTCAAAATTGTAACTTTTAAAATATAGCATCAAGAACCTATGATTGAGTTAAAAATAAATAATAATTTTTGAAAGACTTTATTTATTTATTTTTTTTTTTTTTTGAGAGAAAGAGAGTGTGAGTGAGAGAGCACAAGCAGGAGGAGCAGTGGAGGGAGAGGGAGGAATAGATGCCCTGCTGAACAGGAAGCCCAATGTGGGGCCAGATGTCAGGATGCTGAGATCATGACCTGAGCCAAGGGCAGCCGCTTAACTGAATGAGCCACCCAGGCACCCATAAATAATAATTACTTGTGAATAATACATAATTCCAAATACCTACTTCCTATAGTTTACTATTTTCATTAAACATTTTTTTCACTATTTCTACAGGTTAGTCTGGAAGCAGAAACCTATACTGTAGTGATATATACTGTCTAGTAGTAGAATTTGCATGTTTCTGGTTTGATATATATTCTTTTTTAGAAATGGTAACTTTTGACATTATTTTCAAAGTTAAGTGTTTAATGTTATTACGATCGATGATAATTAAAAAAACAGCTCTGTAATTAATGGAATTGTAACATGATTTTAATTGTTCTGGGTATGAATAGAATTAAAATATTTTATAAATAGAAAAAAGAAACAATTTTTACTGAGCACATACTATATGCCCAGTATATATTATACCTTCTAATATTTATAGCAATCTTAATAAAGTAGCTATTTGTATTTACAGACGAGCAAATTGAGACAGAGAGGTTAAATAACTTCCCATTGGTCATGCAACCAGTAAATAATATAATTGGCATTGGAAACCAGATTTTTCTGACTTCCTAAGCCCACTTTCTATGTCCTAACAACACTATTTTTGTGTAAATACTGCTGGTTTAAATTTTTCATTCAGGAAAATTGATCAAGTATTTCAAGGGAATCGGCCCATACAACAATGCATTGAAAAGAGTGAGCTCTATAGAAGTGCAAGAGGTGGCTCAGTCAGTTAAGCATCTGCCTTCTGATCAGGTCATGATCCTGGGGTCCTGGTATCGTGTCCTGCATCGGGCTCCCTGCTCAGCCAAGAGTCTGCTGCTTCTATTTCCTCTGCCCCTCCCCCCTGCTCATGTGCATGCTCTCTCTTTCTCCCCCTTTCTCTCTCTCAAATAAATAAATAAAACAGTTAAAAATTAAAAAAAAAGAAGTGCAAGACAGTAAAGTCTTAACTTACCCAATGTCGTCATCATTTAGTGAAATATTTCCCATATGGTTTTTTAAAGCAAGCATTTAAGTTAATTTCTTCTTTTGATATATTTGAAGTATCCCTACCTTCTTAACGTGCTTTGCAATTTATATAACCTTTATTTCGAGTGTCATCTCAGACTGTTAGCTTGTACTTTAATAAAGTGATGGCCTCAGGAATTGTTAATGTCTCTTAAGCCAGCACTGCCTCAGAAAGTGGTCCAAGATTACTTTGCTTTTGTAGTTGGTGATTTGCTGTCAGCTGTCATTTCTCAGTCAGATTCTGACAGTTCCTTTCTTACTGCTTCTATTTTTTTTTACTTGCCAATAACTTAAGTGCCAAGATTTATAGGGAAAATTAGGTAACTAAACTTGTTAAGGCAGTGATGTTAATTTGCAACTAATTATATATATCAGTAAGCTTTGACCAGCAGGGCCTAAAGGTGTCTCTACATCCTCCTGGAAAAGTACAGCACTTTCACTCACGGACATTGTGTTCCTATTTTTTCTTTTTTTAATGAGGGGGAGTGCTAATTCTTCTATGTTTTTCTTAAGGCAGAATACACTAATCGTAGTGTTTTGTATATTTAAAGGACCTACAGACTTAACCCTTTATCTCTTTTAATTTCATACATTGCTCTTGTGATCCTAAATATTTGAATATGATTCTACTTACTTATTTGAATACAGCCAAGAAGGCAAAAAGCATCAACTGTTATGCTCCGAATCTTCCGTTTGCAGTGGGTTTTTTTCTTCTGTGAGCCTGCTGCCTTTATTCAAAGCCTCCCTTTTGTCACTGTGGCAGGAGCTGATGTCTCTGTCACTGGTACTCATGACCATACCAAGTGATGTAAAACCAGTTTGAACCTTAAAATACTTTCCCAGCATAACTTGCACACGTGTGTCTTCCAGTTTTTCCAGCAAAATGACTGAACTCTCTCCGCCTTCAGTTGCCTTGTCAGGCAGTGCCTCACAGCTTTCCCTTTTGTCGTAGCAGCAGCCGTGCTGTGTGCTTTATAATCTCTACTCCTCTTTTAAGTCACACGCAGATTTAGATACTTTACTTGTTTCTACAGCACGGCGCTCACCTCTGGGTCCAAGTGCTTATGGTTTATCATCAAGGTAGCAGTATAGTTCCAACTTCACATGGTCATCTTATTTTTTTCTAAGATTTTATTTATTTGACGGAGAGAGAAACAGTGAGAGCAGGAACACAAGCAGGGGGAGTGCGAGAGAGAGAAGCATTCTTTCCGTCCAGCAGGGAGCCTGATGCGGGGCTCAATCCCAGGACGCTGGATCATGACCTGAGCTGAAGGCTGAGCTGCCCTGGTGCCCCCGACATGGTCATCTTAAAAGAAAACACACAGGAACTTCAACAAAAGCTGGGAGCTTTGCTACCCAACTAGAAATACACTAATGTCAGATTCTAAGCACTCTCATAGAAGCAATGTATTATTGGAGGAACCTCTTTTTTTTTTTTTTTTTAAGATTTTATTTATTTGACAGACAGAGATCACAAGTAGGCAGAGAGGCAGGCAGGGGGTGGGGAGCAGGCTCCCCACCGAGCAGAGAGCCTGTTGCGGGGCTCGATTCCAGGACCCTGGGATCATGACCTGAGGCAAAGGCAGAGGCTTTAACCCACTGAGCCACCCAGGCACCCCTAGGAGGGACCTCTTAAAGAATGGTTTTATCTATTGTATGGTTTATAATGATCCTTTCCGAATTTTTATTTTGGAGGCTTACAACTTAAACATAGGATGTTGAGTTGTCTTGCATACATAAATAATATGTATTCAGAAATAGTTCAGCCAGAATGCCACAATTAGCACCATTTTTCCAGCAGCATTTACTCACTCGGTGCCTGTGTGTCACATTTTGGTAATTCTCATGATATTTCCAACTTTCCATTACTATTACATTTGTTATGGTGATCTGTGATCAGTGATCTTTGATGTTAGTATTACAATTGTTTTGGGGACCGCCACAAACTATACCCATGTGAGATGGCAAAGTTAATTGATAGACGTGTATCTTGGGACTGCTCTACCAACTGGCCGTTCTCTCTCCTTGGACCTCGCTATTCCCTGAGACACAATACTGACATTAGGGCTGGTAATAATCCAACAGTGGCCTCCAAGTATTCAAGTGAAGAAAGAGTCATGCTCTCACTTTAATTCAAAAGGCAGAAATGAGGGGCGCCTGGGTGGCTCAGTGGGTTAAAGCCTCTGCCTTCGGCTCAGGTCATGATCCCGGGGTCCTGGGATCGAGCCCCACATAGGGCTCTCTGCTCCGCGGGGAGCCTGCTTCCTCCTCTCTCTCTGCCTGTCTCTCTGCCTAGTTGTGATTTCTCTCTGTCAAATAAATAAAATATTTTTTTAAAAAGGCAGAAATGATGAAGGTTAGTGAGGAAGGCATGTCAGCAGCCAGTATAGGCTAGAAGGTAGGCCTCTTGTACCAAACAGCCGAGTTGTGATTGCAAAGAAAAAATTCTTGAAGGAAATTAGAAGTGCTATTCCAGTGAACACACAAACGGTAGGAAAGTGAAACAGCCTTATTGCCAATATAGAGAAAGTTTTAGTGGTCTGGATAGATGGTCACACCAGCCACAACATTCTCTGAAGCCAAAGCCAAATCCAGAGCAAGGCCCTAACTCTGACTTCAATTCTTCTCAGTGAAGGTGAGAGAGGTGAGGAAGCTGCAGAAGTAAATTTTAAAACTAGCAGAGGTTGGCTCATAAGGTGTAAGGAAAGAAACTGTCTTCATAACATCAGAGCACAAGGTGAAGCAGCAAGTGCTGATGGGGAGGTTGCAGCAAGTTATCTGGGAAATCTGGGTAAGATAATTAATGAAGGTGGCTACACTAAACAGATTTTTTAATGTGAATGAAACCAGCTTCTATTGGAAGATGCCATCTAGGACTTTTTGAGGAAGAGAGAAGAAATCAATGCCTGGCTTCAAAGCTTCAAAGAATAGGCTGACTCTCTTGTTAGGGGCTAATACAGCCTATATCCTTAAGTTAAGTCAGTGCTCATTTACCATTCTGAAGAGCCTAGGGCACTTAAGAGTTTTGCTAAATCTACTCTTCCTGTGCTTTATAAATGGAACAAAGCTTGGATGACAGCACATATGTTTCCAGCATGGTTTACTGAATATTTTAAACCCACTGTTGAGACCTACTGCTCAGAAAAAAGATTCCTTTCCAAACATTACTGCTCATTCATGAACAGATATTTCTCTAAAGAAGACATACAGATGGCCAACAGACATGAAAAGATATCTGCTCGACATCACTCATCATCAGGGAAATGCAAATCAAAACTACAATGAGGTATTACTTCATACCTGTCAGAGTGGCTAAAATCAAAACCACAAGAAACAACGGATGCTGATGAGGATGTGGAGAAAAAGGTACCCTTGTGCACTGTTGGTGGCAATGTAAACTGGTGCAGCCATTCTGGAAAACAGTATGGAGTTTCCTCAAAAGGTTAAAAATAGAACTACCCTATGATCCAATAATCTCACTACTGGATATTTATCTGAAAAACCCCAAACACAATTCACAGGGATACATGCACCCCTGTGTTTATTGTAGCATCATTTACAATGACCAGACTATGGAAGCAGCCTGAGTATCCATCGATAGATGAATGGATAAAGAAGAGGTGGTGTGTGTGTACACACACACACACACACACAGGAATATTATTCAGCCATAAAAAAGAGTGAAATCTTGCCAATTGCAACAATATGGATAGAAGTAGAGAGTATAATGCTAAGTAAAATAAGTCAGTTAGGGAAAGACAAATACAATATGATCTTACTCATGTATGAAATTTAAGAAACAAATGAACAAAGAAAAAAGAGAGCCAAACCAAGAAACAGATTTTTAACTATAGTTAAAAATAGTGAACAAACTGATGCTTCCCAGAAAGGAGGTGCGTGGGTAGGGGGAGTGGTGGGGGAGGGCATGAAATAGGCAATCACTTATCATGATGAAAAAAAGAATAATAATAAAATAAAATAATTCTTAAAACCCCACAAAATTACTGCTCATTGACAGTGTATCTGGTCACCTAAGAGCCTTGATATATCGAGATATGTAATGTTTTCATTCCTGTTAGCACAACATCCATTTTGTAGCCCATGGATTAAGAAATAATTTCAACTTTTGAGTCTTCTTACTTAAGACATACATTTTGTGGGGCACCTGGGTGACTCAGTCAGTTAAAGTATCTGACTATTGATATCAATCAGCTCAAGTCTCAGTCTCATGGTTAAGTTCAAGAGCCATGTTGGGCTCCATGCTGGGCATGGTGCCTACTTTTTAAAAAAGGAAGAAATGTAATGGTAATGGTGATTTGACTGATGGATCTGGACAAAGTAAAGGATTCACCATTCTGAATGCTATTAGGACATTTGTGATTCATGGGAAGAGATCAGAATATCAGTATTAACAGGAGTTTGGAAGAAGTTGATTCCAACCCTCATGGATGACTTGGAGAATTTTAAGACTTCAGTGGAGAAAGTAACTGCTGATATGATAGAAGGAGCAGGAGAAGTAGAATTATAAGTGGAACCTGAAGATGTGATTGAATTACTGCAGTCTCATGATCAAACTTGAAGGGCTGAGGAGCTGCTTCTCATGGATGAGCAAAGAAAGCAGTTTCTTGAGATGGAATCCACTTGAGATGGAAGATGCTGTGAAGACTGTTGGAGAGACAACAAAGGATTCAGAATATCACACAAACTTAGTTGATAAAGTAGCAGCAAGGTTTGAGAGAATTGACTCCAATTTTGAAAGAAGTTCTACTGTGGGTAAAGTGCTATCAAACAGCATCACCTACTACAGAGATATTGGTGAAAGGAAGTCAAGCAGTGCAGCAAACTTCATTGTCCTATTGTTTTAAGAAATGGTCACAGTTATTATTCTTAAAGAATTGTCACCCCAGCCTTCAGCAACTACCTCCTGGTCAGTCAGCAGACATCAACTTTGAGGCAAAGACCCTCCACCAGCAAAAGATTACAACTCACTGAAGCTCAGATGATGGTTAACATTTTTTTTTTTAGCAATAAAGTGCTTTTAAATTAAGAAACATACATTTTTTAATGCACAGTGCTATTGCATATTTAATAGACTACAGTATAGTGCAAAAATCTTTTATATACAGAAAATCATTTTACTTGCTTTATTGTGGCAGTCTGGAACTGAACCTGCAATATCTCTGAGGTACGCCTGTATTTTCCTGTATTATCTACCTCTAAATATTTTACCTTTATATGTCTCTACTTGCCACTGACGTGAGAAAGTATGTATCTCACACACTGTGGTATATGAACAGTAGGTGCTTTATATATGAATGAATAGTCTTGGAAACCTATTGAACTTTTTAGGAGTGCTTGTACAGAAGTATCATAACTGCTGGAGACCTCTAGTATAATAGTATCACGTGCTTTAGCGAGACTCTGTGTAGATTAAGAAATAGATGTTGCCGCCTCTAAAATAGCAAGTGTTCTTCATGATCTTCAGGGATGCACCATATGTTGATTCCATATTTGCAGTAGTCAAGTGGCATCTTTGACATCATGTTTGAAATGTATTACCATATTCAAAAATGCGAGTAAGAGTCAAAATTGGTAATCATTTTAAGTGTTTTTTGTTTGACAGTAGTGAAAGTAGCATAAGTCACTTTTGCTGGTACAAAATAAGAAACTCAGCAGACGGTTCTATATTGCAACAAATTGAAGTTTTCAAATGTTGCTTATATTTCCCTTTTGAGAGAAAACAGTTATTGTGTAGTAAATAGCTTATTGTAGCTTTTGAGAAAAGGGTGTATTAAAAACAGCTGTAGAGATAGGAAAAGTGCCTTTCCATGAATGGTAGAGAGCAGTGTGACTATCTCACGTTATATTCAACTAATAATGCCTATATGTCTCATTTACTTTTAAAAGAAAAAATTAGTGAGCATTTTATTTGCAGAAATCTTGTTTTTGTGTCAGTGACGTACATTCACGATTAAGATGTAAACTTTTTTTTATGTCTAAACTTAAAACTTATTCTCTCTAATAAACGGCTATTTCCTTCACAATTAGATGGAATATTGAATTTATCATAGCAAACAAATTATCTGGTAGGTTATATCATCAAAAGAAAACTAGATTAATTAATTTTTTAGTCAAGGGTAGTCTTCAGAAATTCCCTGGTAATAGGTCTTTGTAGTGGCTTTTAATCTCTTAAAACATAGGGCTTGTATGGGATGAGGCATGAATTAATTTTCCAGTTTTTGACAAAATTGAATCCTAAAACCATCCACATGCATGTGACAGTCACTTCTAGAGGGTAATTAGCTTGCTATAAATATAAGAGATTTCCTGTATGAGAATTGCTCATGCTATTTAACCAATATGGAAATTTGGCACATTAGAGAAAGAATATACCTTATCCAAAAGAATATTGAACACTTGGTTTTTAGTTTGTTTTGGCTCTTGTGCTTTTTTGTGTAGATTTAATTGTGAGAAATGTGGCGGGCTGGTGTGTGAGACATGTTTATGTCCTTTTTGGGGCATGGGATTAACTTTCATAATTAGTTTTTCGAAATCTTTATGGAAATTTTTTCATGAATCTATTAAAATGCACAAGGATGATTTGCCATTCAATAGAAAATCAAATTAATCCCGGAACCCTAGGATAGACTTTAGAACTCGACAAACCGGTTGAGATTCTTATCCAATTAATATACTTTGGTGGATATACCTTTGTATTTCATCTATAAAATGGGAGTAACAATATCTACTTCTTAGAATTATTCTGTGCATTGTACAGAATAGTGTGGACAAAGCACCGACCACAATACTGGTTTATAAAAGTCATTTTAAAAAATGGTGTTTCCTTCTACCCCCATCACCTCTCCTTCAAGGCATTTAATAAGCCATTACAAATAGAGAACTTATTCTTTTATTACATCAGGATTCAGATCATTAGGATCTTCAGATATGCTTTCTTTTTACAGTTTTTTTTTCATATGAGAAATTATGACATGAGAAACTGAGTGAGTAAATAACACCACAGGTATGTGTTTTGCATATTTGTTATAAAAGACTTGGGGTGCCCAAAACTTGATACTTGTCTGCTGAGAAAATAGGACACATGGGGTATTGTGCTCAGGAGCTATGTCCATGACACAGAATTCCAGCTTAAAGAGATATTTTGAGCTCAAGGTATGCGGTCTCAAAGCCAGGTTTTACTTTGGCTTTAATTCATAAATAATCTCTTGGAATAGCCAACTTTTTTCCAATCCAGGTTGGCAAAAAACAATGCAAATAAATCAAATAGTCCATTACTTGCCTTCATTTACTACCATTAATAGTTTTATGCTAAAGCATATAAGAGTGAACCACATGGGGTTTCATTTCTTCAATTTATTTAGTTTTATTTTCTTACTGTTCACAATGAAGTTAAAGGAAATGAAATGGAAGAAAATTTCTTCTGTTTATGTAATACATTATCATGTTTTTCTACATAAATTGAATGCTGAATAACCCCAGGAAATAACAGAAAAGCAGACTAACAGAGTTGTGTCCCCTGATGTCTACCAAATGGTTTATATAAGTTAACTCATTCAGTCCCAACAGCAGCCATCTGGCAGATTGCAAGCATTGTGCTCCAGGTTACATGGCTTAAAAATTGAATAGCTTAGAGCCTAAGGATTGTGTAGCATGAAGTACAATGCACATGGATCAAAAGCACCTGAGTCAGGATTTTAATCTAGTTCTGCCTACTCCAGAGTTCTTACTGTTCTCTTGTAATACTCTTGTAGTACTCTTTCCTAAATTATCTCAGTAATCTGGCAAGCTTAGGAAAATGCCATATCAAATTGTCCTTAAATTGCATGTTGTTTAGTTATCTGTGAAGAAGTAAAAAGGAAGCAGTGTGGTATGTAGGAAGGAGCTCAGAATTGGGTGTGAGACTTGGGGTTCTTGTCTTTGTCTTAAAGCAATTTTTTTAATCAAAAATACAGTTTTTCATTGTCAAGGATCTTTTCTAGTTTGTTTTTTTTTAACCCAAACTAAAAATACACTTGTGATTATTTAAAGTAACTTTAAGGGTTTAAGAAAGTGAAAATATTCAAAGTCAAAATAAATGCTTTAAAAACTTTATTGAGACAATAGGGATAAGAGCTTTGGAGTCAGGGGAAAGTAAGCTTGCAACCTTCCATGACTGAATGACCTCATAGTAGCATACGTCTGCTCCTCCTTATAAATTTGATCTAGCTTACCAAAGGGTGAGCTGTCAGTAAGCAATGGTAAATTGGAATTACTCTTATAAAGCAGAATTTAAAATGTTAGGTTTATAGAAGGCGACCGTTCTGGCATTCTTAAAAGAACTAGATCTACTCCAAGGCGCTTGGCAGTGTCTATATCAGAGAGAGAAGTCAAATGAGGCCTTTCTCCTCATCCTGGGGACAGGGGCTAGAGATAGCTCTGACCCTAGAAGCATTATGGTTGGTTTCTTTGTGATACAAATGTACGCCCACCTACTTCCCCCCAGATGGTGGTAGGGGAAATTATTTTGATTCACAGGAATTTGATTGCGCAGTGATACCTGTGATACTATTTGTTGTATAAATTACCTGTATCTCTAAAAAAAGGGGAATGTGTTCCTATGCTTGGACCAAAGAGTGGGGGTTGAATCTGATACATTTCCAGATAGGGTGAATACTAGAAACTCCAAGTCTTGTATCTGCAGATCTGCAGGCTTTAAATAAAAATAAGCACACACATCCAAATGATGAAATTAAGACTGCAGGACTGATCACCAATGATGTAGGATTCTATTCCTGTATTTGCCATTTTCTGACTAAACAGGCAGTTATGTATATATGTACATCGAGGACTGGGATTTGTTTATCACTCTAGGACTTAGGAAGGTTCAAAAATGAAAGCGAAGGTTTCTGTTCTTATCCTGTCTTCATTTGGAAGGTTTTAATATCCAGCACCAGCTGCATGCTTTCTAAAAGCCCTGGATTTGATATGTAAGATCTGAAAAAAAAAAAAGAAGTTATATATATCACATGCATACACATGTACTTGCAAAGCATGTGCACATGCACACACACACCGCCAACACAGAAAACAAGTATAAAAGAATGATTGCTTCTGTGTTTATATCTTCCTTGTTACCTTTTTTAAAAGCATTTTATAGTTTTCTGGGTAAATGTAGAGAAAAAGATGGAAAAAAGAGTGAGCCTAGCAGACTGCTTGAACTTCACCCTAATTCTCCATCCTGCAGTAGGATGTTGTTTCTCCCTTCAAGAGTCTTTCCTCCAAAAGTATCTCCTGTTAAAAGGAGTGAGAACTATTAATAACAATAATATATAAATATAATGGAATGAATGTCTCATTTTAAATCTCATTCAAACAGTCTGTCTACCGTCATATCTTTCTCTGCAGTGATTACAGCTTTTCCATTTTCCCTTACATATTATATATTTACCAGAACTTCATCTTTTATGTTTTTTCCAAGTTATATCTTATTTTCTGTAATTTTCTTTTGCAAAAATATCTCCTCTAGAATTCTATCATTATATTAGTTTTCCTAATGGATATTCTAAAGAACTTTCAAATTCAAATTTAGATCTTATTAATAGGCTATTCATTAAATCATCTATCGGATCATTAATAAGTGACAAATTATTAGAGACTTGAAACCAGCCCTTTGTACTCTCAGGGTAGACTTTTAGTGGCTTGTCATATGTCTTTTCTCAGTCTTTGTGTAGTCTGAATATTGTTTCCAACGCCATTTTGAACCGGTTTGGAAGTCTTATTTCTTGAGAAATAAGGATCTTGCTGATCATTATATCTGTAGATTTGGTGGAAAATACTGATGGAGATATTTTTTAAGATTTTTACTGTGGAAAATATATGTGAAATTATTTTAAGAAGAAAATAAAGGCTCATTTTAGAGAAGCAGCAGAAAGGTAGAAACCTGTTTCGAATTCATCCTTGTTTACATGGATCCTAGGTCACTGTTTAAAATTAGACTCTTGTTGGGGCCACTGGGTGGCTCAGTGGGTTAAGCCTCTGCCTTCGGCTCAGGTCATGATCTCAGGATTCTGGGATCGGGTCATGATCTCAGGATTCTGGGATCGAGTCCCGCATCCGGCTCTCTGCTTAGCGGGGAGCCTGCTTCCCCCTCTCTCTCTGCCTGCCTCTCTGCCTACTTGTGATCCCTGTCTGTCGAATAAAAAAAATCTTAAAGAACAAAATTAGACTTGCAAAACTAGCTCATAAGAAGATAAAGGGTTAATGTTTATGAAGACATATTCAATCTAAAGAGTTTATGTTTATAAAGTTTGAGTTCTTATCAGTAAAGCTGTATAAATGAATTACTTAAAATTACGTGTTATCTTGTGCTTCTCCCCTTGGCCTCTCGATGACTTTGACTTTATCTTTTTTCCTACTTCTGTGAACAGTATTGATAAATACAGGGTGGATATGTCATCATCTTTCATATTTTAGGAAGTCGAAAATTCTTGGTTTATAATGAATAGAATGTCTTAACTATTTTGTATATTTGTTTCCCATCTGACATAAGAATGCATGGTTGGTGGTTTGTTTGCTTACTTTCTCCTCCCTCTTTCCCCATTCAGATCTCCCCAGTAGCTACCATCCTGTTTCCTCTTTGACTAGGAACCATACCCACATCCACAAAGTAGAAGACAAATTTCATGTGACAGCATGGTTTAAAAGGATTTCTACTCAGAAAGCTATGGTTGTTCCATCTAATTACCTATATGACTTGGTCACTATGGTGGGTTTATTCTGTTTTGCTTTGGTTTTGCTTTCAGGTCAGAAGTACATAACTTTTCATGCATGTATGCATGCAAAAATTTTAATTGAGCACATACTGTGTCCTAGGCACTGTATTAAAGCTCCATCCTGATTGAACTTATTGTCAAGTTGGAGATATAGAGAATTCAGTAGGCTGTCTTTCTAAGTAAAATAAGAATAGGGTACCGTGACTCTATCAGTGAAGGACAAAAATCTGTTAAATCAGAGGATTTCCCAAATAAACTGATCCTGGTAAAAGAGAAGTGGCTAGCCAGGGGGAAAGAGAGGATGATGTACCAGACAGTGGGAAGAATAAGTACAAACGCCTGGCTCAAGAAGAGAACCAGGTCAGTCCAGAGAATGAAAGTCATTTAATAGTCACTGGAATGTTTTAACTTCTGATGTCATTTCTATAATTTCTTTGTGTAATATTCATCAAGTTTTTGTTTTTTGTTTTTTTAAACTGAGCACCCATTATATGTTCAGCAGGATCTGGCAGTGAACAAAACAAGGGCTCTTGTTTCGTTTGCTCAAGGAGCTTACCATCTAAAGGGGGGCAGGTTCTGTAACAGAAGGAAGAAGTTATTGTAAAGTCATATATCACATGGTATTTCAGGACCTGACAAAATAGGCTTAATTCTGTAGGGAAAAATGTCATCTTTAAGCATCAGCTCTTTTTTACCAGCATGTCCTGCCAACAGGACTCCGGAAGAGATGGGTGAGAGTCTATGCCTGGCCCAGACAGTCATTCTGGAGGAGGAGATAACATGTGGAAGGTGGAAAGGAGTCATGGGGTTGGATCTAGCTTAGCATCCTGAGCAGGAAGATTCCTGTCCTGAGAGTTGTCCACCTCCATTTTTCATGTAATTCAAGACTAGAAAAGGTGAAATGCACCCCCTCTTTTCCTTGATAGTTGCTTGAAATTGATGCATTATTCTCTATACTCTGAGGCTTTTTTCTAACTTGGGAGGTTGGTCTTGAAAGCAGTTTAGTGGATCTCAACCAATTTTGTTTTTGTTTTAATGAAATAAAATAGAAGGGAAAATAGCAGAGATACACTAAGAATATAAATGTTTTATGAAGTGTGTGTCTGTGTATCATAGTAGGTTGGAACATAAACTTTTTCTTACATTAGATGAAGTAGGTCAAACATATTTTCTCCTCTTTGGTGAAGCTTATATGACTGCATGTAAAAATTTGGCCTGCACAATTATCCCTTTTGCTTGTGAAGAACTGTCTTGTACAACACAAGATCAGTGCACTGGACTAAGATGCCAGAAGCCTGGACCCATGTTCTAACCCTGCTCCTAAAGAGACATATATGCTTTGGACAAAGCGTAGGCTTTCTGTGAAACTCAGGATTTTCAGTCTGAAAAGAGACTTGGCCTAGGTGAGCTCTTATGTTCCCTTCCAACCAAGATTCTGTTAGACTTACTACTCTTTGTAAGGCAGTTGGGTGTAAAAAGTGAATTGTCTTAAAATTGAGCATTTGCACAGCTTTATCAATTTAGAGAGGTCGTCTTAAGAGTAAACACAAAAACGTGAAGCAGAAAACTGTATATGGCTTACCACCACATGATCCTGGTTCCTGACGGGACATGCTTGTCCCTTTCTCTATAAAGCAGATGGCCCACTGCAGGCAAACAGATCCTGTGAATGAAATAATGAGCTTGTAAAAGCACTTGGCCTGGCACCTGAGTAACAGAGTCTTAAGAAATGCTGAATCAAGGGGCACCTGGGTGGCTCAGTGAGTTAAAACCTCTGCCTTCCACTCAGGTCATGACCCCAGGGTCCTGGGATGGAGCCCCACATCAGGCTCTCTGCTCAGCAGGGAGCCTGCTTCCTCCTTCTCTCTCTCTGCCTGCCTCTCTGCCTACTTGTGATCTCTCTATCTCTGTCAAATAAGTAAATAAAAATCTTAAGGAAAAAAAAAAGAAATGCTGAATCAGGAAAAAGTTGCTTGAGATCTCAGTCCCTGCCTTAGACAGTAATGTGGGCTACTTATCACCGAAGTGAGGAAGGTCAGAATGCTGCAGAGAAACCAGTGCTTGAGAGGGACGGACACCTCTAGACCCACCATCCATGTCCAGTTATTGGATCTGCATATATTATGTGTTCCCTTAAAATCCTTTCTGAGATGCCAGGGTGACAGACTGTATCTCTCAGGTACCTTCTTATTTCGGCACACAGTAGGCAATCTCAAGTTCAGGGGAATTCTCCAGTCTTATCCCCTCTGCTAAGGTGGAGGCTGCCTAAAAGGGAAACCCACTGATAAAGTAACAGAACCAGTTTAGCCCATTCATATGTTTGGGTATTTGGGGTCAGTGTTCTTGCAGGAGCTTGCCTGTATTTTGAGATAGTAGCAGTTAAGCCGAGCTAAGCATAACAAAGTAGTAATATTCTAAGCGAAGTTAAAATTCTCAAAGAGCTGTCTGCTTGGAGCAGTTTCTTAATGCTATGGAGCGCGGAACTGTGTGGCCATCCGAAGAGCAGCTAACAACCCCATTTGGGGCATTGTTAGACAGCTCTGTTGACACATGAATACATTTCATATGATTATCATAAAATTGTGGCCTGGAAATTGAGCAGCCATGGTGCTGCATTTCAGACTCACATTTATAATAAGCTGTAATAAAGTAAACATTTTAAATGGATATAAGAATAGGCATTACTTGTGATCACAAATGTATGTTCAACTGAAGTGCTTTTGAAGCTCAATTGAACAAAGCAAACAAATTTCCTGGCATTATTAACATAATTGTTCTCTCTGTTGGGTTTTAATTTCTAAAAAGTTATTTAAGAAAAAAAATTGCTAAGAAAAAAAATTGCTAAAAAACAAAACCAGCAAAAAGAAATATAACTAAAAAGGAGCTACTTTTCCTTTTATCATGTCAGATTTTTTTTTTTTAAGTCCCAAATGTTCACTCTGCTGCTTCCCCTAACTTGCCAAACCATTGCCAACCTTTTAAACTCAGAGTTCATGTTTCATGGTTAGTTTTGGGTTATTCTTCTGTCTGCTCTGCCATCAGCAGACCCTGGAGTGGGGCTACACAGCATTTATCTGCTAGTAAAAGTCCAGGCTGTGCAGTATTTAAAGCAGGGACTTATCCCCCTTCCCTGTCCTAAGGACAGAAAAGGACTAGAATATCCATTTAACATCAAAGTGGGGGATGCGTAACTATATGTAAATTTAGCAGCAATTAGATGGTAGGATTTGAAGGACTACTGTTCCTGGAATATTCCAAAAGCAAAACTGGAAATGATAGTGGTAACATCTGAAGTGCGGTGGCAAGACAGTTAAAGCGGGGATAATTTGGAGCCTTTGGGCACAGCACAGTTCTAGGAGGTTACCGCTGTGTCTTCTGTGACAGCTGGCAGCTGGCAAACAAAGCAGATGATGTGTTCTCAGCTTGTTACTTTTCCATAGTGTTCTCCAATTTTGGATAAACCCCCCAAACACACATCCTTCCTGTATTGTCATTCGGCTAGAGCAGACCGTCACCGTCAAGTATGCTCCTGGCACAACAGGCCACCACAGTGGAAGCCAAAGCCGTGGGAGCTCAGGGTTGCAGGTATACTGGCCTAGAAGTTGGCAGAGGGGTACAGCATGGCATTTGTAGGAGGAGCACTCTTCAGAGACTCAGATGGTGATTTCTGATAGTCATGGCGTTGAGCTGACTTAGTCACCGTGAGAGGGAGGCATGCTAGTGTGAGAATATCCTATAAAAGTCCTGGTGATTTAAAAGCATTCCTGCCAAGCATATATGACTTGATACATTATTTTGACTCAGCATCAAGATTGTGCTACCTTTTAGAGGAAAGGTGAAAAGCCACTGACCTTATTTTTTCAGACTTAATTCCAAGTAGCTTAGTGCTATTGCCCAGAAAATAATAGATAACCACAGCTACCTTATTCAGAATGGACTCTCTGAAGGCTTGAGAAGAGCAGTTGAGTGGTGAACGTCCAAAGATGTAGAGTTTTCTCTGCCTATGTAGTTTTGATTCCTGTTCTTTATTCCCACTAGGAGACATTCCCATTATCCTCACCAGAACAGGATTAGAACAAAAACCTAAGGAGATAGAGAGGGTGGGGACGTGGGGGAACTAAATGAGAAATTTAATCTGGTTCCACATGTAATCTTCGGGAGTTGTGAATTGTGACAATTTTGTTCTCTGAAAGATCGCAATCCATTACTTCTAAATCTTTAGATAATAGCCAGTATTTTTGTGCATTTTATGTACATGCATAATTCTTTGCAGAGATCTCCCCCCCATCCCCCACCCGTTTGAAAATAAAAGCAGATAAACCAGTTGCCAGGACAGAAAAGGCTGTTTTAAATCACTGAAACCCACTAGAAATTTAAATAGCTCTAATCATCACTAAAATCTTTCTTTGTTGTGTATTACTCAGCTGAAAAGCACTTTATCTTCATTTCACAGACCTGGCTTAGGACACTTAGAACTTCCTTTGTCTCCTTTCCATATCTTTTCCCTCCGTACTTCTGAGATTTCTGTTCCTCCTGACTTCTTTCCAGACCTCTTTTTTCCAGACTGGTATTAGCCAAGCCATGGCACTTGAGGTTGGTGGGGTTTTTTTTCTGTTTTTGTTTGTTTTTTTTCACATGCAGTCTGAGTTTCTTATTTCTGTTTTAGAACATTATTCCATTAAACTTAACATGACCTCCTACTAGAGCTCATGTGTCTCCTTTAGTTTGTGGTGGCTGCAAAGGATACTGCACTAGCTATTTAGGAATTTCTTTTTTTGTAATTTTTGGTTTGTTTGTTTTTTAGGTTTTTTTTATTAAGTTCAATTTTAGTACATCATTAGTTTTTGATGTAGTGTTCAGTGATCATTAGTTGCATGGAACACCCAGTGCTCATCACATCACCTGCCCTCCTTAATGCCTATCACCTGGTTACTCCATATCCCCATTCCCCCTCCCTTCTGTAACCCTCAGTTTGTTTCCCAGAGTCCAGAGTCTCTCATGGTTTGTCTCCCTCTATGATTTCTTCCCATTCAGTTTTCCCTCCCTTCCCCTGTGATCCTCTGTGCTATTCCTTATATTCCACATCTGAGTAAAACCATATGATAATTGTCTGTCTCTACTTGACTTACTTCACTTAGCATAATACCCTCCAATTCAATCCATATCAATACAAATGGTAGGTATTCATCCTTTCTGATGGCTAAGTAGTATTCCATTGTATATATGAACCACATCTTCTTTATCCATTCATCTGTTGAAGGGCATCTCAGCTCCTTCCACAGTTTGGCTATTGTGGACATTGCTGATATGAACATTGGTGTATATATGACCCTTCTTTTCACTACAATTGTATCTTTGGAGTAAATACCCAGTAGTGCAATTTCTGGGTCATAGGTTAGCTCTATTTTTAACTTTTTTTTTTTTTTAAGATTTTATTTATTTATTTGACAGAGAGAGAGATCGCAAGCAGGCAGAGAGGCAGGCAGAGACAGAGAGGGAAGCAGGCTCCCTGCTGAGCAGAGAGCCTGACACAGGGCTGGATCCCAGGACCCTGAGACCATGACCTGAGCCAAAGGAAGAGGCTCAACCCACTGAGCCACCCAGGCGCCCTATTTTTAAGTTCTTGAGGAAACTCCATACTGTTTTCCAGAGTTTGCATTGTTTTCCAGCTTGCATTCCCACCAACAGTCCAAGGTTCCCCTTTCTCCACATCCACACCAACATTTGTTGTTCCCTGTCTTGTTAATTTTGGCCATTCTAACTATTTAGTAATTTCTTGATTAGGAGTGAACAGGAATAAAATTTTCCTTTCCTCTTGTATGTTGAATTTCCTTGATACTACTAAGAAACACTATGATAGAAAACACTAGATCCAAACATAGCCTTGAAAGAATGAAATACTCTGATCTTTTATGTCCTCATTACTATAAAAGGATAATAATGTATATAAGGAGCCTTGCACAGTGCTGGCTACATAGAAGTTGTTTAATAAATGTTAGTTCCCTCTCTTTCCCTTCCCTCTGAAGGAAGAATCTTAGTCGATAATTTTAAAAGTAAATTGTTCTGAAGAAAATAAGTATCTTATATGAAAACATTAAGTAAGTTTTGTGTACCAGTTATGAAAATAATGAATTTTCTCTTTCCTCCTAGTTTTATACCTTCTCAGTGCATGAATGTTCACACACATTAAAAGTACATTAATTGAGATAATGGGGGATGCATTTTAATATATGAATATTTTAGAATAAAAATATTTGATTTGATGATCTTACATTCCTATCAGCCCCAAACTATTGAATTTTATGGAAGGAGATTGTGGTATGTTTTGGGCAAAAAAAAATTTTTTTTTGAGGAAGGTTTTTAGGGAGTTACAACACTTGATGCAGATAATTTATTGTAATCATTTTCAAACTTCCAACATCTTCTGAGTAGTTTTTGATTGCCCAATACATGAAGCTGATGAGGCAGATTGAAATAAATCTATTGTGAATATCCTTCAAAGGATGCATAGAGGCAAAAAAAAATAGAACCCTTGGAATCTAAGCAGTGTCCTGTTACTCTGTACTTGTGTAATACCTTTGTCAGTACCTCCAGATTTCTTTCTCAAAGAAGAAGAAACATAGCTGCTTTAGAAAGCATATGTAAAAATAGAATGTAGTGTGCATGGCAGGGAGTAAAAAATGACTGTAAATGGATGAGTGGACATAGCAAAGGCAGGTTACAGGTACTGCAGTCAGAATATTTCAGTGAGAGTCTGCATTGACCTGAGGTAGAGTCTTTTAAGAAAGGAGTCCTAATTTAGGATTTTTTTTTGCATATAATGTTTTTCCATTAATTTGCAATTAAAAGCAATACTGCAATGAATAACTTTGTGCATATATGTTTGTATACTTTTAGAGATTTTTTTAGGGTAAATTTCTAGAAGTGAAAGTTGCTAAGTCAGAAGGTAAATACCCTATAAATTTTATTAGCTGTTGTAAATTTTTCTCCATTAGCATTATACCAATTTACCTTATTACCAGGTATGAGAGTACCTGTTCCCTGTGGTTTTGGCAGCAGAATATTATATTTAAAATTTGGGGGGATAGGTAAAAAGTGGCATGTCATCATAATGAGTGAGGTTAAAAATTTTCTGTATGTTTAAAGGCAGTAATGTATTATTTGTGAATTATCTATTGCCAATTTTTCTACCCAGTTTTAAAGATTCTTTCTATACTAGGGATATTAGATTTTTATCTGTAATGTATGTTGTATATATTTTGTCAGTTTTTCACCTGTCTTTTGATTTTGCTTATAGCATCTTTTAAAAATATATTTAATTTTTTTAGAGAACTTTTAAGTTTACAGAAAAATTTATTAGAAAGTACAGAGTTCTCATACCCACCACTCCCCAGTTCCCTCCATGTTATTTACATCTTATATTAGAATGACACATTTGTTATAATTGATGTACCAATCAATATTATTGCATTATTACTAAATAAAGTCCATAGTTTACATTAGAGTTAAAAAAAAAAAAAAAAAGGAGTCCTGAAAAGCTTTGTTTGTTCAGAGGGGTCCTGGTCATCACAAGAGCATTATCATTAAACTAAGGCCTTGTGTGTATCTAAGCTAATGATTCAAAGGTGTGTGGGTCTGTGGGCTCGGTGCCCATTAGTGCTGCTAGAGCAAATTGAGTCCTTTTAAAGGAAAGCACTTAGTCTAAAAGATGATCAAAGGGGAAGAACTTCAGCATTTTTGTTGGCATTCTAAGTGGTAGGCAGAACAGAGAGGAAATTTTCATTTTTCATAGCATTTTGTCTTTGAGCCCTATGCCACGTTGATTCATGTGGATCTCTTGAGGCCTCTACACTAGAAAAAGAGCATTGTGAATAGTTGGGTTTAAAATGGATGGAAGGGGCGCTTGAATGGCTCAGTGGGTTAAAGCTTCTGCCTTTGGCTCAGGTCATGATCCCAGGGTCCTGGGATGGAGCCCTGCATCAGGCTCTCTGCTCAGCAGGGAGCCTGCTTCCCTTCCTCTCTCTCTGTCTGCCTCTGTGCCTACTTGTGATCTCTGTCTGTCAAATAAATAAATAAAATCTTAAAAATAAAATAAAATGGATTGGAAATAGGAGCATCTCGGTGGCTTAATCACTTAAGCATCCGACTCTTGATTTCAGCTCAGGTCATGATCTCACGGTCTTGAGACCAAGCCCTATGCACTGGGCATGGAGCTTGCTTAAAATTCTCTCTCTTCCTCACCCTCTGCCCCTGCCCATTTATCAGACTCAATCTGACAAATATATTTTATGGATTATTTGCATTGGCTACAGGACAGGCCTTAAAAAATAAGCAAATCATTTAAGTCTTTCATTGTACTTACAACTGTTTAGGAAGAAAAAAAAAGTGTTAGACATGCATTTTGCTTTTAGCCTTCTCTTTGAAATGGCCGATTTTGAAGTGTTCCTGGGTTGTGTATTGTTTTTATTATCCCAAGCATGCACTGAATTCATGATCTGCTTCTCATTCTTGTTGTGCTTGGTACTAAACAGGCAGGGAGTGATGTCATGTCACCAGGTTTGGCCCTCTACTTAGTAAGCCATTACCTCACCTTACCTGGCAGAGCTGCCTGTTTGTCCACGTGACATTTTCTTTTTGCTAGTTGTGCCCACAGAAAGGTCTTCAATCCACTAATGGCTTCTCATTTGGTCTAGGAATCAGACAAAAGCTTTGCAGCTGTGAAATGCAGTCCATTTTAAAATTGACCTATTGTAAATCCTTAATGATTGAGAAATTCTGCAATTTGCTATGATTTGTGGTTTGTGCTGCAACTAGAATAGCAAACAGCAGAAATGATGCAGGTCAGAATGGTGTGCATTTGGAGAAAGGAAAGGAAAAGAAACTTGTTAGACATTGTGCTTGGTTCAAGCTGATATGTTATGCCCTTCATCCATCTTCCATCCCCAAGTGGAATGTAATCCTTAGAAATAGTTGCTCAAATTACAGTTTATTACACAAGAAGTAAAATTCCACAAGTGAAATCTATCTTTGCCTCCTTTAATACATTTTCAACCTAGAGCCTAGATTCTTAAGGATAAGGAGGGCCCATATTTTTGACCCACAAAGACCTAGAATTTGAATTTTGATTCCAAAATACATGAACTTTGTATCCTTATGCAAATTACTTAAATTCTCTGGGCTTCAGTTTCTACATCTATAAGTCATGTTAGATATTTACACAGATTAAATTCGATATTATATTAGAAGACTTAGTTGGGATACATTCTCTGTCACTAGCTATGAGACTCTCATCAAATTACTTAACTCCTCTGCGCCTCTGTTTCTCTACCTAGAAAAATAGTGATACTCCCTAAGATTGTTACGAGGATTAAATAAATTAATCCATGTAAAACACTTAGAACAGTATTCCATGCTTAGTAAGTATTCAATAATTCTTAACCATTCTCGTTGACAGATACTAAGTAGATAATCAACGAAAAATTATATTTATAGGTAATGATAAATATTCTAAAGGAAAGGTGTAGGGTTCTCTGAGACAATTCATAGGAGCTGGGAAGATAAGCAAGGACTTTATCACTTAGTACTTTGTAACGAAAAACCCATCAACAAAGGATTGATATGATTGGATTTACTTCTTTAAAAAATTGATGTTGTTTTTGTTTGTTTTAATTCCCTTTTAAAATTTAATGCGCACTAATTCACTCCTTTGGTGTATAATTCTGTGAGTTGAGACAAATGCACACAGGTGTATACCCACAACTGGAATCAAGATACAGTAGTTCCCCCTATCTGCAGTTTTGTTTTTGGTGGTTTCAAGTTACCTGCACAATCAACAATGATCGGGAAGCAGATGATCCTCCTTCTGGCCTATGGTATCATCAGAAGGTCAGTATTAGCCTAACACTAAGTCACAATGCCTATGTCACTCATCTCACTTCATCTCGCGTAAGCTTTTTTTCACCTTTCTTCCTCACAAGAAGGAGGTGAGTACAGAACAATAACATATTTTGAGAGAGAGAGACTGCATTCATATAACTTTTATTATAGTATATTGCTGTAATTGTTCTTTTTTATTATTAGTTACTGTTGTTAATCTCTTACTCTGCCTAATTTTAAAATTAAACTTTGATAGATATTCATGTATAGGAAAAAGCATAGAATATGTAGGGTTCAGTACTATCCACATTTTCAGGGGACAGCTGGGGGTCCACAACTAAGGAAGAAGTACTGATCGCACAGTTCCGTCACCTCCCCCCAAAATCCTGCAGGACATCCCTATGTAATCATTCCTCCCATTCTCAAACTCCATGAGCACTGATCTGTTTTCTGTTCCTATAATCTTGCCCTTTCCAGGATGTCCTGTACATGGAGTCACATACTCTACAGCTTTTTACGTCTAGCTTCTTTAATGTAGCTTAACCGCATTTGAAATTCATCAGTGTTACTCGTTTTATCAGTAGTCCTTACTGCTGCACAGTATTCATTTTTATGGCTATACTAAAATTTGTTTATCTCTTCAGTGGTTGAAGGACATGTGAGTTGTTTCCAGTTTGGGATGATTATATATAAAGCTGCTATAAACATTTGTATTCAGGTTTTTCTGTGAACGT
Source organism: Meles meles (assembly GCF_922984935.1). Lineage (NCBI taxonomy): Eukaryota > Metazoa > Chordata > Mammalia > Carnivora > Mustelidae > Meles > Meles meles. Next base: position 42,828,580 of record NC_060070.1, read on the forward strand.
ATGTTCTCATTTTTCTTGAGTAATACCTGAGAGTGGGATTGCTGGTTCTTGTGGGAAGTGTATGCTTTACTTGATAAAAGAAACCGCCAAACTGTCTTCTAAGTAGTTATACCGTTTTGGCCAGCAAAATGATACAAGATTTCAGTTGCTATAAAGTTATCATATTGTTTTGATATAATTTTGATAATGTTCATATTTGTAAATTTTATTTATTTTAGACATTCTGATAGTTCTATAGTGGTATCTCCTTATGATTTTAATTTATGTTTTCCTGATGACTAATGATGTGTTGAGCATATTTTCGTGTCCTTATCTGCGAACACTTACCTTCCTTGGTGAAGTATCTGTTCATGTTGTTTGCCCATTTTTATTGGTTGATTGATTTTTTTTTTTTTTTTAATAGAGAGAGTGCCTGGAGTGGTGGGGTGGCAGAGGGAGAGGTAGAGAGAAAATCTTGGGTTCTATGCTCAGCGTGGACTCTGATGCGGGGCTCAGCCTCAGGACCCTGAAATGATGACCTGAGCTGAAATCAAGAGTTGGATGCTTAGGGGCACCTGGGTAGCTCAGTTGGTTAAGCATCTGCCTTCGACTCAGGTCATGAGCCCAGGGTCCTGGGATTGGGCCCCACATCAGGCTCCTTGCTCAGTGGGAAGCCTGCTTCTCCTTCTCCCTCTGCCCTTTCCCACTGCTTATGCTCTCTCGCTCTCTTTCAAATAAATAAAAAATAAATTTAAAATAGAGTTGGTTACCTAATCGACTGAGCCACCCAGGTGCCCTGTGTTTGCCCATTTCTAATTGTTTTAAGAGTTCTTTATGTATTCTGGATACAGATCCTTTGTCAGATACGTGATTTGCAAATATTTTATCCTAATCTCTCTGTCTTGCCTTTTCGTTCACTTAGCAATATCTTTAACAGAGCACAAATTTTAAAATTTACCATCTTCCGTTTTATGAATCATGTTTTGGGTGTTCTTTCTAAGAAATTTTGCCTAACCCTGTGTCACAAAGATTTTCTTCTGTGTTTTCTTTAACAAATTTTATAATTTCAGGTTTCATGCTCAGCTATATTTCCCATTTTGAGTTAAGTTTTATGTAAAGTGAAATATTTGTGTTGATGTACATTATTTTGCATGGGGGTGTATAATTTGCTCCAACACCATTTGTTAAAAGGACTATCCTTCTTCATTGTATTGTCTTTGCAACTTCGTCAAATATCAATTGACCTTGTAATTATGGATCTACTTCTGGCCTCTCTTCTGTCCCACTTACCTTTGTGTTTCTCTGCATACCAGTAGCACATTATCTTGATTACTGGATTTATTTATTTATTACTTGGTCTTGAAATCAGTATCAGTTCTCCAACATTTTTTTTTTGTTGTTTGGGCTGTTCTAATTTCCTTGGCTTTAGATTTTAGATCAGATTGTTGATATCTACAAAAAATTCTGTTGGCATTTTGCTTGTGATTATGCTGAATCTGTGGATCATTTAGGAAGAATTGACCTCTTAACAATATTGAATATTCCAATTCATGAGCATTGGTGTATCTTTCCATTTGTCTAGATCCTCCTTGATTTTTTCTTTTATTGGTGTTTTATAATAGTCAGCATACAGATCCAGCATATGTTTTTCTTATTCATACTTAAGTATTTCATGTTTTTGAAAGTTATTATAAATGATACCATTTAAATTTTAAAATTCTAACTGTTCTTTGTTAATATATAGAAATATAATTGGTTTTAGAATATTAACCTTGTATTCTGCAACCTTGTGAAAGTTACTTATTAGTCCTAGGAGCATCTTTATAGATTTCTTCTATGTAAGTAATCATGTCTTCTGTGAATAGAGGCCGTCTTAGTTCTCCCTTCCCAACCTGTATGTCTTTTATTTGTGTTTTAAGCAAGGGAATGACTTGATTGGATTTGCATTTTTCAAAGACCAATCTGGCTGTGTTGTAAAGAATTGATGGGCTGTGGGAAAATGTAAAAGAGCCCGTTGTAGGAATCTGAGAGACAGAGAGGGGACAAATAGACATGTGCAGAATATGTTTTGGAGGTAGAATTGGTAGACCCTGTAATGAATTAAATATGGGGGAGATTAAAGGGGAAAGGAAATCAGGAGGGCACCAAGGTTTCTGTCATGAGGAACTGAGTGAATGCAGTTCCCATATATTGAGATAGAGAAGTACATTTGAAGGAAGATAGAATTGAGTTTTGAATATATCAGGTTTGAGAAGTCTATTGCAATTTCAAATAAAGATGTCAAGTAGGCAGCTGGACCCTCTCTCTATATATATGATATAGAAGGGTATATATAGGGTATACCATATGAGAGGAAGAGTTTGGGAATGAGTCAGACTTATGTGGAACCCTCTTTAGAGGCTTATAGAGAACATTATTTTCAGTTCCTTCAGCACACCAAGATCTTAAGATCTGTTTTCACCTCAGACCTTTGGACATACTGTTAGTCACTGCCTGAAGTGTGTGACTCCCTTCTTCCCCCACCTGCTCTCATTTGTTTCCCTCTCTCTCTTTCTCCTTCTTTCTCTTTCCTTCCTTCTTTCCATAAACTGGCTTCCCATCGTATTGTAGATCTCAACTTAAATATCATCTCCTCAAACTACCCACCTAAAACCAGATATCTTTCTCCCAGCATTAGTTTCTGTTGCATATCTGTTTTCTTCATAGCTCTTATCATAATTTGTAATTTGTTACTTGACTGTTTACTAGACTGTATTCCAAAGGAAGGGATTGTGTCTGTCTCACCAGTCTACAACTCTGTGCCTGACATGTGGCTGCTCAGTAATATTTGTCAGATGGTGGGAAGGATGGATCCACAGGGCATTGCTGTGGCCACATTAGGTCCAATGGCTTTGTGCTTTCGTATGACTGACTTCTTAAATAAACTTACATGGGAAGAGGTTCTTTTTACCCAATTTCAGCCACATTATGAGCAGGAAAATCACCTAATTTGTTTCATTCTGCATTTATTGTCCACGGAGTACCAGACTTTGTAATATGAAATAGCATTGTGGCATTGGACAGGGAGACCTGTATTTAAGACTTGGCTGTTCCATTTTCTAGGTCTGTGACTTTGGGTGGAATATTTACTGTAAGCTTTAGGCTCCACACCTGTTGAAGGGCAAGAATATAATTCCTACCTCATAAGATTGCAGTGCAAATTAAATGAGATTATGTGTATGGGTCCCAGATTTATAATGCTTGATACATTCTAAGTGCTCAATGAATAAACTGTTAATATTCGTTTATATAAAATGAGTCACATAGTTCTAGAAATGGTTGATACTGCTTGACCAATGGGTGGGGCAGGGGGAGACAAATCTTTCACTTTCTCTACTTGTTTTTACTGCCAAAAGCAAAGGTGCTGCTTTTATTTATTTACTTTTAATTTATTTAGCTTCAGTTAATAATATATATATTATATATTAATGTGTATATAATTAATATATATAATTAATGTGTATATAATTAATATATATATTATATGTGTTTATACAATATATTAATGTGTTTCAGGGGTACAGGTCTATGATTCATCAGTCTCATATATAGAAGTGCTGCTTTTAATACTGTGATGGCAAAGACTGGTAGTAATGTCACCTCCATGGTAGGCACCCAGAAACAGAGAGTACAAATGCATTGTTTATTCAGATGACAAACAGGATATTAAAGCCCTAAAACCTTTTGTTTTGTTTTGGGGGAAAGAAAGAAAAGTAGAAAGGAGGAAAGAGACAGAGAAAAGCTAGAGATAATACTAGCTGGTTAGAGACAGTACAGCTGGTTTGATAAGTTGAAGCTCACAATTCTCTTGAATTCCATGAACATCCTCTCTGAGGATCTCTCCAGGACTGGGTACTGTGCTCACAATGGGGAGATCAATGGGGAATACATACTTTAGTGATCTAGATCAAAACCAATGAGATTAACTTGATAGAAATTCTCACTCTCTATCCTGATCTATATTCTATACTTCAGGCAAAGTTGTTCACTACTCTGGTTGGTTTTCACTAAGTGCTAGAGGCAAGCCTACATGTGGGTTTAGAGACTAGGATCTGGGGAAGGATGAATGAATAAAATGAATGAAAAGGACTTAGGGCAGAAGCCCTGGAACTTTCTTGGTTCATTTTGACTAATACACAGCATCTCTAAGCCAAAAGAAATACCTAACACCTCCATTGATTGAGGGGATGGAACCAGTTTAATAGGTATCTAGATTTTAACAGCTTAGCATATGTTAAGGATTGCATAACTTCGCAAACCCTGGAGTCAGATTATACACCACCAACTTCATTTATTGCTCCACACTGATTTTTCTGGTACATGGTTTTTATCACAGTAATTACCCAAAACTCAGCTTTGCAAAGGTATAATGTCATCTCAAGGAACTTCATATTGAAATTGTGAACTTCCTCCAACTAATAGTTTGCATGGTGTCCAGCACATGCCACTGTTTCCCAAAAAGTTAAAAATATCCTGCAGTACCTCTGTGAGTTTCTTGCAGCACACGAGGATACATCATTACACAGTTTGGGAACTGTGGTCTTGGGGCCTGATTCCAAGACTTTGTTTTCTTTAAAATTTTATCTCTTCTTATTTTTCTGTGCCACTGCATTAAAAGGCAACCTAGTGTTTATTTTCTTTTATGAAATAGTTTCTTTTTTTATTAATTTTTAAAATTTTTTGTAAACATATAATGTATTTTTATCCCCAGGGGTACAGGTCTGTGAATCGCCAGGTCTACACACTTCACAGCACTCACCATAGCACATACCCTCCCCAATGTCCATAACCCCACCATCCTCTCCTGACCCCCCTGCCCCCAGAAACCCTCAGCCTGTTTTGTGAGATTGAATCTTTTATGGTTTGTCTCCCTCCCAATCCCATCTTCTTTCATTTTTTCTTTTCCTACCCCCCAAACCCCCCACATTGCATCTCTACTTCCTCATATCAGGGAGATCATATGATAGTTGTCTTTCTCCGATTGACTTATTTCGCTAAGCAAAATACCCTCTAGTTCCATCCACGTCGTCACAAATGGCAAGATTTCATTTCTTTTGATGGCTGCATAGTATTCCATTGTATATATATATATATACCACATCTTCTTTATCCATCCATCTGTTGATGGACATCTAGGTTCTTTCCATAGTTTGGCTATTGTGGACATTGCTGCTATAAACATTCAGGTGCATGTGCCCCTTCGGAGCACCACATTTGTATCTTTACGGTATATGCCCAATAGTGCAATCACTGGGTCATAGGGTAGCTCTATTTTCAACATTTTGAGGAACCTCCATGCTGTTTTCCAGAGTGGTTGCTCCAGCTTGCATTCCCACCAACAGTGTAGGAGGGTTCCCCTTTCTCCACATCCTCGCCAGCATCTGTCATTTCCTGACTGGTTAATTTTAGCTATTCTGACTGGTGTGAGGTGGTATCTCATTGTGGTTTTGATTTGTATTTCCCTGATACTGAGTGATGTGGAGCATTTTTTCATGTGTCTGTTGGCCATCTGGATGTCTTCTTTGCAGAAATGTCTGTTCATATCCTCTTCCCATTTCATGATTGGATTATTTGTTTTTGGGTGTTGAATTTGCTAAGCTCTTTATAGATTTTGGATACTAGCCCTTTATCTGATATGTCGTTTGCAAGTATCTTCTCTCATTCTGTCAGTTGTCTTTTGGTTTTGTTAACTGTTTCCTTTGCTGTGCAAAAGCTTTTGATCTTGATGAAATCCCAATAGTTCATTTTTGCCCTTGCTTCCCTTGCCTTTGGCGATGTTCCAGGGAAGAAGTTGCTGCGACTGAGGTCAAAGAGGTTGCTGCCTGTGTTCTCCTCAAGGATTTTGATGGATTCCTTTCTCACATTGAGGTCCTTCATCCATTTTGAGTCTATTTTCATGTGTGGTGTAAGGAAATGGTCCAATTTCATTTTCCTGCATGTGGCTGTCCAATTTTCCCAGCACCATTTGATGAAGAGACTGTCTTTTTTCCATTGGACATTCTTTCCTGCTTTGTCGAAGATTAGTTGATCATAGAGTTGAGGGTCTATTTCTGGGCTCTATTCTGCTCCATTGATCTATGTGTCTGTTTTTGTGCCAGTATCATACTGTCTTGATGATGACAGCTTTGTAAAGAGCTTGAAGTCTGGAATTGTAATGCCACCAACTTTGGCTTTCTTTTTCAATATTCCTTTGGCTATTCGAGGTCTTTTCTGATTCCATACAAATTTTAGGATTATTTGTTCTATTTCTCTGAAAAAACATGGATGGGATTTTGATAGGGATTGCATTAAATGTGTAGATTGCTTCAGGTAGCATAGACATTTTCACAATATTTGTTCTTCCAATCCAGGAGCATGGAACATTTTTCCATTTCTTTTGTGTCTTCCTCAATTTCTTTCATGAGTACTTTATAGTTTTCTGAGTGTAGATTCTTTGCCTCTTTGGTTAGGTTTATTCTTAGGTATCTTATGGTTTTGGGTGCAATTGTAAATGGGATTGACTCCTTAATTTCTCTTTCTTCTGTCTTGTTGGTGGTGTAAAGAAATGCAACTGATTTCTTTGCATTGATTTTATATCCTGACACTTTACTGAATTCCTGTACAAGTTCTAGCAGTTTTGGAGTGGAGCCTTTTGGGTTTTCCACATATAGTATCATATCATATCCAAAGATATGAAATAGTTTCTTAAGGAATTTTTCGTTATTAAGAATTAGGAAAGTTAAGCATATAGAAAGTTTGGAAAATACAGCGTACACAGGTAAAAGTCATAACTAATTCCACCATCCACCAATAACCATTGCCAGCATATCACTGTTTTATCTGTATGTCTGTTCTATACAGAAATATTTTATATTTTGAGTAAGAACTCTGACTAACTCTGACTTTACTGGAAGGTAATAATCTGTAGTGTAGTGGGAATTTCATACCCTGAAGTTGTGACTTGTCTGTAATGACCTTTAGGATAAATAAAGCTGAGTTCTGGCTGCTCTTTTTATTGGCTACTTTGATTAATTGAATGCCTGATTGAAGGGCTTGAGGATCCCACCATTCCTGAGAGAGAGACTTCCTTCTGCTCTGTTTCCAACCTAGCAAATGCAAAGTATGCTATTTATACATAATAGTAGCTATAGGTGTAACTTTTTTTTTTAAGAGGGTAACTTGTCAAGTGTTTTACTTTCTCCAGTAGTGGATGTACTTTCTAAAAGTGATATATCAAGGCCCTACTATAATGTAGTATTTCCAAAAGATTATTTATCTAATAATTTAGTTTTAAACTATTTGTGTTGTTCTGACACCCCAAGGAAAACTTTTATAATTCCATTTCATTTCTGACTTGTTACTTTATTCTCTATGCCTTTATAAATACTAGAAATCGAAGTTATTTATATGAAAATAAGATTTTTGTTTTATCTACTAAAGATATGTTTTTAAAATTTACTCTCTGTCACTCTATAGAGGTAGAACTTGAATTATCAAAGAGTAGAACTATAACTTCAAAAAGAAAAAATGGCCAATTTAGTTTAGCTCCAGCGAGCAGTTCACAAAAGATGGAACAGAAACTTCTAAGTAAAATGTGTATTCATCTTTAGAATCTCGTTGTCATTCTCTCTCTCTCTCTCTTTCCCTCGATAATACTTTTAAATTCTAACCTGAACAGGTGGTGACTGTACTTTCTTAGCATAGCCTGGACTGTTGAGGAGTGATGTTGTTCTTAAAAATCCTGGTAGAGGGGGCGCCTGGGTGGCTCAGTGGGTTAAAGCCTCTGCCTTCAGCTCAGGTCATGATCTCAGAGTCCTGGGATCGAGCCCTGCATCGGGCTCTCTGCTCAGCAGGGAGCCTGTTTCTCCCTGTCTCTCTCTGTCTGCCTGCCTCTCTGCCTACTTGTGATCTCTTTCTGTCGAACAAATAAATGGAATCTTTGAGAAAAAAAAAAAATCCTGGTAGAGGACCTCATGGCTGACTCTAGGGCTGGGGCAGAGAAAATACAAAGATGAGCCTGGAGATGATACTAAAATTAGTATCTTGAATTGCCAGAAAGTAAATGCTGAAAATAAGTAAGTAAGTAAGTAAAAATGGAAACAAATTAAAAGGACACTTGAGAGTCATTTATGGTTTGGGAGGGGAGGCGAACCATAAGAGACTATGGACTCTGAAAAACAACCTGAGGGTTTTGAAGGGTCAGGGGTGGGAGGTTGGGGGAACAGGTGGTGGGTAATGGGGAGGGCACGTTTTGCATGGAGCACTGGGTGTTGTGCAAAAAGAATGAATACTGTTACGCTGAAAAAATAAATAAAATGGAAAAAAAAATAATAAATGAATACATTAAAAAACAAAAAACAAAAAAAAAAAAAAAAGGACACTTGAGCCAACCTAAGAGAATTCCCAATGCCAAAACTGGAACAATTTGACCAACAAAATAAATGAGAGAAGGAGTTTATTATAAGCCAAAGAATAAAATAAATATCCATGAATTCATATTGATACAAGTAAGCAAATAAATAATGAGGGAAATGGGACAAGTGTTCCTTACAGAAAAAGCCCAGATAATAAATGCAGAAGAGATGGAGAAAAGAGAAAACCCCCATTAGAACACCACAGGAATAATTGCTGTGGGCAGAATTCACAGATGAATGCTGAAATTAACGAGCAAAACTTTAAGGAGAAACAGAGTATTTGCATAGTCTCAAAATATCTCTCTCAAGAAACTTAGTAATGTCTGTGGTGGTTTTAATAAATGTCCACAACTTTTTGGATACTCTTGCTTCCAGGAAGTGGAGCTTACTTCCCTTACCCTTGAGTGGGGCTCTTTGTTCATAGTGACTTGTAACTAACCCACAGAGTATGGAGAAGAGACCAGTAGTAACTTTTCAGTAGTGAAACGTAGCACATACCATCTTAATGAAATGCTCGGGGATAGCATCACCAGGAGTAAGTCATGTTGCTAATATACCCTCCCCCCAGATATTACACAACGAGAATGGCACTTCACCTCTTGGCATTTGTCCCCCAAATCTACAACCTCAGTCTAACTGTAAGAAAACATCAGAAAATTCCAACTTGAGGAGGATTCTACAAATATCTGACTAGTACTCTTCAGAAGTGTCAAGGACGGTCTGAGGAACTGTCACATGTCACAGATCAGAGGAAGCTAAGGAGACATGATGACTAAGTGCAGTGTGGTTTCCTGGATGGGACCCGGGAACAGATAAAGACATTAGTGGAAAAACTGAAGTCTCAACATTCTGCAGTTCAGTTAATTGTTGTACCAACATGAATTTCTTTGAATTGATAAATGCACCATGATACATAAAATGTGAACATTAGGGGAAGCTGGGTGATGGGAATACTAGAACTCTCTATACCATCTGTACACAGCTTTTCTGTAAATCTAAAGTTATTTCAAAGTTAAAAGTTAAAAATAGAATCACTACAACTCACTGATGGACTTCTCAGTCTAAGGATATTTGTTATTTAAAGTGTCTCCAGAGCAAATTAATTCAGAGAAATGCCCCGCCCCCTCAAGCCTTTGTGCAGTCTCTCTATAAAAGAAAGATGAACTTAAAAAAAAAAAGACTTTATTTATTTATTTATTTGAGAGAGAGCACAAGTGGAGGGAGAAGCAGAGAGAGAGAGAGAGACAAGCAGGTGCCCTGCTGAGTGCAGAGTCCAACACAGGACTCACTCTCACGATCCTGAGATCATGACCTGAGTCAAAAGCAAGAGTTAGATACTTAACCGACTGTGTCACCCAGGCACCCCAGCATGAGCTCTTTATAGGAAAACAGCTCTCCTGAAACAGGGACAGTAAGTTACAGAGTTTCATCCCACCACTAGAAATAGAAATTTAGCCTGCTCGGGAGAGGTCAGTTCAGCCAACACTGATGGTTTGGCTTTTGTAGGTATATGCCTAGCACTTAAGTTACAAAAAGCAGTCTCCAAGAATAGTGCAGAGCAGAGCACCTGTGATTGTACCTGACTCTACTGTGGGCTCTTTATTGCAGATATTATTATTGAGCTGCTAATTTAAAAATCTCCAGAGATATTAGGGGCACCTGGGTGGCTCAGTGGATTTCAGATCAGGGCATAATCTCAGGGTTGTGAGATCAAGCCCTATGTCAGGATCTGTGCTGTATGAGGAGTCTGCTTAAGATTCTCTCTCTCCCTCTGTCCCTCTCCACCCCCTTCTCTTTGTCTCTCTCTCTCCCTCTCTTTAAAAAAAAAAAAAGAAGCAAACAAACAAAAAACAAAAACAGAAATAACCCTCCAGAGATACTAGATCCAGTTTCATTGGATTGTCTCTTCACCTCATTTTATTGATAGATTAAAATTGTATAAAAAGTATGGTACTCAACAAGATGGATACCTGAACAAAATATTTTTCAATATAAAATACATTGTATATTGCTCTTTAAAAAAACAGTAACATTCATTAATTCAGTATAATAGTACAGGTATGAAATCCTGATTTATAAATATTTTATTCTTAATACTTTCAAACTCTTATTAGTTGATTATAGAAGGCCTAACAGGGTCTTGTTTTAGTAAATAATAATATGTACTTGGCTGAGGGTGGTTACTGTCATAGAATTAGAATTTGGATACTAAAATTACAGTCCTCCCCTGTATGGCACTCATTCTCTTGATCTGACCATTAGTTACAACTGTCTTTAGTTTGTACACATATGAGAAGTATTATTTCTGTCAGTTAAATATATCTTACTACCAAACCAAATGAGTACCTTGTAATGTTTCTACCTTGGGAATATAACTGATGTGATCAGAAGAACAACGGATTGTTCTTGAACGTGGATATACATTTAGGTTACTGCAGTGGCAGATGCATGCATTTTTTCAGAACACTTTTCCCGGTTGTTGATAATGCATGCCCAAACAGATATGCAGATACTTAATAATGCTGCTTAGTTGTTGTAGTCAGATTGAGCAGCACATAATTTATAGCAATTCTGAAACCAGGAACACAAGAATGATGAGCTATATGATAAAGACTTGCTAGCATTGCTGGTCAGTGAAAGTACCGACTGCACATTGTTGATACAAGCCTGTCTTATGTAGTACCTATGATACAATTTTCTTGACACCTGTTTTCAAAGCATACCTTTCCATGTCATCCTGGTTTCTTTGGTGAATTTACTTATAAGGTGTTTTTTGTTTTTGAAAGCAGTATGCAGTATATTCTTTCCTAATTTTAATTTAATTAAGAATTTTACTGGTTGGCCACTATGTGCCAGATACTTTCATTTATTATTCTTCCAGGGTTCCGGTAAATAAGGAACTCCTTTGTCCATTTTAGAAATTATAAAATGGAGGCTCTGAAAGGTTTAGAAACTCACCTTTGTTAGATCCTACATGTGATAAATGTGGTCACCTAGCTGAATGAGTTGCCTAATACTTGACTGTAGATAATGTATCAAAAGTAAAAGGAAGTGGATCCTTAGAAAGAAGGGGAGGGGAATTGAGATTAGAATAATGAGTATTTGAGAATAATTTTAGCAAGTTTGCTAAGTGGAACATCAGTCTTTTGGGCATGTCTGTTCCACAGCCACTGAATGTATTTGTCCTGTTGGATTTGTTGAAAATGCAAATAATCCAATCCAATGTAATACTCATTAAGGGAAGAGGAATACAATTTGATAGTATTTATGAAGACATGCACAGCCTAATCTGTGAATTGAAAGCATCTTTTAAAAATTTGCTTCCCTTCATATTCCTAGGTGGTATTGAATCTGTGGGTAGAAAAATGAGAGCATTTCAAATAATGCTAATGAAGTTTAAATGATGGCAATCTACCATATTGTGAAGAAAAGTTGTTAGCTGTGAAAGATGAAGACAGAATTAAAATATTACCATGACTGGCATTTGATTTGAAAACTGCAAAGATAAGCTTAGGTTCCTATTTATGAAAACTATCCTCACAGCCTGATGAAATATCTTTTAAAAGGTTTTATGGTTACCATGGATACTTGTTAGCCTTGGTAGAGTAAGTTGTAATTCATATTCCATCATCTGAGGTGAAGGAGCCAAAAAAGCCACCCAACTAAAATCTAAGGTAGCTTCATCTGTATTTCACAGTAGTTTGAAGAGATGGAAAGGGTAACTAACCCAAAGATTAGAGTTTGGGTTAGTTGTTACTTCTTGAAAAGCAAAATCTTTAGCATGCACATTACCTGGATCTCATCCTAATGTTTATTCTCTATGTATAACTTTTTCTTTCAACTGGTGAAGGGAACTTCTTAGGTTGTGACGTAGGAATCTAGATGGTGAGAGCCTTCTGAATGCTGATGAACCTAAGCAGCCTCCTCAATTTCTGAAAGCCATAGGGACACAGAAATATTGAAGGCATTGGTCCCTATGGTAACATATTTGCATTTGGCCCAGAAGTGACTGGTTTCTGCTTAGCCTCTTTTAATTGCTATATATTGACAGCCGTTTTCACGACTATTTTTAAAATGTCGGATTAATGAGCATGTGTACAAGGGAGTGCACACCATATCCTTCGGCTTGATTAGACACGTCACATGACAAAAAGCTCTGCGTGAAGAGTTACTGAGGTGTTTTTGGCATTCCCTAATGTGTCTGTCACACAGTGGAAGCAAAAAGCCTTTCAAATGATTTAAATATTTTCCTCAATTCTCTTTTAAAACAGGTGACAAAAGAGCTAAAACAGTATGACAACAAAATTATAGAATGCAAATTTGAGAATAACAGCTGGGTCTTCATGAGACAGAGAACAGACAAAAGTTTTCCTAATGCCTACAACACTGCCATGGGTGAGTATGACAACCTACCAATGTTTGTTACATTAAAAAGAGAGAGAGAGAGCACACGTTAAGGTTTATAATCAAAATGTGCTGTCTTTGGTGTTCTGCTCGATGGGGCACGGGTCACTCAGACCCCTGTCCTTGCTGGCTGTGAAAGGGGCTGTGACTGTCAGCCCTGGCTGGCTTATAGGTTCCCGTCTCTAGGCCTGTGGGCTTGTGCCCATGCACCCAAAAGAGAAGTGTAAAGGGCAGGATAATGGGCTGTATACAAGTTGAATTTGTTGAACAACAACAACAACAACAAAAGCCATGATAATTTCAGATCTATTCAGAACTATAAAAACCATTGTTTGCCAGATGGTAAAAGACAAAATTAGCAGGGGGAAAGTGTAATTTCCAGCTCCTAAAATAGCTTTACAAACAATGGAGAACAAAGTAAATGAAAACCATTAAAAAAAAAAAAAAGAAAGAAAAAAAAAAAAACCTCCTAAAACCTGCTGTGCTATCTTTCGGAGAGTTCTTTGGGTACAATATAAATGCTTTGGGAATTCAGAATAGTAAGTTTCTTTCATGGAGAACAACAAAATTAATTAATTTTATAAGGTAAACCTTATAGTAGCAGTAGCAGTTGTTGCTCTGGATTGCATTTTTAGTGAAGCTGGAAGAAAAACACCCCCAAAATGGATAAAAACTAAGTTTAAAGGTTAATAGAATTGTGTGCCTTTAGACTGCTCAGTCAGTGATGATGCTGATTATATGATAAGCTTATGAGAAAATACAGAAATTGCCAGTTTCAGTTTTGCAGTTTATGAAAGTTACTATTGTACATTTAAGGGTTCTGTTGGAACTAGCATCTGTGTTCAGACAAGATGAGTTAATTTTGAAAATGGGAATAATTAAGCCACTGTCTTCCCCCCACCCCCAAACTAGATATGTATATACAATTCACAGAACTGGTGGTCAATTTTGATCACATAAGAAAAGATGCCGTATTTATTCGTAATTTTATTAGAATACCTTACTTATCTCAAGTTATTAAAATAAAATAGTACAATCTGGGGGCGCCTGGGTGGCTCACTGGGTTAAAGCCTCTGCTTTCGGCTCAGGTTATGATCCCAGGGTCCTGGGATGGAGCCCCGCATCTGGCTCTCTGCTCAGCGGGGAACCTGCTTCCCTTCCTCTCTCTCTGGCTGCCTCTCTGCCTACTTGTGATCTCTGTCTGTCAAATAAATAAATAAAATCTTCAAAAAAAAAAATAGTACAATCTGTGTGCTCCCGTGGAACCTCCCTGTTCAGTAGAAACGGTGGCGGGTGCCATCGTGACAGGGGGGAGTTCCTTCTGACAGAAGAGACTGGAGGATGGTAGCGCACGGTTTCTGTAGAAGTTTTGGTTGAGTATAGACTGTAGTGTGATGTGCTGTGGTCCGTAAAAATCCCATGAAAGCAGTTTCGAAGAGGGGGAAAACAATAGTGATGGAGTGGTTGTAATTCAGATACTTAAAGTTTTGGTTTAAAATTAACGGTACAGGAAAGAGTATCCACCAGAAGAGCACTCGTTTGAGGGGCGAGGGGAGGGCGAGGGTCGTTTCATGTGTGAAGCCTGTCACCCCAGTCCGTGAAATGAAAGTGTTCAGCCTGTCCGGACGAAAACCTTTCCCCTTTCGCATCTCCCTGTGGTGAGTCAGCTGCCTTAATTAACCCTCACGTGAGACATGTGTCTCTCTTTGTCCACAGCTGTGTGCAACAGCATCTCCAACCCTGTCACCAAGGAGATGCTGTTTGAGTTCATCGACAGATGTGCAGCAGCTTCGCAAGGGCAGAAGCGGAAGCATCATCTGGACCCCGACACAGAGCTCATGCCTCCACCCCCTCCCAAAAGACCTCGCCCTTTGACCTAAGACCTGCCCCTGACTCAAGGATTGAGAGGAAAAATGAGTGGAAAAAGATGCTGTTGCCCCATTTTTGCAGCCAGAGAAATTGGAAAAAGAGTGTGGCTTGATGTTGATACACATTTCGAAAATTTTTTTTTAAAAAAAGAGTATTGTAGCCAGCCTGTAAATATTTGATGCATTTGTTTCCTCAGTGCTGCAATACCTCGTGGACTTTAAACGTTTTATTTATATCTGATAAACTCAGCCTTACCTTGTGAATCTGAAGATTGAAATATCCAAAGGTTTAATCGAGATTGAAATCAATGAAAAAGAGGCCTTGTTTGTATATGGATAACTTTCACCTTTAATTTATAAAGTTAGTAATCTGGAACTGTGAGCGCAGAAAACACTGTATTTTTTAGAAGTTGTATTTCAACTATGATAAATTTTCCTTTTCAAAAAAATCTAGGCAATGGCATTAAACATTCTTGCTATCATTTATCATGGATTTCCTACATTTCTGAGATTCTTGTATTCAAAAACAAATGACAAGTTTGTTAAGTATTGTAGTATATAGAACAACTTGGTCTGGCTTATATTATTTTAAGGTTTTTTTTGAAATGTTAAAGTAAAAAAAGTAAAGCCCTGTTTTTGTGAGTTGCATCCTTTTTAAAGGAAGTATATTGAGTATTTTCATGTTTCTATTCTTGGAACTAAAATATCGGCGATCCAGTGTGTCATTCTGGCAGTGGTTTTGAGTTACTTCCTAGAACTTAGATATCCACCACCGGGTCCCTCTTATGTGGTGTTCTCCTGGGAGACTCCTTTTTTTTTTTCCTTTTAAAAGAGCCAGGGCTACTTCTGCTTTACCTCAGTGGTATTGGCACATTGTAAATTACATTAACACACACAACTCACTGTGATTATGGGAGTGATATCAAATACAAACGATGTTGTGTTAGTTCCCTTGAACAAAATGGCAAAGGACATGCCAGCTGACTTCTTTGATTAGAAGGTAATGCCCATGGAATAGAATGCTGTCACTAGAAACTGCTCTCCCACTGCTAGATAAATGCAGAGGCAAAGAGTAGACATCTGTAGAACTAAACATCAAGGAAGCCAAGACATCGATTTTCAAAGCCAGAATTCTATCTCTGTTCTGTGCTGGGGATGCTATTTCTGTTACACACCTGAGTTTTACAACATTTACTGATAGATAATGGATTTAAAGGGCAGCTAATTGGTCATCTGCTCTTGTTGAGAAGCTGTGTTCTGATTGGCTTGTGAAGGAACTCTGAGAATTAGCCTACTAGAGGCTAAGGTATTTATTTTTAGAGGTACAGGTTTTAAGTATGTATATTTAAAACAAATTTTCATGATCTGAATTTTATATGTGTATATGCATATACATGTGTCAGTATATGCATCCGTGTATATTCTTCTACTAATACAATCAGACATGAAAAATGCAAATGAGTTACCCAGCAGACTGAATATCTGACAGGATATCTATATGGTATAGCACAGATTAACCAAAAATGTATTTACATTCACCTGCATTTTGATGTTTTTAAACAAAGTTTTCTCCTGCAGTGCTTTTCTATATGAAATACTAGAGTCACTACTTGACTAGAGTCAAGTAGTATTGACTAGAGTCAATACTTGGGCTTTTTCCTTTGTTCTTTCCAAGTTATGTAACGCTTAGTGAATGTATCCAGAAGGTCATTTTAGTATTTCATTCCTAGAGTGCTTTTGTGAGTTTGGGCACTAAAGGGATTAAAACACCTGACTGCTGCAATGACTGCTGAAAGGTGGAAATTTGTCAAGGTTCCACAGTGTCTTCTACAAAGTGGGTCTGAAAAAACACCTATGCAACTCCAGATAGTCTGACGCCTGCTTCACCAGGATTAGTGACTCGTTTCACCTGATAGGTCGCTTTCCTCCAAGCCTGTATAAATGCAGAGCCCTTTTGCAGATACAAGAGCTAGTTTTTGCCAGTGATCTTTAATGGAGTTAAATGTTTATGGTAATTGTAACCTTTTAAATTGAGTTATGTGAAAAGAGCATCTCATTTTTAATACACCCAGATATTTTCCCCCTTGCCTTTGTGCATTTTCCAGGACTTAATTTTCTTAATTTGTTCTTTCCATTCAGTTACAGTGAAGTATAATCACCGGCCTGATAAGTAGATCCCCTTTGGCCCCTGAACACACTGTCATCTGCAGTATCATAAAAAGTCATCTACAAAGTCAAGGGGGAAAAACGAGAGGCAGCGATTGGGACAGCAAGAAGGAAGGAAACCCTTCCCTTGTCAGCCCACTTCACTCTATTTTCTGACACTGAAGTTTTGTAGACAAGAATAAGAAAACTTTGCTTTCCTGAGTTATCAAATATAAAAGCTTTTGCTTTCAATTTGGAGAAGATGTAGATGACTCGACTGCCTGGATGGTTACATTTGCTTTCCGTGAAATGCTCAGAAAATGTCAGGACATTCCTTCTCTGTGTGTCCATGTGGATTGTAATAAAACTACTGATTTAAAATAACAGAAAGTGTATCCACTTTGTTTTGTGTCCCTTATTTGACTAATGATCTCATGTCCTTTCTGTTGCTGCATTGTCCTGTCAGCCATGCCCCATCGTAATCCATCTGGTTTTGTTGCATTCTAGAATTAGCATAAAGACTTGGAAAATCCAGTTTTCTTCCTGAGAAACCAAGAAGTTGGATTGACTTGGGGGGTGCAGTTTGCACCTTTTCTTTTTGGAGTGTAAAAGAGTGGGGGGAAGCACAAAGCACATCTGTAAATGATACTTATAATATTATATTTCTGTCCATCCACCTCTTCTTAGTGCACTACTATATGATAGATATTCTGTTACATTATTTTTAACACATTTAATGCTTTCTGCAGTAAATATTCTGAAATAGTGACATAATGATCGCTATCAGTTTTTTTGTTGTTGTTGATTTTTCATTTTTTTAAAGTATGGAATTTGCCATTTGTAATTTTCAAATGATACCATTTGGAACGAGGTGCATAGTCCTTTCTAGGCAAAAGACCTTGAAAGTCAAGAACCAAATACTTGCAGGTGGGAAAGACTAATGTGGTAGAAAAAACCCTGGGCTAACCCCAGAAACCAAGTCGAGGCTCTGCCTCTCATTGATTCTGTGTTCTCTCTAAATCTCACCCTCTATTCCCCCACCCCGTCCCCAACTATAAAATGCTGAGATCAAGCCAGATGATCAAAAAGAGCCTTTTCAGGTCTAACACGATTCTTGTGAAGGCTCACGCTTTGTAAATAGCCCATGTTTACAATGAAGGCAATATTGCCATTACTGAAGATTTACCAAGCATTACGACTGTCCTAAACACAATAGCCCCGTGCAGGTAGGTACTGTTACTACCCTCCTTTTGTAGTTGAGGAACCTGAGACTCAGGTAATTAACCCAAGGTGATGTAGCTGGTCAGTTGTGAGCTGAGGCCCAAATATAGGTCTTTCTGACTCCCAGCGCCTAATTGATTGTTCAATACTCCTCAAGGCTTTGTTGCAGCCCCAGCGTGGGGGCTGCTTCCATGCCAGGGACCCCAAACTATTTGTTTCTTTGGGGCTAACAGGGTTTCAAGCACCTCTCTCTAAAGCAGGGAGATGAAGTTGGGATCAGCAAAGTAGATATATTTTTAGGGACTTACTTAACCACTTATTTAACAATATTTAAATGTGAGTGACACAGAGGCCATGAAAAGAAGTTTAATATTCTCATTAAGATGCTAAATTTCAGAGACATAATTAGGAAGAAATAAGTGATTAAATTACACACCGGGCCAACATTTTTCTGATTGTTGCATAGTTAACTGTCAACTCTGATGCTTTGGCAGGTTGGTGTCAGCCTTGGTTAACCCAGAAGCGTCCTTCCTCCTACCGGACTCTGCCATCAGGGGACAACTGCTGTGCAGGGTGAACAGGGTGGCGGTGGAGGGCCCTCAGACCAGGGGCCTGCCAGGCTTCTAAGAAGATTTTCACATTTCCACAGATGAGCGCATGCATCCAGGGTTGCCAACTGTTTGGCCATGGAGTGGCTTTACAAAATATCAGGTTGCCATTATTTCATAAAGAGAATTTTTTTTAAGATTTTTTTTTTTATTTGATAGAGAGCACAAGCAGGGAGAGCAACAGAGGAAGAGGCAGAGGGAGAGGGAGAAGCAGGCTCCCCACTGAGCAGGGAGCCCCATGTGAGACTCGATCCCACGACCCTGCGATCATGACTCAAGCCAAAGGCAGACGCTTAACTAACTGAGCCACCCAGGCGCCCCAAAATAAAGAGAATCTTAACACCCAAAAAAGGAGTAGGACATAATTGAGAAGAAAAGGTATGTCTTTACATAGATCAAATTTTGTTTTATGATTCTCTTCTTTGCTTCTACATTTCACTCCAAACTGGTGAAAACTTTTTCATGGCCCAGGCAAAAACTTTTTCATTGCACAGGTAAAATTTCAGGCAGCTCATAAGCCGGCAGAGGGGCAAGAAAACCCCCCTGATTCTGTAGCCCAAGGTCATTTGCATAGCGAGAATTTATCATAGTATACCTCGCAATTGTTTATTCTATTAAGCCTTTGAGATATAAGGCATACAGGTGAAAAATAAATTGTCTGAATGTTGAAACCTACCTGGAGAGAATGAACCCCTCAGCTGTTTAAGGTACAAAAATAAGCATAGGCAGATAAAGCACAGAAAAACAATGTGACAACAAATCAGACCCATAGAGTCACCAATGTACACAACTTTGAAGTTGGTGCACAGTCTGTTTTTCCTTTAGAATGCTGCCACCAGAATGACCTCTCAAGACTGCAGTTCTGTTCCTGCTGTTGCTCACCAGGAAGAGCTCTCTGGTCGGAGATGTCAGCGGCCTTACATGATCTGGCAGCAGCCCGTATTCAGATTTGGGTCTTGTCTGTGTGCCTCCTTGTCATTCCCAGAACTCCATGTTCTCTAAACCCAGGAATCTTTCCTCATGGTGCTGCTCCTGCTTCTGCCAGAGACCCCAAACTCCCTTCATCTCAGGATCAAGGGGGCCTTCCTGCCGTAGGTAGCCTCTTCGATCTCACACTGTATCGTGATAGTCTCCGCTAGTCTCCTCTCCAGACAAGGGTCTTGGCCCATAACACAGGGTGTATAACAGCAGCGGGCCCTCAGTCGTGTTTAGGGCAGGAGGTGCTTGCTGTCGAGATTCAAGACGTATTTGCTGTTGTCTACCTCAGTTTAGCTTATACGAGCGTGATTTTTTTTTTTTTTTTTGTCACTCTGGCCTTTTCGTCATAATAGCAGCTCTGAAAACATCTCATTTCTTCAGAATTTCTTCAGAGGCCATCTACGATGTGTCTTGTATTTAATCCTGACTAGAAGTATCTTGTCTGTTCTTGCCTTTTGCACTGGAAGTGAGTGCTTCTGAGGAAACTTCTCAGCAGGAGGAATCTAAAGAAACTGCCCTGGCCTCCTGGCCCTGAGATATTCTGAGGGGAGGTGTGAGGAAAGTCGTGTTCTGAATCACATCTTATTTTTTGGTGCAGCTTCACTGAGGCTGCCACGTCTTCAGCTAGGAGGCTCCTTCTCCCTCCCCACCTACTTCTGCCCAGCTTCTGATGTTTTCAAAGTGAAATCTTCCAGTAACTGCTGAGGCTTTTCAGTTAGTTTTAAAAATAAATACCACTCCGTGATCCCTGAGCGTAAATTGGTGCTTCTAGCCACGTCTTTCAGAGTGGGAAAGGCATGTGAAAGATATTTTCTTGTTGCTACTATCGAATGCTATCTTCCAGGATCTAAAGGAATAAGAAACTTTATAGTTTCTCTAGAAGTTCTGCTTCCCTTCTGAAAGCTGTCAGGGGAACATGGTGTAGTTTTGATCTCCAGTCTAAACACACTGTGTGCTCTGATACACATCGACGACAAGGGCTGCTAGAGAGAGCCTAGCTGAGCCACATGACAACCGAAACTCTCCTGTAAAAAATTTCTTGAAAATTCTGCATGTAGGTAGAGTCTGTATGCCTGGACACATCACATACAATTGGGATGACACAGGAGGTGTGACGTGTTCCAGACCTTCGTGGAAGGGCAGAGTGAATGGGCAGGGAGGTGCAGACAAAGAACGTGGGGAGGGCCGCTTTGGAGCAAATTGTCTAAGGCTTGTATGAAAGACAGGGGAAGGAAATCCGGCTGTAATCGCTCTGACTTAAGCTAACCAACCAACCAACTGCCCTGGGCCCCTTGATCTCCTTCCAGCTACCCTTTTCTCTGGTCCTTTTTCCTGCAAGATTCCTAGGAGATGATTGCACTTGCTCACTCCCTCTGCTTTCCTTGTATTTTCTCTTTTTTCTTTCTTTCTGAGAGAGAGAGAGCGTGCAAGGTGGGGCCAAGGGAGGGCAGAGGAAAAGAGAGTCTGAAGCAGCCTGCACACTCAGCACAAAGCCCAACTCGGGGCTCGATCTCACAACCCTGAGGTCATGACCGGAGCTGAAATCAAGAGTCGGACCCTCAACCAACCGAGCCACCCAGGTGCCCCTCCTTTGCATCCTCTGCCAACGGGCTCTGCCTCTACTGAGAATGCTTCTGTCACCACCAGGAGTGCCCTCTACAGGGTCAAATCAACGCTCCTAAGTGACCTCTAAGCACTATCAGCTTCTCACTCCCTGGTTGTTGTTTTGTTGTTTTTCCCCCTCTCTTTATTTTCCTTTATTTATTTACTTATTTATTTATTTATTTATTTATTTATTTTTACTCTTTTTAAAGGGAAGTGTCAACCATATACAAAAGTAAGGAAAATGTACGGTGACGTCCCATCTACCCATATTTAGCAGTGATCAGTTTGTGGTAGTTCTTGTTTGTTGAAGGAAGTCCCCCATCTCCCTCCACACACACACACATACACGATTACTTGAAAGCAAATTACAAACTTCCCCTCCTTGTTGAGCCCTTGCTGCCCTTGGCTTCCAAGCCACCATAGTGTCTTGATTGTCTTTCCTCCCACCTACAGGGTCTCCCTTGCTGAGCCCATTTTACCTTCTCTGCCTCCTAGTGTTGTAGTGACCCAGGTTTGGTCCACTGGCCTCTGTTTATGTGTATGGGTAGCCAGAGAGTGTAGACTTTCTCTAGGAAAGACTTTCTCCTTGTCCTTGAATGCTAATACCACCTATACACAAACAATTTCTAAATTTATTTTTAGCCTGGATCTTGCTTGTGAATTCTAGAGTCAAATATCCAACTGACAGCTTGACATCTTCACTTAGATGTTTAATAGTCACCTCAAACTTAATACACCCCAAACTGAACTTTCCTTCCCCCATAGACTTGCTTCTCTTCCCACAGTCTTCTTGTAGAGCTTAGTTAATGGCAATTGCACTTTTCCCGTTGCTTCAGAATCATCCTTGATTCTTTTCTTCTCTGACACTCCACGTCCAATCCATCAGCAAATGCTGTCAGCACCACCTTCAAACTGTAACCAGAATTTGACAACTCCTCAACCTCTACAGCGTCTCTCATCCCATCTCTTGCCTACGTTGTTGCCATAGCCTCCTAACTGGTCTCCTGGTTTTCATTCTCCTTCATCCCCTCCTCCGTCTGTTCTCCACACAGCTGTCTGTAATATTTTTTAGAACATGTCACTCAACTACTCAGAACCTTCCAGTGCCTTCCACCTCATTCAGAATTAAATTCTAAATGCATACCATAGCCCACAAAGCCTACATAACATAGCTCCCAGCCTCCTCTTCGGAGCTCACCTCTCATCCTCCTCCTTGTTCACTCTGTGCATCCCACTGGTGCCCTTGTGCTTTCTTCATCTTGCCAAGCATGTTCCTGCTTCAAGGACTTTGAACTTTTTCTTCCCACAATCTAAATACAAATTAAAAAAAAAAAATAAAGTGCTACTCCCATCACCACCTACCTACCCTCTTACCCTAATTCATTTTTCCACAAGCATTTATCCAACATGTTTACATGTTTTCCTAGTGTCTGACTCTCTTCTCAAGAATGTAAGTTCTAGAATGTGAACTGAGAATTTGATTTCCTTCACTGCTGTATTTCCAGTGGCTAGGCCAGTCTGACACGAAGTATAGAAGTTTAATAAATATTTCTAAGTCTGTAAATGAACTAGGGTTGTGCAGATAGGCTGGGAACAGATTATGAAGGGATTTGAATGTTTGGCTAAGAAGTTAGGCTCAATTTAGTCAACAGTAAAGAGCTATTGAAAGCTTTTATACATGGAAGTTCTTTGTGAGAATTTGTCCAAGGTGGCAGAAGAAAGAAAAACAAGATCTATCTTAATAGGCCAGCTGAGAGGCTACTGTAATAATCCCATTGAGAGGTAAAGAACCTAGAATAGGATAGCATATACAGAAATGGAGGCGAGGGATGGGACAGGCATTCAGGAGAGGGAATCATCAAGATTCAATAATCAGTTGAGAAGCCAAGATTACCTTCAAGGGTTTGAATCAAGGTGGGGGAATGGTGGGGCCCTGCCCAGAAACAGGGATGTGAGAAGGAAAAGCTGACTTGGGGCTGGGATGGAGAAGGAGCTTCAGAGCAGGGTGAGCTGGGGGTGCTGCCAGGAGCTTCAGAAGGAACTACCCAAAGACAGAGGCAAAATTTGGAATGGGGTTCAGACAGTCAGACTGCTGGCAAGATTTGAAATTTGTTCACACAGCAGTGATGGTATAAAACAGTGTGAGAAGAAGGTATCAAGTAAAAAGAGGGTCAGCAACCTCCATGTTAGTGGATGGGAAAAAAAATGACAAAGTACAGCATCAAGACATAAGTTCAAGTAAAGATCAAGAAAGTAAGGAAAAGAAAAGAAAGTCAAGAAGTACAGCCTGCAGGAGCTGAGAGAGAGAAGGATGTCTTGATAGAGGAGGCAGAAAATAGTTCCAATTGCCCTAGGAGCAAGTCACGGAAAGCGAAGGACTGAGAAAAGAGTAGGCAGATAGATAACCTTCAGAAGCATGAATGGGGATGGCTAAAATCAAGGGAAAAACCAGACAGAATATGAGGACATGGAAGTGGTGGGATTTGGGGCTTAATCTGTCAACAGATGAATGAATATTCCCGAGGGTAGTGGTGATGCCATGTATTCACTCCATGATGACCTGTTTAGACAGTTTCCCATCCCCTGTTTCAAGATGCCCGTGTGTGTGACCAGGGGCTTATGGGTCTGCTGTAGAGGTGTTGATCTTCTTAGTTCTCAGGCTGGGGGTGGGTGCTGGACGGTTGCCTCCAGCTGAATGATGTCTCTGGGCTACCGAAAGGGAGAACCTGGGGATTCCTGCAGGTGAAAGCTCAGGACCAACATAAGTACCCAGGAGGCTGCTGCTCCACTGTGGAGATGGGGAGTGTGGGGGGGAGGCTGGTCCCAGAGCGTGACACTGCC
Source organism: Meles meles (assembly GCF_922984935.1). Classification (NCBI taxonomy): domain Eukaryota; kingdom Metazoa; phylum Chordata; class Mammalia; order Carnivora; family Mustelidae; genus Meles; species Meles meles. The sequence goes on from NC_060070.1 coordinate 42,852,661, forward strand.
CTGCCCAGACAGAGAGCCCATGGAGCACCTGAGTACACAGCTTGGGCTATTGGCCACCCCCCCACCCCCACCCCCTACTCCTGGCAACTGACAAGGGCATTAAGGCGTGGCACTGTCCCTGCCTTCCTGTATGTCAGCTATTCCTGTCCACTGTGACTGACAAACTACTGTGGCATCCATTTTAGGTACAAGGAGACCTCTTTAACAATGCACATGCATTCTGCACATTAGGGCCTCGTCATTATTTAGAAATAATTTATGTAAAAATAATTGTCTTGGAATGAAAGTCCATTTGCTTTATCATAAGTAATGGCAGCAAGAAATCCCCATGAATTTATATGTAGAAGTGAAAAATGGAACGTGATTGGATTCTTTAAATATAATTCGACAGTTGACATTTTTGAAAGGTTGCCCAAAAAATTGGCTTTAATTTTTTTATTCCCCACATGTGCAAGGTTTCTCATTGATAGTGACTACCAAGAAGCTGAAGAGATTATCATTAAAAAGTTTTGGTCAGGATTTTAGGACAGCATTTAAAGCAGTAAACCTGACATTAAAAAGGTATGTTCATGGGAGCAAGCACAAAGTTCTCATTTAACATTTTGAAATGATTTTACTTTGAGATTTCGTATAAAGCTGTGTCTTCCCTAAGACTTTTGGTTTTATTTTTTCTTACCACAATTTTTTTTAAAAGATTTTATTTATTTATTTGACAGATCACAGTAGGCAGAGAGGCAGGCAGAAAGAGAGAAGGGAGGAAGCAGGCTCCCCGCTGAGCAGAGAGCCCGAAGTGGGGCTCGATCCCAGAACCCTGAGACCATGACCAGAGCCCCTGAGCCGACGGCAGAGGCTTTAACCCACTGAGCCACCCAGGCTCCCCTAACCACAATTTTTTAATCTGAAGAAAATTGAATGGACCTTCCCCATCAAGACCCATATAGACACCTTTAATGCTTTACCTTACCCCAGGGTTCCCCCCAAGATTGTCATGTTCTGTGTTTGCCATGATATAAAAAGGACTGGGAACATTGTCTGATGGCCAAGGATTGGAGATTGGCAAAGTGAAAACAGAGGAAAGTTGAAAAGATGAAGGATTTAACCCCACATTGGGCAAGAAATCAAGCAAAATTGGAAGGGTATGATGGCTTGAGTGAATAGGAGAGAGTGAGACCAGATTGAAAGATCAGAGTGTCGAGCCATGCTACACTGAAAATGGCAGGGCACTGCTTTCCATCTCTCGTACACTTGTATTTTCTTTGCTGCCTCACACCAGTATCAGGACTTTTTTGTTATACAATGACAGGAAAGCAAACTTACGCACTCTAGATAATAGTCCAGAGGCAGGAGTGAGTTCAGGAATGGCTTGATCCAGGAGTTTTGCAACTCTTAACTTCAAGTCTCACTGGGCTTCCTATGGTCATTCAAGAATCACATCTCAATTCACATCCACCATAAAAAACAACTATCTATCTACTAACAGCCCCAGGGAAAGTTTCATTACATTTCATTTCATCGGACAGGTCATTTGTCCCTTATTGAACCAGTCCCTGTGGCCAGGAAATATAATGCCCTCTCTGAATGGCCAGACTTATGGCTGGTGCCCCCTTACAGCTGACAATGGAACCAAGTCTCCCAATATCTCTGTTGTTTGCTTAATTGCTTTTATCGCTTCTTTTTGGCACCCCGCCCCAAAGGTTTGTTCATATTCCTTAGTAATAGTCAAAATATTAACCAACTGATAAGCACTGGTGCTGACAAATCAGGACAGCTCTGGAAGAGCGTACGAACATTCCCTGCCAAACCAGGTGTTACTCCTCTCTGGTTGCTAGGTTGTAGGGAGGTCTGGGAATACCACAGAGAGGCAGCATAGCCGGGAGGAGGAATTTGCTGCAGGTGATTAGGAAAGTGGCTGTTTCCCAACTAGTATTCAGCTAGTATTGTCTTTCCATATTTACAAGCTATGTTGCTGTAACAAGCGTAGTGGCACTGCAAGGATTCCAGCCGTTTTTGTGCGTGTTTGATCCTTTCCACCACCATAGATAGACCGTCCTCCTAAAGGCTGGGGAGGGGACCTGTTTGTTCCTGAATCTCCCATAGCACCAACAAGGTACATTTGTCCATTTGCTTACTCAACAAGCATTTCTTCAGCCCAACAAATATTAGGTAGTGAATAGTTTAATTGAAAGAATGCAAAAGCCTCCTTTCAAAGGATTGCAAAAAAAAAAAAAAAAGGATTACAGTTAGAGAAAGATCCAGTTTCATTTAGGAGGAGTAAGCGGAAAGTTTGAGGAAACTAATATGACTCTAAGGGAATTTATGATAATAGACACAAGTTGCCAAGGAACAGTGACCAAGATTTATCTAGAGCTTGTCCTGGTTACAAATACATTTCCCCAGATTTCTTGTTGATGGATCCAGTGGAAGGGGTGTTTGTCGCGTGCAAGGCAAGAGGAAGCCCAGATAGGCAAGCAGAAGGGATGGCACTGGCCTGGGGCAAGAAGCAGGGGAAGAATAACAACCAGTGGGAAGCTGGCTGGAGGAAGTTTGCAGCAGTGGGCTGGGGGTGGGGAGCTACCTCCTGGCCCCTGATCACCTCCTGGGATCCTCCCAGAGAGAAGAAAAGCACGAGACGGAGTTTGAGCTGGAAATCATTTTCTGGGGCATCTGGTCCCATTTTAGAGGAAAGTAAAGTGAGACCCAGAAATACTAGCGCAGCTGGTCCCCATCTTTCTGATTCTCTGCTCCCTTGGCATTGTTCCCTGTGAAGATAAGGATGGGGAGGAAAAAAGGATTTCCTCCAGGTAGGCAGACAAGCTGACCTTGGACAAAGCCTGTAGGTAGCCCAGATGTGACTGTCCTTTACCCTGTTTTCACCCTGGAGCTTGAGCAACAGGAGGTGCCCAGATGCCCATGAGGAGTGCAGGTGCACACACACACCTCCAGGGCTTGGAAGTTTATTCAAGGTGAAGCAAAGACCACATGCACCGCTGATGGATGCTCAGAGTTGTGTAACCTACAAGCACATGTCTACTTAGAAAAGTTTGATTTTGATTGCCATAGAAGGCAAAACATCTTAAAATGAAGTTGAGCTATCTTTGGGTAGGATGCAAAACCGCCCATGGGTATATCACATCAGAAACGATGTGTGATTTCTTCCAGTCCCTCAACTCAAAAAAGATGAACAGATTTAACTGATGCATTCTAAAAATAAATAAATAAATAAAATCTGCTTTGAGTTTGAAACCAAGTATAGAAGTTCCAGGGTCTTTGTTTTTTGTTTTGTTTTGTTTTGTTTTGTTTTGTTTTGTTTTGTTTTGTTTTGGTGGGGGCAGTCAGGAGATGACAGGGTAAAGGACAGTGGGATTTTTTTCTCCCCCAAAGTTACAACCGAACTGTTTTAGCTCTGAGCATTTTGTACTGGGTATAACAAGATGACTAAAGGTCGCAGAAACAAGGTTGGCTTGGAAGAAATTATGAATGGTGGTTATACATTTAAATCCTCACACATAGCCCAAGGCAATGTTTTCTGAGTTGGAAAACTAACACTCCATTTTTAAACCTGTAGTGTCAGTAACAAAACAAGTCTAACCCAGAGCTTACCGGATTCCTAGGACTCAGATCAGGAGACAACAGCATCTGCCTTCTGGGTAATCAAGAGCGAATGCAAACCTGGGCCCTCTCAGGCTCCCCGCTCGTGCCTCTGGGGGACCTGGGGCTCCGGCTTGGCCTAGGGGCTACTCGCGGACCATGTTGCTCAACCATCTACGCTAGCAGCCACGGGTTCCTCCGCTTCCCTCTTCTCTGAGGCACAACTGAGCTTGCCCTTCTTACACAACAAGGTTCTCTGGCTGGAAGCAGAATGTCCTTCACAGGTCATCTACTCTAAAAATCGGCAACTTACTAAATTAATTTTGTTGTATAAGGACCCCTTCCCCCCCACCCCCTTTGGACTGCAAGTTGATTCTTCTCGTTCTCTTTTGTCTTCTTCAGAAAAGAGATTTAATGTGTTACTGTGGTGCAGAAAATCAATGCTTTGGAATCAATGGTAATTTTTCAGGCTGTTTAAAATTATTCACATGGCTGGCTAAGCCTGCTGCTGATAGAAAAACACGGTTTTGTTGCAGAGGAAAACTTCAAGTTGGAAACCTCACCGCTGGTGTGTTTCTGTGCATCTTTTCACGTTGGAACTTGAATATTTATCCCGTAGCCCAGGCAGCAATCCTAATAGGGTGCTGAGGCTCTAGCGTGGGTCCCTCTGAGCTAGCTGTCAGCGGGACCCCACAAGCTGACCAGGGGGTGCTTAGGGGGCCGAGGCTGGGTGTGGGGCGGGCAGCCAGCAAGCACTCACTGCACAGTGAGGGCTACCAGGTGGACGAAGAGTGAGACACCAAGGGAGGAGAGGTTTGAAAGAAGGGGAGGGGGCCCTTGGTTGGCTCTGGAATACTGCTGCCTGGAGGAAGGGCCGTCGTCTTGGACAGACACTGTGGAGAAGTTTGTAGTGAATGCGCCACATCCAGCCGTGATCAACGCTCCCAGCAGCCCTGGGAAGAAGTCATTATTAATTCCACTGGACAGGGCGAGTGGATGGAGGCTCAGAGAGCCCAAGATCACGTGGCTAGGAAGAGGTGGAGCTGGGACTTGACCCCTTTTCTTTCTCCACATGGCCTCTCGGTGGCATTTAACATGGTCTTCAGGGCGGGGAGCATTCTAGTCATTTCAGATTTTTGGGGGGGATGGGAGACAGAAACACATTTCCAGGGGACTCGTGACTGCAGGTAGGAAGGCATGAGCCCAGACACACAATTCTGCAGGCTCAGGGCACGGCTTGGTGTCAAGGGTGGACCTTAAAAACGTAGAAGACCTCGTTCTCTCATAACTCGCCCTGAGATGGAAAAGACGAGATGCCTAGTGTGAAAACCCTGGAAAAATGATTTGCAGCAACTCGTATGCAGAAAGAATATTGATTCACATCTGCCACCAGCTCGCGCATTCCTGGCAGGGAGCAGTGCCTTCGTGGAAGAGGCCTGAATTCTTTGGCTGCTCTAGCAAACCCGGGCCCCAAGTACCAGTACCAAACAGACAGCTGGGCCCTGCTCTGTTTGTTCTTACTGTGGAGCCTCAGGCCCTGACAGCTGTCTGGTGGGAACACACTCCTAGGACCCTCCTTCTCCACTCCTGACCTGGATTCCTCATCACACCCACCACAGGGGGTCATTCCTAGGTCCTCATCCCCCAAACGGTGCCTCTGTGGGATGGGAAAAACTGTCTCCTCCGGGCAAGGTGGCACAAAGATGGCAGAGTTGGCTCTCAGCCCCTTCTATGCCTGAGCAGAAAGCTTACTGCACGTCATAAGCGGTGTGCCTGGTTGTCCTCTGTAAGCTCCTCCTGGAGCCAACCAAGGCCCTGCCAAGCAGCTCCCCGTTTTACAGCTGCCGCCTGGGGAATTGTTTCCCCCAAATCCGCGCTTCTATCATCCCCAGGAAGAATCTGGATTGGACAGGGATTCTTAAGATGTCTAGCTCCAGTGACCACGTGGACAGTGCCTCTGGGGTGCTGGGGAGGAAGAGGTGGCGACCGAACAGATGGAAAGGAGGGTCCAAGCCCCTGGAACCTTGTTTCAGGCTGTGAGGTCATGTGTGCTCCAGCCACACCAAATCACAGCCCCATATCTGTCGGCCATAAATCGTGCGGGGGGAGTGAACCTGCACAAAATTCATTAGGAACATGGGCACCGTACACACCGTAGACAAACGCTGCTCAGATAAATTATCAGGAGTGGACAAGATGCCTGAGCAAACGTCAGTGACACCCCCTGACTCAATCTCTTTCTTTTTTTTTTTTTTTTTTTGATTTTTATTTATTTATTTGACAGACAGAGATCACAAGTACGCAGAGAAGCAGGCAGAGAGAGGAGGAAGCAGGCTCCTCGCTGAGCAGAAAGCCTGATGCGGGGCTCGATCCCAGGACTCTGGGATCATGACCTGAGCTGAAGGTAGAGGCTTTAACCCACTGAGGCACCCAGGCGTCCTGACTCAGACAATCTCTTGAGGGGAATCAGGACTGCAGCTAATGTGCGTTCTGGAGAAAACCAGGTCCTTCCAGCCTTCTCCCTCAGAGGCAGACGTTGTCCGTCATGCCACAAGTGACAGAGACATACGTTCCTGAGAAGCTGTCAATAATTTGAGTTTGGAGAAAAAATAATTTATAATGTGTTCAAAGAGAACGCAATCTTTCGCACACTACTACAGTAAAGGATCTTCCTTTTGGAGGGACTTTTTTGTCAACTCCTAAACCATAATTCACCTGGAAGCTATCACTGAGCACCAAAGGTCTTGTTTCAGGGGGGAATTATAGGTAAAATTTGTATATGTACATTTTTTTATTCCTGGAATGGTCCAGAGCTTTGCTTAATGAATACTCACAGGGTTCAGCAATCCAGAAGCAGTTTTTTGGACAACTTTGCAGTTGGGGTATTTGAGCAAGCCCTGTGTGAACTGTGTGGAACTGGGACGGTCGGAACTGGGATGGAACTAGGACGGTCGCTTACGTGTGTTTACTGCCATGAAATACTTTTGGCTAGGTGACTCCTTTATTCTTGGCACCCAGCAAGTAATTGGAGCTTTCTGTGAGCATCTGTAAAGATGACAGAAAAAGAATCCTCGACATAAAGCTGACCTTGTCTCCTAGATCCAAACAGAGTGACCAACCTACGTTTGTCATGTGGGCTTGTCGTCTACTCAGAGCCTTCTTAGACATGAAAGTTACGCCTCACATTGTTGCCTCACAACCAGCCTGTAGTCCGTCCTGCGCTTCCTAGAAGGGCATGGTCTGGGGACATGCTGTGCTGAAAAGTCTGTTTTAGGTTCTAGCTGTACTGTCCACTTAGGCTCATCTTCCAAGCTGGAGTTGCAGGCTCTGGCCCCATTTCTCCCTCAGTTTTGATCCTCCACACAAGGAATAGTATATCAGCAACATGAAGTTGTCCCTGCGGCAGTGTGTCTTTGCTGGGAGTTGTCATTAAATGCTAGGGGGCTGCTGGATTTCACATCATGCTGGATCTTAAGGGACAGTGAACTGGGCAGCAAATGTTGAGGCTGGACTGATGGCCCCTGTGGAATGTCAGGTGAAAAAGGGGGAAGTAGGCGATTTATTTACAGGTGACCAAGCGACTTATGGTAAAAGCTGCTTGCCGCCTCACTGGGACTTCGGGATTTTGGTTTCCTTACCTTGCAGACCAAGTTCTTGTTCATGAACTTGGCTCAGTAAGTCACCACCCACAAGAGACAGGGGGTGTGAGGGAGCCAAGGGCTCTGTGACCCATCAGATATTGCTGGGCTCCCTTCCTAGTCCTGAATGAAAAGCAGAGGCTCCTTCATTCTCCTAGATTCTTAGTCCAGGACTGGCCTCCAGCACCCAATTGGGTGGGCTGAGTAAAGTCAGTGAATGGTGGTCGGACGGTGTCCCACACCTCGAATATTTTCCTTGCTGTCCCTGCCCCTTGGTTCCAAGCGGGAAGATGTGAACCTGACATGCTGGCCTTGCCTGCAGTGACTGGTAAACAAGAATCAACTACCCTTCCCCCGCACCACACCTTCCACATGGCAAATGCTGCCCAGGAGACTATACGTAATGTTGCAAAGACCCCAAATCTCTGAGCGCGATCTTGATGAAGTGACCCAGGCTCCATTCGTGTCTTGTAGACAACCCCACAACATAAAGCATTTCCCGTGCCAACGCACATGGCAGAATGTTTTCTTTTTGATGATTTCAGAGATTTAAATATGTCGAAAAGATTCTGGCTGTAAATGTCCCCACAGTGATTTTGTCATTTTGCAGAGAAAAGAAAGCAAGTTTCACCACCACCCCTTTCAGAACCGACCAAGCTGCAGGGGCCCAGCCCCTCCTTCCACTACTCCTTCCTACCACACCCCCATCTTATTCATATTCTGGTCCTCAACACACTTGAAAAGATGTTATTTCAAATGTTCTTACCAAAGAGAAAAATCTTCCTTGGTTTTCAGAGCCTGCCATCAAAGAACTTCATCTGCATTTGGGTGGCTGCCGATGTGGGGGATGGAGGCTGGAATCACACAGGAGGGGGCAGAGCTGGAGGCCCCCTGCCCGCACCTCTGAAGCCCCCCAGGTCCAACAGGGAAGCTCACGGATCCAAGGTGTTACAGCCCAGAGGTGGGAGGACCCCAACCTCCTGGAGTGAGCTGTGTGTTTACCTGGGGGCAGCAGTAAGAGCATACACAAGAGCTCACTCAGGCCTTTCTTTATTTTTTTTTTTTTTTGGTATCACTTTTAGATCTTTTTAAAATTAACATATAATGTATTATTTGTTTCAGGGGTACAGGTCTGTGAATCGTCAGCCTTATATAACTCACAGCACTCAACATAGCGCATAACCTCCCCAATGTCCATCACCCAGCCACCCCATCCCTTCTACCCTCCTCCCCTCCAACCCTCAGTTTGTTTTCTGAGATTAAGAGTCTCATGGTTTGTTTTCCTCTCTGGTTTCATCTTCTTTCATTTTTCCCTCTCTTCCTCTGTGATCCTCTGTCTTGTTTCCCAAATTCCTCATATCAGTGAGATCATATGAAGATCGTCTTTCTCTGATTGACTTATTTTGCGTAGCATAATATCCTCTAGTTCCATCCATGTCATTGCAAATGGCAAGATTTCATTTCTTTTTATGGCTGCATAGTATTCATTGTGTATATATACCACTTCTTCTTTATCCATTCAGCTGCTGATGGACATCTAGGTTCTTTCCATAGTTTCGCTATTGTGGACATTGCTGCTATAAACATTGGGGTTCACGTGCCCCTTCGGATCACTACATTTGTATCTTTAGGATAAATACCCTGTAGTGCAATTGCTGGGTTGTAGGGTAGCTCTATTTTCAACTTTTTGAGGAACCTCCATGCTGTTTTCCAGAGTGGCTGCACCAGCTTGCATCCCCACCAACAGTGTAGGAGGGCTCCCCTCTCTCCACATCCTCACCAACACCTGTCATTTCCTGACTGGTTAATTTTAGCCATTCTGACTGGTGTGAGGTGGTATATTACTGTGGTTTTGATTTGTATTTCCCTGATGCCGTCACTCAGACCTTTCTAATTCAGCATTCACTAACAATCCATAAAGGTTAAGGCAAAGTCAACTTGCAAAGAAATGAATCAAATAGCAAACATTGGTGGGGACCTTTTAAAACCAATCTGAGAAGACCAACTCAGTCGTTTGTTTGACAAGTATCTGTGGATGTTTTACTGAATGTCTGTTGATGAGGGCAGTAACACATGCCCCTATTGTAAGGAGCAAAGCAGACAGGTGAGCGGGTGACATCATGCTGGGTGCTTCTCTACTTCCCAACATGCTGGGAGGCGATATGGGAGTGGGTTGAGGGCGCTTATGTCAGACCCGGGGATCAGGGATCTTGGATATCTTTCTTCCCAGTGGATGCCATGTCAGAACTAAGACCTGAAAGATGTAAAGTGAGGAGGCGGTCTGGAAAAATCATGCTGAATGCCATGTGGGTAGTAAATGGGAGTGCAGAGAAAGGAGGGGGGACTATAGGAAGAGGGGAGAGGGCGGCCTGACCTAGGGAAGTGACAGTGGGTGGAATAAGAAGCAGCAAACTTGGAAATGGATGGGATGCAGAGGGAGAGGGAGAGGAAGGGGTTCAGGATGAAGCTTGGGTGACTCACTGGGTGGTGGTGTATTCTCTGATGGGGGATCCTGCTGGAGGAGGAGGGAGAGAGGGAGACAGTGGTGCACCAGAGCCCTGGTTCTTAGACGGGGCTGTGGGTGTAGGGAGGGAACAGAACTTGATGAACTCAGGTTCAGGTAAGTTCAAGGTGCTTCTGGAACAGAGAGGAGGAGTTCAGCAGGCAGCTGAACCCCTGGGAGGGGAGCGCAGGTGTGGGGGACATCTGGGCTGGAGTGAGGTCTGGGAGAGCCTCAGGTAGTTGAGACTTCAGTGTGGATTATAGACTTTCCTAAGTATTTTAGCAGCATCCTTAGCAATCAAGAATTTGGTGCTAATTACAGATAACAGCAGGCCTCATTTGCATATTAACAACTAAGTGTACTAATTACAAATTAGCTTTATCTATTCATTAAAACAAGCCCAGGAGGCCTTTTTACTTAGAAAGGCTTTGATAGCATTTAGTTAAATTACTGTGTGTGCACCTGGAAGTAATAACAGCTGCATTTCTTATATGCCATTGTATAAATCAGATGGGCAAAATAGAGGCTTTAGTGGATTTAAAACCAAAGAGGGGATTCAGTTTTGCATCCTCAGAAAGCCAAGGCATGCATGTGGGTAAGGAGAGTTTCTAGTGTAAGTACAAGGAAAATAAAAAATTATTTTGCCTTTTTTTTTTTTTTTTTTTACGTTTTCTATAGCTTCTTCTTTCTAAAGAAGCAGGGTCCCCAGATGGTTCCCAAAAGGGCCTCTGAAAGCAAATGGATTTTTCTAATCTGAGAGTGAAAAGAAGCTGAACTCCCCCCCCCCCACCCCCCCACCGACTCCCACCCAGCTGGGCAGCTGTCTGGAAAGCAGCATCTCCTACCTGGAACAGGAGAGGGAGGGTCCGGGAGGAATGTCTCAGGAAAAATAAAAAGGGAGGGGGGAAATCCTATAGAAGGTTTGCTGTATTCAAAGGTACGAAAGGAGATTTGGGGCTCCGTTGGAGAGTTTTGGAATGAGTCATCGATAGTTTCGTTAAAAAACAAAGCAAACTGACAATTACTAACGCCAGGAAAGACAAAGAGCAAACTGAAAAAAGTGTTCTGGTGTATCAGGTGGCTCAGCTGTGCTGAAAACATTGAAGCAGTCGCTGATTTAGCTAACAGCAGTGATGTAACTATATTGAGAAAATGGAGAGGAGGCAATGGTATATATATATGGGAGAGATGGCATCGTCTTCCACAATAAATCTGAAACTGAAAAAAAAGCATTCCAAGTATGCTGCCTGCAAATATGGAGGTAAATATCAGAAGACAGTGTCTTTGAAGAATGAGAATTAGGAGGGAGACAAATGGGTCAGTGACAGCTGTTTTCTATTTATGCTTCATAGTCATCTTTGAGTTTTTAAGCCTATATATATATATATATATATATATATATATATAAATATGCTACTCTGATAAAAAATAAAAATACATTTTCAAGGGCCTCTAAGGCGTAGGAGACTAGCTTGTTTTGCTTCAATTGCTAAGCAAAGGCAGGGACAAACAATTGTTGTCTCGGGTCTCAATTTACCAAAGCAGAAATGGAGCAGCTGGGTGTGTGACCCTCCGAGATCCAAGCCTGTGTTGCTGGGACAAAGGCAGTCTTAGTTGGTCAAAAATGCAGTCCTACTGTAGCACTCACCTGTCTCAGTGTCTCCAGGGGCTTCCAGTCAACAACTTGAGAAAATCCCAATTCTGTAACATTGACCTTTATGGCCACTGTGATATGGCCCTTGCCCACCTCTCCACTTCCTAACATTCTTCCCTTCACAATTGCACCTTCAGCCACCCTAAATATATCATAGTACTACAGTACACACACACACACACACACACACACACACACCAGACTGTCCTTCTACCAACCTGTAACCTGGGTAACCCTTAACTCCTGCTCACTTACCTGTGAGCAGGTAAGTGACATCCTTGTCCAGAACTTTCCTTCTCCTGAGAGCTCTCATTGACCCCTCCTGTGGCTTGCAGGATGCCTAGTGCTTATCTCTCACACTACCAGTAATCCCTCTCTCCCACCCCTCATGAGCCCCTCAGGGCAGGAACTGTGCCCTGTAGTGTTACTCAAAGGAATGCTTCTTCCAGGATCTTTCTGATGGGGTGACAGCAAGTCCTTCAATGGGTCTTCCTTTTGCTCCTCCATCCAGTCCCATTTGCTCACAAAAGTCCTGTCCTCACCAAGAGCCTGCTCAGCCTCTGCTGCTCTCTCCCCTGAAGGAAAGAGAAATCCAGGTTCAACTGAAGGACGGAGAGTCAAAGACGGCTCAAAAAGGATAGAAGGCAAGGCCTGGATGATACTGGGCTTTGTGATATTGGGCAGTGCCATAATTTCCAAGGCCAAAACCAACCTAGAGCTTAGAGGGAAGGTTTTGAAGATCTGCCCATGTGTCCTCCTGCTGGGTCGTCTCTCACTACACAGTCCCTTCAAGATTCCTGAGCCCTTCCAGGAATTGGCAAGCTTTACACTCCACCATTAAGATTTCCTAACCAAGGAGCTCAGAGCTTGCTGCCTAGGGGAAGAAGGCCAGTGATGAACTCTGACCAACACTTTCCTGACCCTAGCTGGACCCAGCCCTGCTGTACCTGGGAAAAGTCTTGTTCTCATCTCTGTCTGGCCAAGGGGGCCCAAACAGGGACATGTGTGGAGTACCACACTCCTCACAGTGAGAACACCCATCCTGGCCCGGCATCCCGGCATCCCAACAGGGATGGAAACTTCCAAAGGGAAGGCCAGCCAAGAGAAGAAGGAAACCTCTCAAGCGAAAGTTAGCAGGCACCAGGAGGAAGTGGCCTAGAAGCATGACAGGCTGTATGATGATGGTCATAAACTCACAAACACAATAGTGAAACCAAGCATCGTTTGAACTCTGGCTTTGTGCCAGGCATAGTGCTAATGCCTCCACACACATCAGCTCCTTAATCCTGTCAATACCCTGCAAGGTGGGTGCCATCACTACCGACACCTAGCAGATGTGGTCCCCGGAGCTCAGAGAGAACTCACCTGTCCAGGTCCTGCTGAATGCTGAGGAAGGTCAGGGGGGGCGCACTCCGTATCTATGGCCTCAAAAAGTTTCAACTTTTAACATGGATGTTATGCTTCTATGGACCCTGTTGGCAAAGGAAAGAGAAGAAAGGTGATGGAATTTTTTTTTTTTATGGCTTAGGGGAGGCTTAGCACATTTTGAAGAATGAAATTGAATGTGTCCTGCCCACACCTCCTCCGCCCCAATTGCTCCCCAACCCAGACTAGCAGCCCAGGTACTTCAGGGGTTCTGGGGTCACTGTTTCTTCCTCAGTTCCAAAGTTGAATGAACTGTAAACAAGCAAATGTTTTAAATAATGCTCCCCAAGGTGCAACCTTAATCTGCATCTTGTCTAGACTTTCTAATGCCCCTGCAGGAGCACCGGATCTTATCAGTGTCTACATTTTTGACAGGCAATAAGCTCACACTTACCCGGGCTGATGGCTCCGGGTGCCTTCCGCAGCTAGTTAGTAATTTCAGATGCTGTGGGAGGGAGTTCTCTGTGGAAGAATCACACTTTCAATCCAAAATTAAAGCTCAATTTGGTCTAATTGTCCTTGATTTTATCAGTCGCATAAAATGGCTGATCCCATATGCAAAAATAAATAAATAGTTGCACAGCTTAGAAATCCCTTCTCTTAGGGGCCAGATCCCATCAAGTTTATGCTGTCTCTCATGCTATTTCCATCCACCAAACAGTGCTGATCTTTCTCTGTCCTCTTCTATTTTCTCTCCTTTCTCTGCGCTTCCCCCAGCCCTTACCAAAAAAAGAAAAGCATAGTGTGTCTCTGTGTGTGTCTATCTCCTCTGTCTGTCTTGTTTAATTTTAGAATGGAAGTTCCTTAAGAGCAAGAATAGTTCCTTCATGAGATGATGACACTCAGAAATCTGGAAATGCCTATTTAAATGGAAAATTGGTACATTGGAATAAGGAAAATAATAAAAGTAGCCATTAATTTATTCCTCTGGCAACAATTTCTTTGTGAATAGAGACCATATTTTGGGCCTGAGTTGTAGAGGTAGAGAGACCACCCCAGGCCTCTGGTGGGAGAATGCCTTCCAAGAACATCCAAAGATTTACCCTCTAGCAGGGAAGGTGCTGGAAGGTGCCCAACCCTCATGGGCAGCAAGGCTGAGTTCTAGCTTGCCTCTGCCTCTGGTTAGTTGTGTGATTTGGGACAAAGTCCTTTTCCTCTCCAGTCCTTCCCCCTCTTCACTCAAGAAAGTGAAGGGCCATGGGATGATCTTTGGTGCATTCCAGTGGTGATGCAAATACCTCTGAGAAGGAGGAGGGAGGTCAACAGTGATCCAAAAGACCTGATAGACATGATGGAGGTCCAGCAGCAGTGGTGACAGAGGGATGGAAGGGAGCTGAGGCATTTGAGAGAAATTTGGGAGGTAGAGTCAATCAGTGGCCTGGTGCTCAATGGCTCTAGGATAAAAGAGAAGGGTCTGGAGAGACACTCTCATTTCCACTGGGGGGACCCAAGAGGGTGTGGAGGACATAGATCAAAGTGGCTATGGGCAGAGAAGGTATAAGATTTGGAATGTACTGGGGCGCCTGGGTGGCTCGGTGGGTTAAGCCTCTGCCTTCAGCTCAGGGCATGATCCTAGGGTCCAGGGATGGAGCTCTGCATCAGGCTCTCTGCTCAGCAGGGAGCCTACTTCCTCCTGTCTCTCTCTGCCTGCCTCTCTGCCTACTTGTGATCTCTCTCTCTGTCAAATAAATAAATAAAATCTTTAAAAAAAAAGATTTGGAATGTACCATCTGTGCTGATTTTAAAAATATGTCCACAAATTCTTTAACATAGTTCTTATCGTGAATATGGACTTGCCTTAGTGACTAGCTTCCAATAAATACAATGCAGTAAAAGTCATGCCATGTGACTTTTAAGACCAGGTCCTAAGACAATTCAACTTCTACCATGTCTCTTGCCTTCAGAATCCAGCTCCTGTGCTACGTGGAAGCCACGGCCAAGTGGGAAGGCCTTCGGTAGGTATCCCAGCCAAGGCACTAACTGATAGCTGGACCATGCAAGTGAGAAAGCCTTTGGAGGTGCTCCGACCTGGGCCACCACTGACCATAGCCCCATGAGAGACCTGGAATGAGAACCACCTAGCTGGGATGAGTCAAGAGCCAGACTGTGAGAAGTAACACAGACTTCTGTTACTATTGTGTTGTGTCACTATGTGATAAGCAGAACCTGCTCCAAATGGAGAAGGGTGACAGATCATTCTGGGTGCTGGCAGAACACAAGAGGTCCAGGAAGAAGAGTTAAAAGGACAGATTTAAAGAAAAGGTTATTTACATAGGTGCAGGCAAGGCTGGGAGAACCATTAAGGGATGATGAAGTATCCAGACAAAAGCAACAGAGGGAGTCATTCTGCCCTCTGAGCCAGATAGGACAAAGGGGAGGGGACAGTGTGACCAGAGCCTGGTGGCCATGACAAATGTGAGGGACTGAGAAAGATGAGGACCTACTAGAATATCAGCAAGACTGCAGAGGAGGGGAGGAAGAAAAGGGTTACAGTGCCCCTCACTCTTTCTCCTCTGGCCCTCCCACTTCCTGATGACATTTCCATGAGCTGACTCGGCGGCAGGCCCGAGGATGAGGGCAGCAGTAATGTGGTGTGTGGAGCCCAGGCCCCCAGACCACGTGGCGATACTGAGAACACACGTGGGCAACAGCAAATGCAAAGTGATCAGCAAAAATGAATGAACGAAGAGACAGGGTCTAGGCAGAAAGGCAGGAAATGCAACGTTTAAGGACAAAGTGATGCAGAGATGCCTACGAGCGAGAAGATCAAGACGAGATCTCAGGGCAAGAAGCGAAGCAGGTGGACAAATTCTGTGGCTCCTAAAGCCACCAAGGGAAGAATGTGCAAGGGAATTAAGGGCCACATCCACTTGGTAGGTTCCTACATTTGCAGACAGCTGGTCCCCTCCTGTTCTCTAAGAAGGGAAGCCATTGGTCCTTTGCCTTGCAGGCTGGTCTTGCCTTATCTTCTGGACACTTGGTGCTGAGAGGACAGGGAAGAGCAGTGCTTCTTTTGTCATCTGTGCTGTGTGCAAGGGGACTCAGGTCTTCGAGCGCTGCTGAGCCTGTGGCTGAGTGGGGGGCATGTGCACGGACCCACGAGGGCCCCCAGCAGTGCAAGTGGAACCAGCCTGGTAGTTGTTTTTCCTGACCAGTTGGGTGGGCTGGCAAGCAGAGGCAGTCTCTGATCCCAGTCTGTATTAACTGGAAGAATTCTCAGAGCATGTGTCTTGTTTGCAATGATTGTCCTAGAGGACGGGACAAGCTGGCCCCCCTTTGTGGTAACACTGCGGTTTGTTTCCGCCTGCCCTGAGGCCTTGTGTTCCTGGTGTAGGGCACGCTGGGGATGGGGTCACTGGACAGTCCTAAGGTATGGACAGCAGGGACAGCAGGTAACCTGACTGCTTCAAATTTTGATATGAGATTCATGTCCGGGGACTTGGCAGGTCTTTGACTCACATTTAGTGCTTAAGTCTTCTCAGAAAGAGCTGTAGAAGGAGATTGAGGCATGATGGTTCAGACTGGAATGGTTGGGACTGTGTCTGCCATTTCCATATGCCACGGCACTTCTCAGACTTAGGATCCAAACCCTGTGTTGAGCAGGGCTGACCTGGAGAAAGTTCTGTGATGACAGCAATGTTGTTCTGCGTGGTCTCATGTAGTAGCCACTAATGGCAGGTAGCTACCAGAAAGTGGCCAATGTGACTGCAGTACTGAATTTTAAGTTTTCTGTCATTTTAGTAACTGCAAATGTAAATTTGCACATGTGGCAAATTTGCACATGAGTCACATGTGGCTAGTGGTTCCTGTAGCGGGGACAGGGCAGGCAGAGGGTGAGGCTGGGCAGATTTTTTTTTTTTTTTTTGGTTCTGGGTCCTCCATGGGGGCCCAGAAGGGGTGAAGAGCAGGATCTTTGCTCTGGGGATCAGAGGAAGAAAACGACTACCTGCTCTTTAAAGGGAAGTGCCAGGGCTGGAAGTTAGGCGGGATCTGGCCCAGGTGCTGCCCACAGGGAAGAAGCTGGATCTCAGCAGGTCTGAGGTCATGCTGGGGTGTGGAGGGGGTGGGCAGAGCAGATGGGTAGGGAAGATTTCCCCACTGCCGACAAGCCAGCAGACTTGCCAAAGCTGAAGAGGGAAGAGTTTAGGACCAGAGAATTAAGACAGAGAATAAAGCTGGAGAACTGTTGAAAAGAGGAAGAAGGAAAAGGAGGCAGATGCGAGGAGTCCCTTCCGAGCAGGCTTCCCCCCGGGGACCCACGCCCGTGTCACCTGCCAGCACAGAGACAGTAAGTGTGTTCCTTAAGATGTGGGCCAGCAAAGGAACATTCGCTGGGAAGCATCTGGGGGAGGAGCCAGATTGGCTCCTCCTGTGGAGCTTCTTGGTGTACAAGGAAGGGCAGAGTAGACTCTGCCTTCTGTGTGCTGCTTCTGTCTGCGGTCCTGCTGGCTAACACGCCAGTACCACTGACCTCAGGTGGGGGGCCTGGGAGCACGTCCCCGACCCCAGTCCAACTCCCACCCACTGGGAACCTGGGGCTCTGTAAGTTAGCAGGTGCTTGGGGCTGAGAAGCGAGCAGAGATGCCAGCCAGGAGTTGTGAAGGAGCTCTGAAGGGCACACTGTTCTAACACCAAGGTTCCTATTTCTGCTAGGATTGAAAGACATGTTGTATGGCCAATAAACACAGAATTTTTTCCCCCCATTCTGCTAAATCACTTTTTAAAAAACCTTTCCTTTTCTTCTTCTTCTTCTTCCTCTTCTTTTTTTCTTCTAAATCACTTTTAAAATAATAATAGGGCAGTGGTAGCTGGCTGACGCTGACCTGGAAACTGAAGAGCTCTATGTCTTGGTTCTCAGCCTAGGGCCTTTTTCTATTACTATCTTTCTTTCTGGAAGACACAGTGTTTTTGTATCAGCCAAGGCAGAGACCCAGGTGTAGGTATGGGTGAGAGAACTCCAAGTCCTGCCTGTTACTTATGCATCAGTCAGTCAGGCCAGAGCCAGGACACAGAAGACAGGAAGGCTGGTAGGCTTTTCATTCTACTCACTGAACAGGGGCTTGGAGAGGCCATGGACTCTGCCATTCTTACTTTTTATCTCATCATCTATCCACTCATCCACCCACTCATCCATTTTGAGTAAAAAATCCTCCCATATCGTGAGTTCATGGCTTCACCTTTAGGGGAATGACGACCAAGCACTACACAAGAAGTTGATTTTGCGGCTCATATACTCCAACTACACATCTTTCACTGATGAGTGTCTGTACTTTTAAGCTGAATGCCTAAACCGACCGACTTCCCCAGGGAGAACATTCTGAGGCCACGAGGATTGAAGAAGGGAAAGGGGAGAGCCATCAAGAATGTATGTGAGGAGCGGGAACATCTCCTAGAGGGACTAAAATAAGAAGCATAGCCACATTTACCACCCTAGATTTTGGGTTCCACTGGGGTTTGGTTCAAGAAACAGCCATTTTCCACCCTTCTGCTCCGAGTGAGTGAGCTTTGCTAGCGGTGGCCAGAGCTGGAACCCTTTTGGGGAGCGGTCGATGGGGGTGGGGGTGGAGGAGCACATGCTGGAGGGACGCCCCACCCCCAGGGTCTGCGCATGCGCTGAGCCCGCTGAGCGCGTGAAGCAGGCGGTATTCTCTGCCTGGTGCTCCCCCAAAACCGGTCCACGTCACCGAGAGCTGAGGCTGACGCTCTGGTTCTCGAAGAAGCTCGCCACTTTCCTCCTCTTCTGTTCCCGGAGCCGCCAGGCGATGTGTTGTCTTAAATAACAAAACTGTACACATGGCAATTCAGTTTCAAAGGAAATGCCTCGCCTAAGCAATAATCTCGCCGTGCCAATTGTGGGATGATCATTTTCCACACCAAAAACACACTTGAAAATGTTGGCTTTTAAGACACATAAACAGTGGAACCGCGAACTCACTTGTTGAAGCAGAGAGAAGAGAAACCACATCTCCTCAGAATGGCAAGTGAGGACGCGCAGCTGCTGCTACCCCGCGTCTTCCCAGCAGAGTCTGCCGCGCGCTCAGCGAGGCCGCTGGCGCCCTTTCAGGAGGGGGTCCCGGCTCCGCCTTGGCGGCACGCGCCCGAGGCTCCCCGAGGCCCAGCCGCGTTCCGAAGCTCGCCCAGGGTTGGCTGCGCGTGGTGATCAGACCCGGGGGCGACAGACTGCAGTGGTTGACGCCACTAGGGCTTCCTGGCAGATGGACGCTGACCCAGGGGCTTGCTTCCTCCGAGACCGGGCTCTGCTCCTCCTTATCGCCTTTGGTTCTGCTTACTGCCCGGGCCGAGCGGCCGTCTCGCCAAAGGCTGGTCTGGGCGCTGAGGCTGGCTGCCAGTGAGCATTAATTCTCCCCTCACGCGATGGAAGAACCAACCAAACAACCAACCCAAACCAACACCCAGTGATCCTCTCTGTTGGTAGGGAAGCAGGAGGGGATGCAGTCCTATGCTCAAATGCAAACCCCAGACAACAGAGATGCCGTCTGTCTGTGGATCAGGGAGTCCGCCGGCTGTTGCTCCCTTTGTACCTCAGAGTCTATGGGCCAAGCTCACCTCAGTGAGCATCAGTTTGCAAGGTTAAATTTACCCTGATGCCTGAGCACAGAACTTTCCATTACAACTGGACGGGGGCTTCTGCTTCCAGACAAAAATGGGGAAAATGTGTACCACCTATTCCTCATGCTAATTACAACTACAAACCCTAGGCAAAATGCATACGGACTCCGCAATGTGGAGGAAAGAAGACAGAGGGCTAGAGAGCTGGTGATTTGGGAGTGACCCAGAGGTGAGCTGTGTGTGTGTGTGTGTGTGTGTGTGTGTGTGTGTGCGCGCGCGCGCGCCTCCTGCATATCCTAGCCTGGGCACTAGAGAACCCTGAAATTTGGAAATGCCAATTGACACACCAAAAAACCCATGGAAAAGCATGTCCTCTCTAGTCAAAGGATCTGGAAAAGGATGGACCCGTGTGATGCACTGTTTTAACTCTACTTGAATATATGTTCTGGGTATTAGTCCCTCTTCAGCTATGTAATTTGGAAATACTTTATCTCATTTTGTAGTGTGCCTTTTTACTCTTCTGATAGTTTCTTTTGATGTCGAAAAGTCTTTCATTTTTATAAAGGCCAATCTATTTTCTTTTTTGTTGCCTGTGTCTTCGGTGTCATATCCAAGAAATCACCGCCAAGTCCGATGTTATGAAGCTTTTGTCTGATGTTTTCTTCTAAGAATTTTATTACTTTAGGTCTCACATTCAAATTCTTGAGGTATTTTAAGTGAATATTTGTGTGTGGTGTTAGGCAAGGGTTCAATTTCATTTCTGTGCATGTAGATATCCAGTTTTCCTACATCATTTATTAAAAAAGACTGTCCTTTACCCATTGAATGATGGGGACTCTTGCCAAAAAATAATTTGACATACATGCAAAGATTTATTTCTGGGCTTTCTATTCTGTTTCATTAATCTATATTTCTATATTTATTCCAATACCACATTGTTTTGATTACTGTATCTTTGTTTTGGTTATATGGGTTCCCTATAATTTCATATGAATTTTAGAATGGGTTTTTCTCTTTCTGTAAAAAAGTCATTAAGATTTTGATAGGGTTTGCTTTGAATCTGTACATTACTTTGGATAGTATTCTTTTTGTCTCTCACTGTCTCTTTGTTTTATTTTATTTTTTAAATTTTGTTTTTTTCAGTGTTCCGAGATTCATTATTTATGTACCACACCCAGTGCTCCATGCAATACATACTCTCCTTAATACCCACCACCAGGCTCACCCAACCCCCCACCCTCCTCCTCTCCAAACCTCTCATTTTGTTTCTCAGAGTCCACAATCTCTTATGGATCGTCTCTCTCTCTGATTTCCCCCAACTCACTTCTCCTCTCCATCTCCCAGTGTCCTCTGTGTTATTCCTTATGCTCCACAAGTAAGTGAAACCGTATGATAATTGACTCTCTCTGCGTGACTTATTTCACTCAGTATAATCTCCAGTTCCCTTTGTGTTGATACAAAAGTTGGGTATTCAAAAGTTGATACAAAAGTTAGGTATTCATTCTTTCTTTCTTTCTTTTTTTTTTTTTTTAAAGATTTTATTTATTTATTTGACAGACAGAGATCACAAGGAAGCAGAGAGGCAGGCAGAGAGAGAGGGGGAAGCAGGCTCCATGCTGAGCAGAGAGCCCGATGCGGGGCTCGATCCCAGGACCCTGAGATCATGACCTGAGCTGAAGGCAGAGGCTTTAACCCACTGAGCCACCTAGGCGCCCCTGGGTATCCTTTCTGATGGAGGCATAATATTCTATTATTATTATCTGTTTATCTATTCTTAATAGATATTATCTATTTATCTATTCTTAAATGCTATATATGAGTGAAGTCATTTGGTATTTGTGTACCTCTGACTTATTTTGCTTGGCATTATATATACTCTCTAGCTCCATCCATGTCATTGCAAAGGGCAGGAGTTCATTCCTTTTTTATGGCTGAATAATGTTCCATTACACACACACACACACACACACACACACACACACACACACACTCTATCTTCTTTATCCGTTCATCTATTGATGGGTCTTTGGGCTGCTTTCATAATTACGCTAGTGTAGATAATGCTGTTATAAACATGGGGGTGCAAGCATCCATTTGAATGAGTGTTTTTGTATTTTGGGGGTATAACCTAGTAGTATGATTACTGGATTGTAGGGTAGTTCAATTTTTAATTTTTTGAGAAACCTCCATACTGTTTCCAAAGTGGCTGCACCAGTTTACATTCCCACCAGCAGTGCACAAGTGTTCCTTTTTCTCTACATCTTCACCAACGCTTGTTTCTTGCATTTTTTATTTTAGCCATTTTGACAGGTGTGAGGTGGTATCTCAGTGTAGTTCATTGTGTAAGTCTTTTGCCTCCTTTGTTAAGTTAATTCCTATGTATTTCATTCTTTTTGATGTTTGAGTTGATGTTATTTTAAATAATATTTTGTAATTTTCTTTTCAGATTGTTCATTGTTTGTGAATAGAAATGGAAATGATTTTTGTATGTTGACTTTGTATCCTGCTACTTTGCTAAATTTGTTTATTAGTTCTAACAGTGTATGTATGTGTGTTTATAATCTTTATGGTTTTCTGCATAAAAGATTTTATTATCTGCAAACAGAGATGATTTCACTTCTTCCTTTTCATTTTGGATGCCTTGTATTTATGTATTTTTATTGCCTAATTGGTTTGGCTAGAACTTCCACTATTATGTTGAATAAAAATGGTGAAAACAGGCATCCTTGTCCTGTTTCGGATCTTAGAGGAAAAGCTGTCAGTCTTTCGCCATTGAATATAATGTTTTCTGTGGGTTTTTCATGTATTGTTTTTATTATGTGGAGATAGTTTCCTTCTACTCATAGTTTGTTCAGTGTTTTTATCATGAAAGGGTGTGGATTTTTGTCAAAAGCTTTTTCTGCATCCACTGAGATAATCATGTAGTATTCTCTTTCTTTCTGTTGTTGTGGCATATTACATCAATTGATTTTCATATGTTGAACCATCCTTGCATTCCAGGAATAAATTCCACTTGGTCATGATGTATAATACTTTTGATATGTGACTGAATTCTGTGTGCTAGTATTTTGTTGAGGACATTTATATCAATGTTTGTAAGGAATAATGGTCTGTAGTTTTTTTGTAGTGTTTTTGTCCGGCTTTGATATCATCAGGGTAATGCTGGCCTCATAAAATGAGATTGAAATAATTCTCTCCTCTTCAATTTTTTGGAAAAGATTGAGAAGGATTAGTATCTTTAAATGGTAGAATTTACCAGTGAAGCCATTGAATTGGGGCCTTTCTTTTTTGGGGAGATATTTGATTACTTATTTGATATCTTACTAGTTATAGGTTTATTCAGATTTTTTATTTCTTTGTGGTTTAGTTTTGGTAGGTTTTATGTTTCTAGGTATCTGTTTGTTTCATCTAGGTTATTTAATTTGTTGGGGTACAGTTGTTCTACTCTCTTATAATTCTTTTTATATCTGTAGAGTTGGTAATAGTGTCCCCATTTTCATTTCTGATTTTAGCAACTTGAGTCTTCTCTCTTTTCCCTTAGTTCATGTACCTAAAGGTGATAGTTTCACCAGGTGAAACTATCAATTTTGTTGATATTTTCAAAGAACCAACTGAAACAAATGAAACAACTGAAACAAACCAATGAAACTTTTGTTTCATTGTGGCATTCTTATTGCTTTTCTATTCTTTATTTCATTTATCTCTGCTCTAATTTTTATTGAACTCTTGATTTTGGCTCAGGTCATGATCTCATAATGAGATCAAGCCTTGTGATGGGTTCTGCTCTGGGCATGGTGCCTGCTTAAGATTCCCTGTCTTTGTTCCTCTGCCCTCCCACCCCCAGCTCACAGCATGTGCATTCTTTCTAAAAAAAATTACAAAATTATAGTAATGGATCATTGAATGCCAGGGGTTAGAGATAGTAAAGGAACTATAAAAGAGTAGAAAAGGGTTTTCACTGTGGGAACAGAACACTTTGATATCCTGATTACAATAGTGTTTACATTAACATATCTGTGTGCTAAATTGGTGAAATCTGAATACGGTCTGTAGTTTAATTAATACTGTGCCGTTGTCAGTTTCCTGACTTTCATAATTTACTGTGATTATGTAAGATGTTATAATTCAGGGGAACCTTGGTAAAGGGTACATGGATCTAGTATTTTTGCAACCTCTTATGAGTCTAACATTGTTTTAAAATAAAAAGCAAAAAACAAAACAAAATGAGAAAACTGAATAGGCACTGTTTCTAAGTGTTGCTCTGCAAACAACTTGTGACATTTCTCGTTCAGTGTGGACTCAAGACTAGAGGGAGCCCCTCTCCTGCCTCTCTTCCTTTGGGCCATCAAGTCTGCCTACTTTTATGAAGAACATCTTGCAGGCAATTCAGACAAACAGTCATGTTCAAAATATCTGTGTGAGAGGAGCTGAGGATCCCTTTTCCAGGTAGTCTTTAACCCTGCTTCCTCCATCTTTTCCTTTTACTGTTATCACTGAAGTTGATGTTGAAGAACTGGGTCGTTAATTCTGATCAGTCAGCCTATGTTTACTAAGCAAAAAGTATGTGCTAAAAGGAATATAATTTGTTATTTTGGTGTCTTTATGCATATAAACACAACAGACATCATGTGCTTAGGAGGGTCTGGCTCTGGCAAACCTCCAGGGTCAGAATCCAGGGAAGATCACTCATTTTGTGTGTCTTCTCACTGTTCTGGATGTGCTCCCCTCTGGGGTCCTGTAGGCACTGTCATATTGTGGTATTTTTGCTAATTTTTGTGTATATGTCCCTCCTCACTGGGGCAAAGATCCTGTCTTCCAGAAAATTTTCATCCAAGCGATTATTAACATTTGCTATCAGGACTAGGTCCTGTGATGGTCACTATAGACTTCTGTCCCAGCTGGCATAGCCACAACACCCTTTGAGATGCTATTTAAAATCCCCTTGACTGTCTGGTCACCCATCTGCATGTCACTATCTCAACCTTAGAACCTAATGGGAGTTCTTGTCAAATGAAATCTAGATTGCTGCCCATTGTGGCAGAGGCTGATAGTGCCAGCCCAAATCTATTTCTCCTCTTCTTCCTTTATAGAAGAATCCCCAATTATTTTGGGAAGTGGCAAGATGCTCAACTAATAGACCACATTTCCCAACTTCCTGGGTTTCTAGATGTGGACATGTGACAAGTTCTGGTGAGATACAAAAAAGGTTATGGGGTGGGACTTCTGGGAAAACTTTTAAAAAGACAGTTGTGAAGTGCCTTTTTTGGTGGTGGGGGTACTCCTCCTTCTTTCTTCTGCCTTCTGCCTGGAATCCAGATGTGAAAGTTGGTGTTCCATCATTAGTCTTTGCTCATGAGGTGGTCTTCAGGATGAAAGCCAGAAGCTAAAGATACAGAGTCAAAGAATTGAAGGGGCGTTGGTTCTTGATGTCTGTTGCCATGCCAGGCCGGGACTGCCACCTATAAATTTTCAGGTGAGAGAGAAATAAACTTCTGTATTCTCTTTGCTCATGCTATTAAGTCAAACGGAATTCCTAAGAGATAGTCTCTTGTGTGAGGTGCTGCTCTGGCCTGTCTACCTTGGAACTTATTACAAAGCCAGATGAGGTCACTGTGGCAGGTTGCGTGTTCTTCATGAACATTGACTGATATCAAGGGAACATGTGCTGATGTGTTTGAAGAGGAGAGTCAGTAACTGAGAGGAGTGTGGAGGTGGGGAGGAGGACGCTTGGCTTGGAAAGGATGGGGGGGCGTGAGGAGTGATTGGGTGTGCGTGAACTTTAAGCTGTTCTTTTTGTGTCTGCTGGTAGGGGGTCACCGCCTTCTCCACTCCTGAGCTTTCTGAGTCACTCCCTCTGCCAACAGGCCCTGGGAATTTAGATCCTGCTCCACCCTCCAGACCCACAGGGAAGTTGTCGCTGGTCCCAGTGAAATGAAACATGGGGAAAGGGCATTTGGGGGAGGCCTCCTGAAAGGAGGACTCTTCAGTGACTCACTGCTCAACTTCCTGGGGTAGGAATGAGTTAAGCAACAGTCAGCTTTTTGCCTGATGTTAGTCCAGGCCTCTGATTTAAAAAACACATGAGATGTTCAGGAAGGGAGAGTCAGGTCTGTTCAGGACTGGGCATTTACATACAGAAGCTCAAGCCTGTGCACAGCTCACAGGCAGAGGAGGACTTAATGGAAACCGATGGAGATGCTCTTTGTGGAAGGAAACAATGAGAAAGAAGCAGCTCTTGTTTTCCCTGGTGTCACCATGGTTCTGACTGATGACATTTCCACAGAAGAAGTCCTCTTCCCTGCCAGGCTCATTTGTGCTCTTGTGCGTGGGCTCCTGCCCTCTGCTGTAATGGGGTAGCCACAGTGGATGTGCTCATGGCCATGATGAGTTTTATGGCCTCTAAATAGAGTGAAGCTTGTTTTGTTTCTATGAAAGAAGAAATGACAACTTATCTTTCCCTTCTCCCTCTTCCCTTCAGCAGTTTGGCTTGGTTTTATAGCTCTGTCTTGTTGGGACCCACACCCCCAAGACCTAGGTCTTGCTGGTACTAATACAATTGGAAGGCACAACCACACTCCTCTCAGCTCGAGATAGGAATCTAAATTAAACCTCATTTAGCTGGGTGCTCCCTTTTGATTTATCGGCAGATGCCTCTTGCTGTTTGAGCCTTGTTAAATTGCTAGCAAACACTTCACTGACCAGCTGTTCCTATTAAGCCAAAAGAGCGCTGCAGAGCAGGGTCAATCCCCTTGCACTTTTGGATGGTTCTTATATGTTATCCCTGTGGAGTGGCCACAGGGAGGGTATTATCCCCTGTACCCTGGGAGCTGGCTGGTTAATGGCAGCAAGAGATTCTTCTGCCTATGGGAGGGGGCAAGCTGCACTGGCCAGGGACCCATTGCTCTGTTCTGCATGCTGGGGTCCTGCCAAGCCTCTGAATGAGGCAAAGTCATGATGCCCAGCCCCTGGTATAATGTCAGGTAGGTATCTTTCCTGTGGATAACGAGCCTAGCATGCGTATAACCTTCTCCCTCACTTACCAGCCAGGGGTGTGGCTTTGCTGAGCCAGAACCGACCTAACTATGGCTAGACATGGTGCATCTCACTCTGTGTAACCCATGTGTTCCCTAGAGGAAGAAAGGCACACACTTCCATCAACTGTCTCACAAACACTTGGTGACACGGATTGAAAAGCCTAGGGCTGTTTGCCTGCATGTGCTGCATCTTTGTGTTGATAAGAAAGAGTCCCTGTCCTTGTGGTGGACACAGCCTTGTGCTAGGGCCAAAGCCTAGGCAAGCAGCCTCCATGAGCTGCTCTGCCTCCATGTCTGGCCTCTGTGGAGCACCTCTGTATAGTGTAGGAGCTGCACAGCTGCACTGGGAACCCCACTGATCACTCCTAACTCAGAGGGAGCCTACCTGGCTGCCTACATTTTTCTCTCCACTATATACTTTTTCCACTCCTCAGTGTCCTCCTACCCCCTGCATTCACTCCCTTTCTATTCTCAAACTAAGTCCCACCAGAGGCTTCTCTGGGGACAGAGTACAGGTCAGAGTGGCCTTGAGAGTCTTGAGGGAGGCCATCTAAAGTTGAGCTTAGGGCCTGACCCCTGGCTCAAGGCTTGGTGGGGCTTGTGTGCTGGACCCAGGCATCAGGGAAGCTCTACTTCTAAGTGCTTGGTTGTAAGGAAATTGGTAGTATTGACTCATAGACCTGGATGGGACCCAGGAAGCCACAATCTCCATCACTGTTCTTACCTGAGATTCTTGTTCCAAGTGGCAGAGGCATCACTTTGGATTTAGACGTTTCAGCAAAATGTCTCAAAGGCAGGATTCTGAGAATATCCCCCTGAGTTCATCCTAGGACCCCTCTCCCTACAGCTGTGGTCCCCCTGAGCCAGGGCCAGGTCTGGTGGGGGCTGGGGGTTAATATCTCCTGAAAGTCAAACCATATCCCGGTCCAGGTCTGTCTCAAAGAAAAACTCCACAAAGGATCTTTAAGACCTAATATCAGAGTGTGGTTGTCTGCTGTGATCTCCCCTTCCTGTCCCCTCATGACACAAAGACAAGCACATAACAGACTCTGGGCCAGAGGGGGTTCCTGGATGTAACCTGTCCAGGAAAGGGTCATCTTCTCCAGTTTCCTGGGTCAGACCCTCCAGGAAAGTGCTGGGCTGTGAAAACCCAGGGTTCCTGATCTCATTCTCATGGGTCAACCTGAGCCTCCTGGCCACATATCCTTTCCTGTAGTCTTGCCACATCCACACTGCTTTCCCGAGACACCGCAGAGTGGGCACATGCATTGGACAGGAATGAATGAGCTAAGCAGGTTCTCAGGTTGCTTACGGAACTTTCTCTGTTGCTACTCAGTATTTTACTTAACCATTTTGGTGCCCACAATAGGCAGCCCTGATGTTTTCTAAGAAAAATTATTTCCTCTGTATGTTTCACAGAGAGATCTACTCATTCTCCTAACACAAGCCTTATTTTTCATCTTTGTAAGGGTTTTAATTCTTGTTTCTCTTTTGTTTTCTACTTGGTGATCAATAATCTTCCCAAAGATGGCCAGTAGTTTTTGCTCCCTTCCCTGCAGGGGTGCATGGGGCAGCTCTGTGTCCTCTGCACAGCCCACACCTATGCATGATTTTGCCAGAGCTTCACTACTAGCTCTGAGCAATCTTCCTGTTAGCCCAGTTTGGGTGATTTTCTCTGAGTACAGTTCCGGGTATTTTCCTCTCCCAAAACTCATCTACCATTTTCTTGTCCACTCATGGCCTTGAAATACTTCGTGGCACTTTGATCCTTTTTGCTCAGCATTTCCTTACAGACTTTGAGAATTCGTCTTCCCTTTCAGCATTGTTACAAGTAGTTAAGTGTGTTCTGATCTGAACATCAGGCTTCATGTCTGCATCCTTTAGGTTCAATTTTCTGTACTTTTCTTTGTCCTCCATTGGTTCTAAAAAATTATATTTGTCTCTCAGGCATAGGGGAGGGATAGAGTTTCAGGCTCTGGCCTTCCCCCTCATCTGTACACACTTCAGGTCCAGCTTTGATTACATTTTTGGGAGGCAGCATTAGATAGCAGAAATATTTCAGACCATGGAATCAGACCTAGACTGAATCGCAGCTCCTTTCTAGCTGTGTTACCTTGGGAGACTTATTTAACCTCTCTGAGCCTCAATTTCTCAGTATCAAATGGGATAATAGTCTTTGCTTCAGAGGATGCCCAAACAAAGAATACTAAGTATGGACTCATTTAAGGCCAGATGATGGAAGGATCATTTATGACCCAGGTGACTTGCCCCCCCCTTTGCCTTTTTAGTCTTTATAATAAAAACAAGAGAGGCTCCTAAAAACACATTTTTAAAGTTAAGCTGGGGGAGCCTGGTGGTTTAGTGAGTTAAGCATCTGTCTTCAGCATGAGTCATGATCCTAGGGTCCTGGGATTGAGCCTCATGTTGGGCTTCCTGCTCGGTGGGAGGGGGGGTCTGCTTCTCCCTCTCTCTCTGTCTGTCCCCCTGCTGTGCATTCTCTCTCTGTCTCTCTCTGTCAAACAATAAATAAAATCTTAAAAAAAAAAAAGCTGAGCTGGCTGTCCACTCATGTCCATAACAGCATTTTGTACAATAGCCAAAACGCAGAAGCAACCCAACAGTCCACTGATGGATGAATGGATAAACAAAATGTGGTATATACACACAATGGAGTATTATTCAGCCTTAAAAAGGAATAAAATTCTGACACATACTACAACATGGATGAATCTTGAAGACATTATGCTGTGTGAAATAAGCCAGTCACAAAAAGACAAATACTGTATGATACCACTTATATGAGGTACCTAGAGTAGTCAAATTCTAGAGACAGAAAGTAGAATGGTGGTTGCAAGGGGCCAAGGGGGCATAAAATGGTGAATTATTGTTTAATGGGTTTCAGTTTTGCAAGATGAAAAAGTTCAGGAGATGGATGGTGTTAATGGTTGCACAACAATGAAAATGTACTTAATGCCACTGAACTGTACACTTAAACATGGCTAAGTTTTATGTTCTGTTATGTGTCTGTTTTATCACAATTAAAAAAAGAAAAGGTGAGCAGTCCGTGCTTTTCAGTTATGTTGTCCTCTGTTTGCCAGTCAAGAGGAAGCTGTTTTACTTATATTTTTATTATAGTAATGCATGCATATGAGTGAAAAAATTAAACAGTACTGTCATGGAAAATAACCATCTTCCCCTCTCTAGGGGACTTCTCCCCAGGTCTCACCAGTCACTGAGAATATCTTTAGCTAAGTAGTAACACTGCCTCCAAAAGCTGGTTGGAGAGCCAGAACAGACTACTTCTAGGGAGACCCCAGGACCATGCCAGGCTCTCAGAGGCAGTGCCAGGCTCTTATCTCTGGGGAGAAGCTGGGCTGCAGAAGAAGAGACTAAAGCTGACAGGCAGGTGAGTTTGGGGAGAGGGACCCTGCTTGGCCTATCCAGGTCCTTCTGGGTTCTTCCCAGTTTTGCAAACCCAGAAATCAGTTTTGCCTAATCTAAAGAAACAGGAAAGTAGAGTTGTGCCGGGAGGAAGTAATAAAAAAAAAAAAATGGCACCAATGACTGAGTTTGGAGGCAACAAGTCCATTTGTACAAAATTGCGTGGATTACAATAACCAGTAGGACTCTCCATGCATTTAGTCTTCATGGTAACCCTGTAAGGCAGACACTACTATTTATCTCTATTTTTCATGGATGGGAGTTGAGGAAAAGAGATTGGTGAGCCCCACCATGGTCACATGAATCTGGGCCATTCTGCTTGAGTACATACGTGGGCTCTGACACTGAGGAGATGAGAAGGAGAGCAACAGCAGAGGTCCAAGGGACCTCACAAGCTTAGCCAGATGTATCCACCTATGTGTCCAGGTCCTGGAAAATGGGCATATGAGAACCCAGGTAGGTGCTGGAGATGGGCCACGAATGGAGGAAAAGAGGGAAGTAAATTCTTCTGGAAGTACCCAGCAGTCTGAGAGCTGGGGCTGAGGAGGCTGCAGAAAGGGATTGTGAAGGTACAGTCTTCATGGGTCGGGGAGAGTGTGCTGGGAAAACTGGAGAAGGTGTCTTGAGAAAAGACGCCCAGGGAAAGTAGAGGAGGCTGAGGACAATGGGAGGGTGAGATGTGGAGACCACATGCTGAGTCTTCTATTCTGCACATTGAATGGGACTGTTACCTGTTAGAGGGGTTGGAATGTTACAGGTAGGGTCAGGAATTTGAGATGACACTGAGACTGTGGTGGAAGGTATCATCCATCTGCCCATCTACCCTCCTTCCTTCCTTCCTTCATTATTTCATCCATCCAACCATCCATCCATCCATCCATTCACACATATTAGTCTGTTAGGGCTGCAATAACAAAGTATCAAAGACTGAGTGGCTTAAACAACAGAAACTTATTTTCTCACAGTTGTGGAAGCTGGAATTCTTAGATCAGAGTGTCTGAAGGGTTGTTGTTGTTTATTTTTTAAAGATTTTATTTATTTATTTTAGAAAGAGAGATAGTGTGTGAAGGGAGAGGAAGAGGAGGAGGGAGGGGAGAGAATCTCAAGCAGACTCTGCTATGAGCATGGAGCCTGAAGTGGGGCTTGATCTCATGACCCTGAGATCACGTCCTGAGCTGAAACTGAATTGGACACTTGACTGAGCCACCCAGGTGCCTCCACAGGGTTGGTTGGTTTTTATAGAGAACTTTTTCTCTTTGGCTCCTAGATGGCCATACTTTCTTTATGTCTTTACATGGACTTCTGTCTGTGTGTGACTGTCTCCAAATTTCATTTTCTTACAAATTTACCAGTCCTATTGGATTAGAGCCCACCCTGATGACCCCATTTTACCTTAATTACCTCTTGATGTTACCTCCAAATGTAATCATATTCTGAGGTACTAGGGGCTGGGACTTCAAAATATAAATTTTGATAGACACAATTTAGCCCATAACACTTTCATTCCATCCAGTCACCTTTTTATTCATCCATCTGTACTTCCTTTCTTCTGTTATTCCTTTCATCCATTTATTTATTAAGCAAATATTTATTGACTGTAACGGGTCAGGCACTCCGGGATATAAAGGCCAAAGATGTCCATGGACAGTGGAGACATAGGCAGTTATAAGCCAGTGCAAAAGTACAAGGAAGAGGTGTTCCCAATAAGAAGGAAAAGATCAAAAAAAGGAGATAGGGGTGGGGTGGCATGATGGGGTGACTACTGGAAGGCAGTGCTTAAGCTGGGTATTGAGTACATTAAAGTGGCTAAGAAAATGGAGGGAAGGGAGAAGGACACTCTAGGCTGAAGGAGCAGTGCATGAAAAGACACACGTGTAAGAGAAAACGGCACAGTCAGGAACTGCAACAAGTTCATTCTGCTTGGAATGTGCATGTAGGAAGCATTGAGCTGGAGGGGTGACTCCACCAGAGTGCTGTCTGCTCCTGGTTGTAAGGGGCTTGAGTTTTATTCTGGAGACAGTAGGGAACCAAGGACAGGTTTTAAGCAAGCAAGGAACAGGCCTTTTCTCAGCAATATTTAACTATATGTTTTACTTTATCTAGCTTACTCTCTGTCACTCCCACTAGACTGTAGGCTTTCCTAGGGCAGAAAGTCTGGTCTCTTCGGTTCATTGCTGTATCCCTAGCACCTAGAACATTTCTGGCACAAACATGGAGTAGGAGCTTCATGGGTGGAGTAGATGATTTGGTTCGTGTTTAGAAAGCTCAGTTGGACAGATATTGGGTAGAGACTTATAAGTGAACTGGGAGAGATCCTTATAAGAAATCATAGTGCGTGAAAAGCTGTTTGAGCTGGCAGGGTGGTAACTGAGGCCTTCTGGAAGTTCAGGCTCCCTGGAGAGGGTGCCCAGTGCTCTCCTGCTCTGTTTTGCTGACTGCTCTCTCCACCTCAGCAAACAGGTCAGTGAAGCTCATCTCCCCAACCAGTCCTCTTCTCTTACTCCTCAGCTGGAGCCTGAAAAGCCCATCATTGATTTGATGTGTACTTGTTTGTGCATTCAGCAAATGTTTTTTAAGCACCTACCATGTGCCAGGTACCACTCTAGATGCTGGGGATACAGCAGTGAACAAAACAAAAATTTCTGTCCCCATGGCTGATATTCTAGCTGTGGGGAGGCACCAATTATGAAAAAGCATAATAACTAAGTATATAATATGGTATGTTAATGTAATTAATATAGAAAACCTCACAGAACAGGGTCAGAGGTGGTGGGGTGGAGTGAGATTGTAGTACAACACAGAGTGATCAGACTGGTCCTTAGTGAAAAGGTGACACCTGAACAAAGATCTAAAGGAAGTAGAGGAGTGAGCCTCATGGTTGCTTTGGGAGAAGAGAGCTCCAAGTAGAGGAACAGCGAGTGTGGTGGCCCTGAGGTAGGAGTTGGTCTGAGAGGGTGGGTGATATGACTTGAGCCAAGTGAGTAAGGAGAGGGAAGGAGAGAAGGTTGGAGAGGAAGAGAAGGTGGTAGTTTGCGTGTGTGGACATGGGGAGGTTGGTCATGGAGCCAGGCAGATTATGCGGGCCTTGAAGACCATTGTATGGGCTTCTGTTTTTATTGAGAGTGAAATGGAGAACTGTTGCAAGGTTTTGCTGTGTCTGGTCCTGGAATTTCGTGAATTCACGAAGTCTAAATCTCAAGGTTAGCATCTGAGTATCTGGATAGAATTGCACAGAGGCACATAATGCGGGAGTACTCTGAGATACTTCCAAATATTTGTGGTGCAGAAGGGAAGAAAGACAGGTCCAGCTCCTGGAGGGCATGGAAAAGGAAAATCTCAAGTAAAAGGTTGTCCACTGGAGCCTCTGGCTCACAGGATATAAGTTCCTTTCTAGATAATTAAAAACCAGAAGAAGCCAGTGAATGAATGTCTAGGAGACCAGGGATCTTTCTTGACCAACCAGGACATGGTCTTACCTGCCTTCGATTAGACCAAATGGATTCTTCCAGTAATTGCCAGTTCAGAAATCCTATGTATGCACTTACTTCCTTTTGTTAAAAAAATTTCTGACACTGACTGTGTAACAGTATGAAATTATATTCTGGAGTCATGCGGGGCTTTCCTTCTCCCTCCCCAGGCCTTCTCCTTACTACTTGTGGAATAACAAACACAATGAACATTGCTGTTGTCAAGTCCCTGTCACAGGAATCTCTGAAAAGAGATATTACCAGAGTGAGATGAATTATTTATTCTTGGAGTTGCAGATTTCACTGTGGGACTTGAAAGCCTGCCCTTGAGAGGCTGGCCTTGCTCCTGGGACTCAGTCCCAGTCAGGTTTAAGTGTGCGGCCAGCACGCGCTTTGTGGAGCTGAGTTTGTTGCCTGGAATGAAGCAGAGGGGGACAGGTTGCAGAAAATACAGGCCTGAAAACAAATGTCCACATTCTCAGTCTCTTAATGTGTCTTCCATCGTCGGCTGTCAAGATGGGCGAAGCAGCCTTGAGTGATGTTCTTGACAATGTGGAGTGTTTCACATTTGTCTAATTCTCTAAAAGACAATTTTATACCAAGAGATTATTATCAACTTTGTCCCTGTGGAAGTTATCGATGCCCTGACTTTAGGGCTGACAAAATAATATGCAGTTTATGGCACCTGTCACCCGGATGGAAGGGAAAGTCATTTCTTACCAGTAAGCAGAATGAAAGGAATTTAGGAGATTAGGACCAGCCATATCATTACTCTGAAGTGAAGAGATGTCAGTCAGGGACTATCAGCTTGTTAGGGAAAGAGAAAAGAGCATTATAGATCTTGACTCTAGAATTGACTGAGTCTGACTTGTAAACACATCTAGTATTATTAAGATTTCCCCAAGCATCTGGGAGGCCCAGGAGAATGGAAAAAACACAGATATTGAGGTCAAAAGTAAGTTTCAATTCTGGTCAAAATCTGTCACCTTTCTGGAATACCTCTCTGAAGACCAACTCCAACATGTGGCTCTAATGATTCCTTTTGATGGCACCCACATATCAAGGTTTTGAACTTTTAACTGACATCTTAAATAGACACACTTATTATTGGAAACATTACATAAGTTCAACTCAGGTCTCAAATGTCGTCAGTTGACGTTTATGTTCTAATGCAATTTATAATTCTTCACAGAAAGGTTAACATTTAATTAAAGTACTGCTGGAAATTTCCTTTTTGATAAACCTGGGCTTATGCTTTCTTTTGCTTGGAGTGGAGAAAGAATAATCTTCCATGATCTATAGGTCTATGGTGAAACTTAGTCATTTCAGGATCTGAGGGAAGCCAAAGGCAGAATGAAAACAGGGCTTGCTGCTCAAAATGTACATCTCTAGGCCCTCAGAGAATGGCAGCACCTGTTGGAAACTCTCTTGGCAAGGGAAGTGGTTGACTGGGCCCTTCGCCAAATGTTGGGTTTTCCTCCTTTTGTTTCTAGTTGGAAACCAGTGAAGGTTAAGCTAAAGGCAGATTGGTGGCTTCTTGAGTTAATTACTCTGAAGAGAAACAGTGTTAGTTTTGAGAAGAAAACTTGGAAGGCTATAGGTTGGGGAACATGAAAGATATTTTATATATTGCTCACAAGCTTTATATGAGAAGGAAACATTTTGTGGCCTAAAGTGTATGATGAACTAGCCCACTATTAAAAAAATAAAAACCACTATTAATTCAATCCAGAGTGATACTGTTCTACACTTAATTAGAGCAGAGGTCTTTCCGAGTCCACCTCTCCTCTAGGTCAGATTTTGTGCTCAGAGTGGGTGAGCGAGGTGGATATGAGCCAGGGCAGTGGGTTTATTGATTTCCAGAGGAGGAAGAGGATTACAGCCCTGGACATACACTCTGTTAAATATGTAGAATAGAAATCTGGATCCCCTTTGCATTTTCTTGGGCTGAAGTTTTACGAACTGAGTGTAGAAAAAAGTTGCTTGTGACTTTTTTTTTTTTTAACACCACGGAAATATTTTGATTTTATAGAATATAGTTTGGTGCCAACTTTTATTTTTAGCCCCTTGCCTATACAGAACTTGCTGAAGGCATTAAAAATAAGGGTGTAAGAGTTTTATCAGGAGAAAACATTTTTTTTAATTAGCTTTTGTTTAAAAGACACAAAAACTGCAGCATACAAGTGCCTCTCCGAATTATTAGAGTTAATAGATTCTGAAAACTTATTATAAAATAATGACGATATTCATATACAGATCAACAAAAAAGTTATTATACGGTATATGGAGAGGGGCCAAATGACCAGAGATTGAAGTCCAAGGCACTACAGCTTTTCTATAAGTGCCTTCTTGTTTGCTAGCATTGTGCAGTTCATGGAAGCTTACCAGTGAGCACTGAAGTTGGTGACTATCATTGCCAAATGCCTAATGGTTACTAATCTGATGTGACTGGCTCTTGTGTGTTACTTGTTATTTCTTTAGACACATAATCTGATAATGAGCCCATCTGTCTGATACATGAGCTCCATGGTAAACTTAGTTGGTGACTTCTGAGTGAATCTGGAAGAACCTGTGTTGGACCAGGGCCCAAGATCTTTTAGCACATTTGATCTGGAAGTCAGAAATCTAGCCAAACTATGAATGATTTAAGTGACAGCAGGAGGCATAAGGGCAGCACGGATTTTAAGGAACTGGGGAGAGCCAGTACTGCCCTTGCTTAAGCCTGTGCTCCTTGATGCCAACTGGAGGGCCACGGGTCAGTCTATAGCATCTTAAAATGTAAAACAGCGTTGACACAGAGGTGGGTCATAAAGTGACCAAAAGCAGTGTTTCTAGAGCATCTTTCCTTGCCAGCTGTGTGATCTTGGGCAAGTTACTAAATGCCTCTGTATCTCAGTTTCCATATAGGTATAGGGGGATCCTAACAGAATGTACCACACAGGGTTGTGGGGAGGATTCAGTGTGTTACCCCTGTAAAGTGTTAAGCAGTGCCTGGCTGCTGGCTCAGTGCATCTATATCACCATATGCATTAACTTGGTTTATGTGTTAGGGGAGGAGGGGCTGGTCTTCAGCTGAATCTCCTAAACAAAAACTGCCAGACCTTGGCTTTTGGCAGGGCAAGTGAGAAAGAGGTTAATTGTTTTAGCCTTTCTAAAAGAGCGCTGATGGGAAATATAAGCCTTGGCAAATGAACTAGGAACAGATAAATATACTTGATGTTTTTGGTCACATCCTCTATTATTAGTAAGAAGCACATTTCCTTTTGGGGTGAACATTAGGGACAAAAATAAGGCTCTTCAGATTACCACTCCTTTTATTAATGCTATTGAAGCACTCGGGCTTGCATTGAGGCCGACTGGCAAATGCATCCTCATAAAAGCAAATGTGGCGCATTTAGGATTCCATTCACTTTGAGCAGAAAGAAGGGGGATTTGGCGCCGGAAATGCAATGCATGATCTTGGCAGTGGTTAGTAATATTCTTAGATGGGAGAGTTCAGGCTGCAGCTTTTAGGGGTCATAAGGTAGGGAGCAGCTGAGTGTTATTTTGAGGCTGCCAGAAAAATCTGCAAGCAGGGAGGCATACATTTGCTTTCTCTGTAAGGCAGGTTTACCCTTAATAGCAAATGATTTCGCCAGAGCCTATTCTCAACTTCAGCAGGTAGGTATTATATCTTTCAGTGAGTTTCACTTATATTTGAAACCAGCGAAAGAACAAGAAAGAAAAAAAAAATCAAAGCCTTGCCTAATGGTATGATTCTCCCCAAATCCTTTAAGACAATTTTGCCTTCCCCAGCATTATCCAGTTTTGTGACTTCTTGTATTATGAGCAGAATTTTCTTCAGTGTTCGGTTTTCATCTGAAGGGAAGCCTGCAGCACCATGGGTGCTGGGGAAGCTTGTTTGTCTAGGACATCCAGTCATGCTCCAGGAACAGGGAACAGTGGGATGCCCTTCTGTGCAAGGAGTTCTCAAGCAGCTTTGCAAATTGGAAGGAGGCAAGTCTCCTCTAGAGCTTCCTCTATCACCCAGATACTTGTCTGACATGTGCTGAGGTTTTGGGGATGTCAGTGAAAGGAACACGAATGAATTTTGGTGAAATGCCTCAGGAGAAAGATCAGCTGCTTCCAAAAGCATTTTATATAAATAAAACTTCACATGTAAACCTAAAACAGATTAATTGACCGCTTGAGGTGTTGTCTGGCTACAAATGTGGATATAACAAATCTGGTCCTACGATGCCCAAAGAAACGAACAGTGAAGTTACTGCCATCAGTATGATCCCAGAACTCTTCCTTTGAGCATGGGAACACACAAGGCTCAGATATTTTAAAGTTAGAGACATAACACTGAAATAAAGTTCCAAAGAAAGGGTGTGAACTTGAAATCTTTTTTCTTGGAGATTTTGAGGAGAGCTTGGATTATAGGGAGAAAGATACTGGGAACCTAGGGGAAACTTGTAGTTTTATTCTTTTCTATGATTCTACAAACTTCAGCCAGAAACTTGCCTTTGTAAATATTCAAGTTACATTTAACACAAAACCAATGACTAGAGGGCTGATTCAGTATTTAAATTGTTCTGGACAACTTTTTAAAAGCTGATTTGGCATTGGTATTTTACGGAGGAAAAAAGGACAATCATGGAAAAGCACAACCAACTGTGACCGATAGAAGTGGAAAAAACCTAAGCATAACAATGAGAAGCCTTATGGACAGAATTGCAAGAAGACAGCCCAAGTACTCCTCATCCACATGTGCAATTATGTATGGATGAGAAATTACAGGGACTAATAATTACAGCAGCAATTGTCCACTTGCAGAACAATTAGCCCTTTGCTCCTCATTCTGAGAAAGTGACTAATTGTACCCATGGCAAGCCAACTATTGGCACATTTGTTTTGGAATGAAAGTTTATGCTTGTCAGAAAGTGCCACCTATAGGAACACGAGATCTGGAGTTGCCATGGGGCTTAGTGTTCAGAGACCCAAGGCTTTGAAATACCCACCTGCTAGCCCAGCCAGAACAGGCATGGAGGTATGTGGGCAAGTGGGTAAGAATGCTAATGCTGGAGCTCTTGTGGACCACATCAAGCCATATGGATGGATGGATGGAAAGTAAAAATAGATTCAGGTAATGATAACAATTATACTTAATGAATACCTTTCACCGGAGATCATAAATGTCTTCTAGTTAAATTTCACAGCCTCCTGTGAGATATCAGGAGAAATATTTGTAAGCTAAACTATACTTTTCAGCCAAAGAAGCAGAAGCAGTTTAGGGAGTGGTGAATAGCATTATATTTGAAATGGATAGAGGATAGAGGAATAAAACCCAGAGATCTCTGACTTCTTGCTCTAGAAATTACACTCCTGCTTGTTTTGTTTAGGTAACATTTTTCTTTCTTTCTTTTTTTTAATTTATTCATTTGACAGACAGAGATGACAAGTAGGCAGAGAGGCAGGCAGAGAGAGAGAGGAAGGAAAGCAGGCTCCCCGCTGAGCGAGAGCCCGACTCGGGGCTCATCTCAGGACCCCGAGATCATGACCTGAGCCGAAGGCAGAGGCTTCAACCCACTGAACCACCCAGGCGCCCCTAGGTAACATTTTTCAAGATAAGGTATGTGATGCATCAAGTGGGCTTCAATGCACCAAGTCTGGCAAAAAGAGGTCTTCCTCCCCTACCCCACCTCCACCTGCCCTAAACATCCTCACATTACTTAGCAGTGAGGTTACATTAAGTTTCTGGTTTGATCAACTAAGGATATAGTCTTATGAGATGTGAGGGAGACACTCAGGGCAGGAAGAGATGGCCTATCGCTGAGCGGCTTCCTGTGGCCCCAGATTGCTTTGTGGCAGAAATAGCTGTTGGCAATACTGTCCACACACCCAGGTCCCCATCAGTCCTCACTGCTGCACAGACCTCAGACCTGAGTTCGCATTAGCATTCCAGAAGGTATTACTCAAGCAACCATGCATTTCAATTTAAGGAATAGTCACATATATTCCTGAAGGCCATTGTCTCCTAGCACACAGAGTCAGGACCCAGGGACCCCGAATGTTCTTTCTGCCTCCAGTTTTTTAGGGTCATGGAGCAGGTCAATGTCTAACTCTGGGTACATTCCTTTATGTCTGGATATTTTAATAGTTTGGTCTGAGGGTTTGATTACCAATCTGTTTGAAGTGCACCCCCTGATCCTAGGTGGCTAGTCAGGTATTTGCTTTTTGTTTTTGTTTGTTTTTTGCATTTGCTGTTATCAGACAATATATTTGTGAATCAATACACAGGGCCCTGTAAAGTATGGGGCCGAAGATGGGGTTCATCTTGACCAGGTTGAAGGGCAGTACTGCTGAAGAATGTAGCTTTCTCCTCCATGCTCTCTTTTCCTTTGAAAGCTCAGTTCTGTGTCCCCTTCTTTTAGTGAAGTCTCAGTGGACGTCCCCTGTCTCACTGCTTGGCTCAGTCATTTTGTGTAGGTCAAGGCGGGGTATGGGCTGCCGTCTCAAGTTCTCCGGCATGGGGAAGTCGTGTGGATGTGGGGGCCTGGTTCTGCTGAGGGCAGGGAGCAGGGGCTCTCCACCCACTCCCCTCCTGCTTGCCTGTCTGGCTGGCTCTGTCCCTGGTGTTAGTGTTCCCAGTAACGGCACACACTGTCTCCAGTGGGGTCCTGCCTATTTTTCCTGTCTCAATTCTCTTTTAATTATTCTCTCCCTAAGAGACATATTTTCTCATAAAAACCCTGATAGTTTTTCTCTTCCAGTGCTCAGTACTGTCCTCTCAGTTCAGCTCTATTTCACATCCCCTCTCCCACCTTCTACAATATTCATCTTCCACAGCATTTCCCTACATGTTACTGAAGAAAAGAGGGAGGTGTAGCTGTCTAATGACTCTACTTACTACCAAAGAAATTGTGGTATCAGGACAAGATTCTGAGATGACCAAGAGAAAGGGAAAACACCTATTTTCCTAAGATTTCTAACTTTGGAGACACTGGATACACTGTCAGCTTCCCCTTATCTCCTTTGGCTCTGATCCAGCAAGTTCATTTATGCTCCAAACAGAATCACATCTAAAATACAGAAGTTAGATACTTAATGCTTTTGCTGAATTGCCTTGAGAGCGTTTAATTCAGTATTCTTGGAAGCCATGAGCATCCTGAAAATGATACCTTATTCTCCCTTTTTTCTACATTTAGCCCGGACACACAAATCCACTACTGCATCAGGTGACATATTCATACTTGTTCCAAGTAGAAGTTTGAAAAAGCAATTGCTTACCTTTTTACTAATAAAAACACTCTGTTCTTATTTAAGAAAAATGTGAAACTTCAAAACACAAGATTTAACCCAATTAATTCTGAGGATATTTGTCCAGATCTGTCTCAAGGTCAGATTTGCATGCTGGGGAAACTATTTGCACACACTTTTAGAAACAGAATTACCCACAGTTAAGATTTTTAAATCAGAACTAGTAGTTTCCTTGACCACATTTTTTTTTTAAGACCAAGAAACATAGCATTTAAAATCTTTTGAATAGACTTAATTCTCCCTTGTTTTGTCATCCCTTCTGTGGTAGCAGTTAAGTGAGCAAGATTTGAAGCAAATCTCAGCTCCATGTTCACCTCACCTCTTCACACTTCCAAAACCTCAGCAGTTTTCCAGTTTCTGCTTGGTGGGAACCTGGAGGTGGGGGAGGGTATATCCCAGATGATGGAGAAAAGAAACATTTCTGGTTCATTATCTTTTCTTATCTTTAGGGGATCTTCAATCACTCCCAGTGCCATTACTGGCATATTTAGGAGAAGCCAGAAAGCAATGCTCAGGGACATGTTCCCCTGAGAAATGCAGTCAAATGCTCTACCACTGAGCTATACCCCCTGTTCCCCTGAGAAATGACTTTGAAATTATACCCTTGGGCTGACCTGTTGTAGGTAGATAAATAGATGAATTTCACTAATACATCTGTCCCTCAAAATATACCTAAAAAATTAATAGTCTTATTTTATGGTTTCATATTAAGGACTATGCTGTTGGTATGCTTTTTTGGTGTGTGTGTGTGTGTGTGTGTGTTATTCCTTCTTTGACTTCTCAGGATTTCATTCGAAGTCCAGCATAGCAACTGAAGGGATTTTGTGCCAATCCTACTTTAGACGTCAACTGTGATGTTGCTGTTGGGGTATGGGTTGGTGGAAAAACACTCTTATCAGGTAAACATGTATGTCTCCTACCACAGACTCCCCTGCACTACCCTCAAGTGTAAAGTTCTGTTAAGTTCCTCTCTTAAATACCCGAAGAAATACAATCTACTGCAATCAGTGAGGCCATGCAGAGGAGGAGGAACATGTAGAACATATCTTGGTGTAGCTTCTTTGGTTCCTGAAATCCTCAGTGAGGCTCTGGAGTTGCCAAAAATATTGTCTACTTCTTTCTACATCATGAAAGCATAATTCTTGCTAAGACCTCGCCCATTTAGTCTCAAGGATTATATCAATATTCCAGGAAAATTTACACTAATAGTCTATGTGTTTCCAATTAAGGGAATGTGTATAAACATGCTTAGGTTCTCTTTGTTCTTTTTTTTTCCCCATTTTATTTATTTTTTCAGCATAACAGTATTCATTGTTTTTGCACAACACCCAGTGCTCCATGCAAAACGTGCCCTCCCTATTACCCACCACCTGGTTCCCCCAACCTCCCACCCCCGACCCTTCAAAACCCTCAGGTTGTTTTTCAGAGTCCATAGTCTCTTATGGTTCGCCTCCCCTTCCAAATTTTTTTTTTTTAATAAACATATAATGTATTTTTATCCCTAGGGGTACAGGTCTGTGAATCGCCAGGTTTACACACTTCACAGCACTCACGATAGCACATACCCTCCCCAATGTCCATAACCCCCTCCCCCTCTCCCAACCCCACCTCCCCCCAGCAACCCCCAGTTTGTTTTGTGAGATTAAGAGTCATTTATGGTTTGTCTCTCTCCCATTCCCATCTTGTTTCATTTATTCTTCTCCTATCCCCCTAACCCGCCATGTTGCTTCTGTATGTCCTCATATCAGGGAGATCATATGATAGTTGTCTTTCTCCGATTGACTTATTTCACTAAGCATGATACCCTCTAGTTCCATCCACGTCATCGCAAATGGCAAGATTTCATTTCTTTTGATGGCTGCATAGTATTCCATTGTATATATATACCACATCTTCTTTATCCAGTCATCTGTTGATGGACATCTAGGTTCTTTCCATAGTTTGGCTATTGTAGACATTGCTGCTATAAACATTCGGGTACACGTGCCCCTTCGGATCACTATGTTTGTATCTTTAGGGTAAATACCCAGTAGTGCAATTGCTGGGTCATAGGGTAGTTCTATTTTCAACATTTTGAGGAACCTCCATGCTGTTTTCCAGAGTGGTTGCACCAGCTTGCATTCCCACCAACAGTGTAGGAGGGTACCCCTTTCTCTGCATCCTCGCCAGCATCTGTCATTTCCTGACTTGTTAATTTTAGCCATTCTGACTGGTGTG
Source organism: Meles meles (assembly GCF_922984935.1). Lineage (NCBI taxonomy): Eukaryota > Metazoa > Chordata > Mammalia > Carnivora > Mustelidae > Meles > Meles meles. The sequence goes on from NC_060070.1 coordinate 42,895,500, forward strand.
AGGTGATATCTCATTGTGGTTTTGATTTGTATTTCCCTGATGCCGAGTGACGTGGAGCACTTTTTCATGTGTCTGTTGGCCATCTGGATGTCTTCTTTGCAGAAATGTCTGTTCATGTCCTCTGCCCATTTCTTGATTGGATTGTTTGTTCTTTGGGTGTTGAGTTTGCTAAGTTCCTTATAGATTTTGGATACTAGCCCTTTATCTGATATGTCATTTGCAAATATCTTCTCCCATTCTGTCAGTTGTCTTTTGGTTTTGTTAACTGTTTCCTTTGCTGTGCAAAAGCTTTTGATCTTGATGAAATCCCAATAGTTCATTTTTGCCCTTGCTTTCCTTGCCTTTGCCGTTGTTCCTAGGAAGATGTTGCTGCGGCTGAGGTCGAAGAGGTTGCTGCCTGCGTTCTCCTCAAGGATTTTGATGGATTCCTTTCTCACATTGAGGTCCTTCATCCATTTGGAGTCTATTTTCGTGTGTGGTGTAAGGAAGTGGTCCAATTTCATTTTTCTGCATGTGGCTGTCCAATTTTCCCAGCACCATTTATTGAAGAGGCTGTCTTTTTTCCATTGGACATTCTTTCCTGCTTTGTTGAAGATTAGTTGATCATAGAGTTGAGGGTCGATTTCTGGGCTCTCTATTCTGTTCCACTGATCTATGTGTCTGTTTTTGTGCCAGTACCATGCTGTCTTGATGATGACAGCTTTGTAATAGAGCTTGAAGTCCGGAATTGTGATGCCACCAACTTTGGCTTTCTTTTTCAATATTCCTTTGGCTATTCGAGGTCTTTTCTGGTTCCATATAAATTTTAGGATTATTTGTTCCATTTCTTTGAAAAAAATGGATGGTATTTTGATAGGGATTGCATTAAATGTGTAGATTGCTTTAGGTAGCATAGACATTTTCACAATATTTATTCTTCCAATCCAGGAGCATGGAACATTTTTCCATTTCTTTGTGTCTTCCTCAATTTCTTTCATGAGTACTTTATAATTTTCTGTGTATAGATTCTTAGCCTCTTTGGTTAGGTTTATTCCTAGGTATCTTATAGTTTTGGGTACAATTGTAAATGGGATTGACCCCTTAATTTCTCTTTCTTCTGTCTTGTTGTTGGTGTACAGAAATGCAACTGATTTCTATGCATTCATTGATTTTATATCCTGACACTTTACTGAATTCCTGTACAAGTTCTAGCAGTTTTGGAGTGGAGTCTTTTGGGTTTTCCACATATAGTATCATATCATCTGCGAAGAGTGATAGTTTTACTTCTTCTTTACCAATTTGGATGCCTTTAATTTCTTTTTGTTGTCTGATTGCTGAGGCTAGGACTTCTAGTACTATGTTGAATAGCAGTGGTGATAATGGACATCCCTGCCGTGTTCCTGACCTTAGCGTAAAAGCTTTCAGTTTTTCTCCATTGAGAATGATATTTGTGGTGGGTTTTTCATAGATGGCTTTGATAATATTGAGGTATGTGCCCTCTATCCCTACACTTTGAAGAGTTTTGATCAGGAAGGGATGCTGTACTTTGTCAAATGCTTTTTCAGCATCTATTGAGAGTATCATATGGTTCTTGTTCTTGCTTTTATTAATGTGTTGTATCACATTGATTGACTTGCGGATGTTGAACCAACCCTGCCGCCCTGGAATAAATCCCACTTGATCGTGGTGAATAATCCTTTTAATGTACTGTTGAATCCTATTGGCTAGTATTTTGGTGAGAATTTTTGCGTCTGTGTTCATCAAGGATATTGGTCTGTAGTTCTCTTTTTTGGTGGGATCCTTGTCTGGTTTTGGGATCAAGGTGATGCTGGCCTCATAAAATGAGTTTGGAAGTTTTCCTTCCATTTCTATTTTTTGGAACAGTTTCAGGAGAATAAGAATTAGTTCTTCTTTAAATGTTTGGTAGAATTCCCCTGGGAAGCCGTCTGGCCCTGGGCTTTTGTTTGTTTGGAGATTTTTGATGACTGTTTCAATCTCCTTACTGGTTATGGGCCTGTTCAGGTTTTCTATTTCTTCCTGGTTCAGTTGTGGTAGTTTATATGTCTCTAGGAATGCATCCATTTCTTCCAGATTGTCAAATTTGTTGGCGTAGAGTTGCTCATAGTATGTTCTTATAATTGTCTGTATTTCTTTGGTGTTAGTTGTGATCTCTCCTCTTTCATTCATGATTTTATTTATTTGGGTCCTTTCTCTTTTCTTTTTGATGAGTCTGGCCAGGGGTTTATTAATCTTATTGATTCTTTCAAAGAACCAGCTCCTAGTTTCATTGATTTTTTCTATTGTTTTTTTTTTGGTTTCTATTTCATTGATTTCTGCTCTGATCTTTATGATTTCTCTTCTCCTGCTGGGTTTAGGGTTTCTTTTTTGTTCTTTCTCCAGCTCCTTTACGTGTAGGGTTAGGTTGTGTACTTGAGACCTTTCTTGTTTCTTGAGAAAGGCTTGTACCGCTATATATTTTCCTCTCAGGACTGCCTTTGCTGTGTCCCACAGATTTTGAACTGTTGTGTTTTCATTATCATTTGTTTCCATGAATTTTTTCAATTCTTCTTTAATTTCCTGGTTAACCCATTCATTCTTTAGAAGGATGCTGTTTAGTCTCCATGTATTTGGGTTCTTTCCAGCTTTCCTCTTGTGATTGAGTTCTAGCTTCAGAGCATTGTGGTCTGAAAATATGCAGGGAATGATCCTAATCTTTTGATACCGGTTGAGACCTGATTTGTGACCCAGGATGTGATCTATTCTGGAGAAGGTTCCATGTGCACTAGAGAAGAATGTGTATTCTGTTGCTTTGGGATGAAATGTTCTGAATATATCTGTGATGTCCATCTGGTCCAGTGTGTCATTTAAGGCCTTTATTTCCTTGTTGATCTTTGGCTTGGATGATCTGTCCATTTCAGTGAGGGGAGTGTTAAAGTCCCCTACTATTATTGTATTATTATTGATGTGTTTCTTTGATTTTGTTATTAATTGGTTGATATAGTTGGCTGCTCCCACGTTAGGGGCATAGATATTTAAAATTGTTAGATCTTCTTGTTGGACAGACCCTTTGAGTAGGATATAGTGTCCTTCCTCATCTCTTATTATAGTCTTTGGCTTAAAATCTAATTGATCTGATATAAGGATTGCCACCCCAGCTTTCTTCTGATGCCCATTAGCATGGTAAATTGTTTTCCACCCCCTCACTTTAAATCTGGAGGTGTCTTCGCGTCTAAAATGAGTTTCTTGTAGGCAACATACTGATGGGTTTTGTTTTTTTATCCATTCTGATACCCTGTGTCTTTTGATTGGGGCATTTAGCCCATTAACATTCAGGGTAACTATTGAGAGATATGAATTTAGTGCCATTATTAGCCTGTAAGGTGACTGTTACTGTATATTGTCTCTGTACCTTTCTGATCTACTACTTTTAGGCTCTCTCTTTGCTTAGAAGGCCCCTTTCAATATTTCCTGGAGAGCTGGTTTGGTGTTTGCAAGTTCCTTCAGTTTTTGTTTGTCCTGGAAGCTTTTGATCTCTCCTTCTATTTTCAATGATAGCCTAGCTGGATAGAGTATTCTTGGCTGCATGTTTTTCTCGTTGAGTGCTCTGAATATATCATGTCAGCTCTTCCTGGCCTGCCAGGTCTCTGTGGATAAGTCTGCTGCCAATCTAATATTTTTACCATTGTATGTTACAGACTTCTTTTCTCGGGTGCTTTCAGGATTTTCTCTTTGTCACTAAGACTTGTAAACTTTACTATTAGGTGACGGGGTGTGGACCTATTCTTGTTGACTTTGAGGGGGGTTCTCTGCATCTCCTGGATTTTGATGCTTGTTCCCTTTGCCATATTAGGGAAATTCTCTCCAATGATTCTCTCCAATAGACCTTCTGCTCCCCTCTCTGTTTCTTCTTCTTCTGGAATCCCAATTATTCTAATGTTGTTTCGTCTTATGGTGTCACTTATCTCTTGAATTCTCCCCTCATGGTCCAGTAGCTGTTTGTCCCTCTTTTGTTCGGCTTCTTTATTCTCTGTCATTTGGTCTTCTATATCACTAATTCTTTCTTCTGCCTCATTTATCCTAGCAGTGAGAGCCTCCATTTTTGATTGCACCTCATTAATAGCTTTTTTGATTTCTACTTGGTTAGATTTTAGTTCTTTAATTTCTCCAGAAAGGGCTTTAATATCTCCAGAGAGGGTTTCTCTAATATCTTCCATGCCTTTTTCGAGCCCGGCTAGAATGTTCAGAATCGTCATTCTGAACTCTTGATCTGACATATTACCAATGTCTGTGTTGATTAGGTCCCTAGCCTTCGGTACTGTCTCTTGTTCTTTTGTTTGTGGTGATTTTTTCCGCCTTGTCATTTTGTCCAGATAAGAGGATATGAAGGAGCAAATAAAATACAAAAAGGGTGGCAAAGACCCCAGAAAAATGCGCTGTAACCAAATCAGAAGAGACCCCTAATTGTGGGGGGGAGAAAGGGGATAAAAACAGGTTCTGAAAAAAAAAGAAAAAAATTTAAAAAATAAAACAAATAAAGAAAAAATATAAAAAAGAAAGAAAAAATATATATATTTAGATAAACTAGTCAAAAAACGTTAAAAAAGAAAAGGGTAAAAGTTTTACAAAATTTAGCAGAAGAAGAAAAAAGAAAAAAGAAAAAAATTGAAAAAAGAAAAAAAAAATTGAAGTAGCCGCAAGACTAAAGAATCATGGGGAGAAAGCCACGAGTTCCGTGCTTTGCTTTCTCCTCCTCTGGAATTGCTCTGCTGTCTTAGGAATTGAACCTACTTTCCTTGATAGATGAACTTCGTCCTGGCTGGATATTTTGTTGATCTTCTGGGGGAGGGGCCTGTTGTAGTGACTCTCAAGTGTCTTTGCCCGAGGCGGGATTGCACCGCCCTTACCGGTGGCCGGACTAAGTAATCGGCTCGGGTTCGCTTTTGGGAGCTTCTGTTCCCTGAACGCTTTCCGTAGAGTTCTTTCAGAAAGTGGTTGATTTTCTGTTTCTAGAGTTGCTGTTCTTCTTCTCTTCGCTCTCCCGTTGGATTTGTAGGTGTTTGCAATGTTTAGATAAGCTATCGAGCTGATCTCCTGCTACCTGATGTAGTCTCAGGCTGCTACTTCTCCGCCATCTTGACTCCTCCCCGGTTCTCTTTGTTCTTAAGCCAAACTCGGCATCAAAAAAGCTGCAACACCAGGAACTAGGCATTAATGAAAGCAGAGTTAATACCCAGGTGTCTCTGACTCATATCTTCACATCCATCTTTCTGGTATACCAGAAAACCCATTTCCTCTTGATTATTTTTCATCTTAGTTCTCCAAGTTCATACAATGACTTAATACCTACTGAATCTAGTCTAAGCATCCAAGTCTAACTGAAGGCCTTCCATACTTGAGCTGTATCTGGCCTAGTTAATGGTGTCTTTCATTGCTCAATCACTGAATTCTGCCGATGGAATGAATTTTGTTTCCTTATATAGAAAACATGTTAATTTACCTCCACACTGTTGCATCATGCTATTCTACCCACCCAGAATATTTTCAACCTTTCTGTCCTATGCTATAAATTTTGTATCAGGTATTTTCCAGCATCCACTTACCCTTCTTCTGGAATTTCCCTCTAGGAACCACCCCTTTCTCTGTTCTCAGCCCAGGTGCTTGAGTGGGACTTCATCTTCTCATTCAGAGATACATCATGGGACTTGGGCCTAAGAAATGGCATTCTGCTTTTCCTGGCCTCAGCGACTGGTGTGGAGATCAACTTTTGAGCTATTCAGAGCCAGAAACTTTTGCTGAGAGTGCTGGAATAGAAGCAGACACTTTCTTCCCTAGACCTGATTTGAGAGGAAGTGAGGTTTGGAGCCATTGGCCATCTTGAAATTATGAGACCCAGGCCACATAGAGAATGAAGCTAATCCAGGGAAAGAGCAGCTTGGGAATTTGCCAGAGGAGAATGGGCCTTGCCACTGAGCCTGGCATTAAGTTACACCTAAAGCCAGCCTTGCACTTTTTGATATGTGGTATTTTTGCTTTATATACTTTTTTCTTTTAAAAAAATTATTTAAATTCAATTAATTAACATATATTATATTATTAGTTTCAGAGGTAGAGTTCAGTGATTCATCAGTCTTACATAATACCCAGTGCTCATTACATCACATGCCCTCCTTAATGTCCATCACCCAGTTACCCCATCTCTCCACCCCCTCCCCTCCAGCAACCCTCAGTTTGTTTCCTATGATAAGAGTCTCTTAGGGGCGCCTGGGTGGCTCAGTGGGCTAAAACCTCTGCCTTCAACTCAGGGATCCAACCCCTGGATCCCCAGGGTCCAGGGCTCTGCATCAGGCTCTCTGCTCAGCAGGGAGCCTGCTTCTCCCCTCTCTCTGTCTGCCTCTCTGCCTACTTGTGATCTCTATCTGATAAATAAAAAAAAAAAAAAGAGTCTCTTATTGTTTGTCTCCCTCTCTGATTTCATCTTGTTTCATTTTTTCCGTTCTTCCCCTATTATCCTCTGTCTTCTTTCTTAAATTCCACATATGAGTGAGATCATATAATTGTCTTTCTATAATTGACTTATTTTGCTTAGCATAATACCCTCTAGTTCCATCCACATCATTGTAAATGGTAAGATTTCATTTTTTGATGGCCAAAGAGTATTCCATTGTGCACGTGTGCGTGCACACACACACACACACACACACACACACACGTCTTCTTTATCCATTCATCTGTCAATGGACATCTTGGCTTTTTCCATAGTTTGGCTATTGTGGATGTTGTTGCTATAAACATTGGGGTGCAGGTGCCCCTTCAGATCACTACATTTGTATTTATGGGGTAAATACTTGGTAGTGCAATTGCTGGTTCGTAAGTTAGCTCTGTTTTTAACGTTTTTAAAAAAATTATTTTTTCTTTTTTATTTGAATTCAATTAATTAACATATAATGTATTATTTGTCTCAGGGGTACAGATCTGTGGTTCATCAGTCTTATATAATACCCAGTGTTCATTACAACACATACCCTCCCCAGTGTCCATCACCCAGTTACCCCATCCCTTCATCCTATTTTCAACTTTTTGAGGAACCTCCATACTGATTTCCAGAGTATACACTTTTTCCTTAGATTGGTTTTCATTGAGTTACTTATCCACTACCCAAATACCACTTTATGCATGTTATTATGAAGATGATAGGGGAAAATACATGTGAAGTGCTTAGCACAGTGCCTTTCATGGAGGAATTACTAAATGTTAGCTATTACTAGGGTAATGGTAGAAAAAGATTAAATTGATATAGTATTTAAGTACCTTAAAAGATATTTTTTCCAACAGTCAAGAATAGCTGTATGATGCTTGTTCTGTGTAGTCATGAATGATGAGAACTTGGGAAAGTAGAAGGGAAATATACTATGCATTAGATGCTAGATTTTCTTTGTTATTTTCTGGGGATCAGTAATGGCGCCTTGTGTGTAAATATTGTCCTTTCATGCTTAAGAAATACCCTCATCATCTTTGATTTCCCTGGGCATTTTGTTATATCCTCTTAGTAAGCTAGAAAGGTGTTCAAAGGGCTTTCTTTTTGAATTTTGATTTTGGAGTCTCAGATGCAGGATGGCACATGGTTTAACATCACAACTAGATCCTTTAGTCCGACACACTCTGTTGGGTACTAATCTGAGTTTTCTCATATGTCTGTAGTCTCTTAGGACCTTAGAAAAGGGCCATTTTCCCAGGTGGATAGCTACCAATTTGGAAAATGTTCCCCCAGATGGGGAATTAATTTGTTAGTTATTTCAGATGCATGATAGTTTATTTGATTTAGAAATGTTTTTTGTTTCCTAACAGCAAGATCTTTTTTGAATGTTAATATTATTCTCTCCATCAGAGTTCAATGGTCAATCCTAGCTTGACCATTTCTTGACTTACATAATTTTATCCAGCAACTTGGACTCTTAGCACACCACAACAGCAATGTTTATCAAATGCAGAAAGTTGCATTTTCCACTGGATGTTGTAATATTGCTTTGTACTCTGATATTAATGTGAGATGCTCTAAAGTAAGTAAGTGGTCATTATCACCCTCACCCATTTTTAGCTGAAGGAGATTTAATAATGCTGACACTAATTTTCTTTTAGTCTGATAATTATAGGATGTGTGATTCTAGAACAAATAAAGGTTAATGTTTGTCTTGATTTATCTCAGTCCTTTTCCCTCAGTGACTCAGATCCAGAGGAGTGACGGCCATCACTTTTATCACAGAAATTTTATTACATGCTGGTATTTTCTACAACATTCTGCAAGACAGAGGTTTCCCTGGCGCTTATCTTGTGGGAGAGACAATGTTGATGAATAAGTATGAGAAATTTACCAGTCCATCCAAGTGTTTAGCAAGCCTTTCTGTAAGTCTTCCCAAAGGACATGGTTTATAAATGAAATGGGACTATTGTTCTTTATTCCATACTGTGTAGAAATTGTTTCTCCATAGGACAAGTACACTAGAGGTTGTTAAGGATTCTTTAGAGAAACTGCACTATAAAATTGTGTAATTTTCCATAATTGTCACTCTCATTTAATAATTTAGTTCTGAAATTCTGAATGAGATTTTTCTTTCCCGTTTCAAGAATGTACACTTTCAGATCATGACAAGGAAGAGCAAATAGTTAAACAAAGTTGAGTATAAATCAAAATGAACTCCAAGAGAAACAAGAATAATTAATAAGAGACTAATAAGATGAGGGCTATGATGTGTGAGGTAAACTCTCAACAAAAATTTACCAGGGTGTGAGATTAAGAGTCATTTATGGTTTGTCTCCCTCCCAATCCCATCTTGTTTCATTTATTCTATTCACAGACCTGTACCTCTGGGGATAAAAATACATTATATGTTTATTTAAAAAAAAAAATTTGGAAGGGGAGGTGAACCATAAGAGACTATGGACTCTGAAAAACAACCTGAGGGTTTTGAAGGGTCAGGGGTGGGAGGTTAGGGGAACAGGTGGTGGGTAATGGGGAGGGCACGTTTTGCATGGAGCACTGGGTGTTGTGCAAAAAGAATGAATACTGTTACGCTGAAAAAATAAATAAAATGGAAAAAAATATAGTAAAAAAAAATTTACCAGGGTGATTTAGTGATAGTGTAGATCCTAAACCCATCAGAAGTTAAGGTCAGAAAAAAGAGGGATTTAAGAATATAAGCTACAACATCATTTATACAGAATTGAAAAACACATAAAACATACTAATTATAGTTTGTGAATACCTGCATATATTATGAAAGTATAAAAACAAAGAGGCAGACAAAAAGACTAGCATCCTAGTCTTAAGGAATGTGTTAAGCTTTTGGGAAATGGACTGGAGAGGGATCAGGGAAGTCTTCAAACAGCCTTCAAATGCATTTGTCTTGTTTTCTTTCTTTCTCCTTCTCAAAGAGAAAAGTTTGAGGAAATGCAGCACAATTTTAAGATGTGTTAAATAGTGGTGGATAGTATAGTTGTTATGTTGTTTTTAATTTTCTATATGTCTTAAATGTTTTCTTTTTTTTAAGATTTTATTTACTTATTTGACTGACAGAGATCACAAGCAGGCAGAGAGGCAGGCAGAGAGAGAGGGGGAGGCAGGATCCCCCATGAGCAGAGAGCCCGATGTGGGGTTTGATCCCAGGAACCCTGAGATCATGACCTGAGCCAAAGGCAGAGGCTCAACCCACTGAGCGCCCCTTAAATGTTTTCTATGAACAATTTTTTAAGAAAGAATTTAAGGAAATGCATTATTTATCTAAATAGAAGAATAAAATCATGGCATTTGCAGTCTGGGAGATTAGAGTATGATTCTAGCTTGCGCTCTATGTTTTATGAATGAGGACACCATCCCAGAGAGGTGAATTGATTTTTTTTTAAGGTCCCAGAACTGGACACCATCAGGATGTAATTCAGGTCCACGATGGCCCCCAGCCAAGAACTCTGTCCAGCATATTTCATAAGAGTGACCCATAAGCAAAACCGTCCTGATGACAAAATATCTCCAACTTTCTTTCAGGGTGACAGAAGATTCTTCACTGGAAACATTATAAACATGTCCATATATTTTTAAAAAGGACATTATGGGCTTGAGTTAATTAAGTTCAGCAAATATATTGAGTACTCAGTAAGTGCAAGGCATTGTGTGTCCTCCCTAGGCAAGGTTTTTATAAATTTTTTTTCCACCTGTAATGTTTTTCCTCTTAATCAGTGTAGTTAAGGCAGACACACATAATAATGAACACAAATGTCCTTGGTGCACCAGAGGAGGGGTTAGAAGCCAAAGACCAAGTGGGAAAAAAGGACATAATAGCTTCGAACTCACTAGATTGGAAATCCATATTTAAAAATAAGTGGCGAAGTGGTGGTCTGTGGCTAAGTGAGCTGGAATAGCATGTGGTGGTCCCATGAATGATTACGTTGTTATTATCAGTCCAAGTTCTAGGGTCTAGAAATATCAGATAGGAAAAATCTTCCTTCTAAACCATCTCCGGGATAGTGTGAGTAACCAAAATCATTGCTAAACTGCTTGGAACAAGAAGGATGATTAAAAGCCTAGAAAGAAAAGAGCAGAGAAGGTGTTGTCCTACAGGGGGCACTCCATACTATCAGACTAGAGGAAATAAATCCTGAACTACAGAGCTACTGATACATGAGGAGTTTCTGGTTGCTCTTGTGTGCGGATATGAGAATAGACTTGTCAAAATAGACTTTGGAAGCTCCATCTCTAGACAGATTCTAACAATAAAATGTATTCTTATGTAACTGAAACCATTTCTTTTAAGGTCAATGGATGGAGCGGCCTTGTTCTCCAGGGTTCTCCCAACTCTATGATTCTAAATCTATTTCTGTCATCAAGGCCAATGTTGCTTAACCAGAAGACTTGTTAAGCATCGTTTGCCTAGTGGAAATTTGGGTACTTCTAGATTCTGTGATATAAATGGGTCGAAGGAGATGCTGGCAGTGAGGTGGGCCATCAGCTAATGAAGTAAGTGTTAGCAACTGAGGAATAGACTGACAATGGAGAAGTCCTCCATGTACATTTGGGAGCCACATGTATTCCTGCTGGGGCCACTCTTCAGCCATCTCCAAGTGGTCCTATATATTGACAATGGCAGGCTCTGAATTAGAGATTGAGGGGAGGTGCTATAGAGATGGCTGCCACCAATATCCCCCTCCACCCCCAGAACCATGGCTATCCACAAGGTCTCTGCGAGGAGGGAGGAGGGAATGTCCAAGGTTGAGGTGTGGATGAGATAGAGATGGATAATATTTCCCAGTCTGCATAGGATAGTTCTGGTTTATGCCATTTTTTTTCATTCTCTCTCTCTCTCTCTCTTTTTTTCTTTTGAGAGAGAGAGAGAAAGAGAGAGAGGGAGAGAATACCAGCGGTGGGGAGAGACACAGGGAGAGGGAGAAGCAGGTTCCCTGCTGATTAGGGAACTTGATGCGGAGCTCAACCCTAGGACTTTGGACTCATGACCTGAGCTGAAAGCAGACACTTAACTGAATGAACCACCCAGGGGCCCCCATTTTTTCCATTCTTGTAAGTTATTACAAGTATACACACTCTTCCTCTTGGAAGTGTCCCTTTTTGGATGATAAATTATATAGTTACCCCAGAGGAGTTGCAGGGCATTGGACAAGCATATATATATGGCCCGTCTAAATCCAGCCTACACATGAAAATCATCCCTTAAAAATTTTGGCACTGTGATAGTTTATGCTCTGACTCACAGCTGAATTAAGGGGCAAAATGTCAGCATCACCACAATTCCTTATATCCAACTGCTACAAAGGCTGTGAATTTAAATGGTTCCTGTCTTTGAAGCTGCAAATGAGCCCTTTCAAATTCCCAAGGTTGTCAGGGTCCTCGCTGAGTGAGTCCAGCAAGGGCACACTGACTCTGCCCACCAAAATTACATTCTCAGCTCTGTAAATGAGAGTTTGAATATCCTCTGCAAAAATTGCTTTTATAAAAATTACCTTCCCATTTGAATATGGAAAGCTGAACCACACATATTTTGCAGCATGCTTGAGAATATATTCCTAGAAAATTTAACTGGTTATCTTTAAGATCAGCCAACACTATCATCCTTGCACAGAAGAATGAATGATTAAATCTGAAAAGAATATGGGTATTTTAAATGAATTGGATTCTTTTGCCATCATAATCATCTTATTCATGTATTTTTCCCCCTCTGGTAACATTTTGATATACAGCCCATGTTTGAGATCACCAGCGGAAGCAGGCACAGAAATGAAATGAAATGAACTTCAACAATAGACAGTTTTAGAAATTCTAGGCAGTGCTCCCTGTAGGCTAAGGAGTGCCTAATAAGGAAATAAAGGTCTCAGGGCTTACCAGCAAACCACAAAGCAGCTAATTTGGTACTTCTTGCAGAAAAAGAACTGGAAGCTGCACAGGATTTGTTTAGGAAAGAACTTGGCCAAGTTAGATGATTAGGGTGTTTCAGGAAGGACAGATTACACTCCAATCACCATCAGAATACAAAATAGAGATGTGAAGTGAATTCTATCTAGGAACTGCTTTTTCCTGAATCCCATATTGGGGCTGGGTAGAATTGTTCCACATAGAGGAAAATTGTACCTTCTTCTTCTCAAGACCTCACACAAAAAATTCACATACCTGCTGAAGAAAAGCTCCCTCCCCGTACGTACACAGGAGTGAAAGAATAAAGAATACCGATCTCTTTGTCATTTGGGGCATACCCTGCACATAATTTGAAACCCAGCTGACAAAATGAAAGAAGTTAGAGTGTAAACTTGAAACTGGATTACAACCACAGAGATAAAGTACACGTTATCTGGGAGGAGAAAGATCACAGGGAAAAGGAGGGAGGCTCCTGATGCCTTCTGGTATTTTACAGTTGAAGGAGGAGATGGGCCTGCCTCGTCTCCCCTGTTCATAGGCCATAATTCTGGTGGGGTGGATGCCGAAGAAGAAGAAGGCTCCCTGGGGGAAATGTTTCTTGTGAGCCTTCTGCCAGCTTTAGGTATTGTGAGATTGGAAGTGGTAACCCACGTTTTGTGACTCTTACATGTTTATGGAGTGTTGATGGACTGCAGCTGCTAGAAATGGGTCACAAGAATACTGAGATAATGAGCCCCATGGGGGCAGGCCTGGAGCATCCAGATCCTCTCTAAGTGGGCCTCAGACCATGAGAGTCTGCATCCTTGCTCTGAAACATCATTATTTCTATGATGCTGGTGAGGGAAACAGATTGGGAAGCCCTTCAACTATAATGCCTCAGTCTGGGAATTGCAGGGTCAGGGTAGGAGTGGGGCTGTTGAAGATGTGGACATTGTAATTTTCTATGTGTCTTAAATGTTTTGGTGGTGGGTTGAGTTGTGTCCCCCCAAAGATATGCGCAAATCCTAAATTGTGTCCCCTCCAAAGATATGTGCAAATCCTAACCCCCAGTACTTATGAATGTGATCTCACTTGGAAAGAGTCTTTACACGTGAATTAAGTTAAGGATCTTGAGATGGGATCATTCTGAATCTAGGGTGAACCCTACCTCCAATGACTGGTATCCCTGTAAGAGAAAGGAGAAGGAGATTTGACACAAATGGGGAAGAAGACCATGTGAAGATGGAGGCAGAGACTGCAGTGATATGGCCACAAGCCAGGGAATGCCAGTAAACCCCAGAAACTGGAAGAGGCAAGGAGGGATTCTCTTGTAGAGCCTTTGGAGAGAGCATGACCTTGTCATCACCTTGATTTTAGATTTCTGGTCTCTAGATTTGAGAGAGAATTGTTTTTTAGACTACCAGATTTGTGGTAATTTTTTGTGGCAGCCCTGGGATACTAATACAATTTCAATCTTGCAATCTGTTCTTTGTGGAAAACTTCAGCATTCTCTTGTTGTTCCCATTATACTTTCCTTTCCTCTCTCTTTTCTTATTTACCCTCTTCTCACAAAGGTCTTCACTAACCACTCCAGATACTGGTAGGCCCTAGGACTCCAGAAACAAGTAAATATGGTGTCTTCCCACAGCTCAGTTTGGTGAGACGGACCTAAACAGGTCCTTTCAATGTACAGAAGGAGCTAGAGTGGTCAGTGAAGTACATGGTCATATAGGAATCCAAAAGAGGAAGCAATTCGTTCAGTAAGCATATGGGAAAGTTTTCCCACAGGTGGGAGCTTTTGAGCTGCATCTCTTGCCTTCACATGAAATGAAGATTGGAGGAAAGTGGAAATAAGCACTCTAAGCAGAGGGAAAATGTCATTTGGGGTGGATCTCTGATGGATGAATCATCAGTGTTATATGTGCTTGTGCTTCTTTCTAGTCTTGTGACATGTGATGTAGTGCTGGGCTGTTTGGTACATTCCATTAGCTATATTCCGTTTACCTAGAGGTAAAATGTTTGAGTTCAAAGTCGGGCTGTACTGAGCTTGGTAATTGCGTATAGCTTAGAGCTGTCCTTGAAGGTGTGGTCTTTTCCTGTCCTGGGAGGTATAGAAGGACCATATTCCATCTAGGACGAACACACAGCTTACGACTCAAAGTAGCACAGAGCCTCTGGGTCCACTTAATACAGACTTAAGCTTAAAACTCTCCTGGGATCATGGGGTACAGATCAAGGCACTTGAAAGCTGCAGTGAAATGCTGAGGACGAAACTGTAGATTTTTCTGTCCTAGAGGTGAACTGGTGCACCAAGGACTCCATAAAAGTTTCTCTCTCCTAAGAGGAATAGGAAACTAGTAAGACTGCCTCATTTAAAATTAAAAGTACTGGGCGCCTGGGTGGCTCAGTGGGTTAAGCCGCTGCCTTCAGCTCAGGTCATGATCTCAGGGTCCTGGGATCGAGTCCCGCATCGGGCTCTCTGCTCAGCGGAGAGCCTGCTTCCCTTCCTCTCTCTCTGCCTGCCTCTCTTGTGATTTCTCTCTGTCAAATAAATAAAATAAAAAAAAATAATAAAATTAAAAGTACTTTGAAGGCTGAGACTCTAGTATTATCCAGTTTTTATATGTATGCTTTTGACTTCAGTCACATTTGGCATGTGAGTTTAAGAACATCCACTTGATTCTTGGCACTCCAAGAGGCAGGTGAACTTGGTTCTGGGACACTACTTCTGTGGACAGTGTTTCAAATATGCTGATCTAAACCAAAGCAGGTTAATTATGGTTCCCACCTTGAAGGTTATTCATTGTTAAACAGAAAGGAACCAGTTTAGAGTAAGGCAGGAGAGGATGAAGGAAGCAAATGTTCCTGATGTCATGTGAAACCCCTTGGCGTACAAGGTGCAAGTCCCAACTCATCTTTCCTGTGTCATTGAGCAAATTTCTTACCCATTTGTACCTCAGTTTTTTTCACCTGTAAAATAGGGATAATAATAGTACTTTCTTTCTGTGTTGTTAAAATGAGTCAATACATTTGAAGTGTTAGAACCATGCCTGGCACATGATCAAGCAATCATTAAAAAGTCATGATCATGACCATGGTTACCTACTGCTAAGAGTTAAATGAGGTGATGATGATGTGCTAGAACTTGGTAGATGCTCAACAAGAGTTAGTGCTCCCTTTGCTGAAGGTCTGCCCAGCTGACCTGGAGTCTGAAGTAAGGACTCAAGAGACGCAATGCACATGAGTTGAGAGCAGATGGGACACTGGTAGCGGGGGATATCTGCCTGACCATAGAGAAAGGGATGGCTGTTGCAGTCAAGGTGTCAGGCCTTGCTGGTGACAGAAACCATAACCAACCACCACCGCTCTAGGCTTGCCAATGGGTAGAGCCACCCCTTGGGGGAAAACCCATTTCTTTAATGCTGTTTCTAGAAACTATGATGAGTGCCTACCTGCTAAGGAGAAAGGGGGTCATGTATTTACTGATGCATGTGGATAGGTGGGTGACAGTGGTGTGTCAGGGGTGAGGTGAGTGGTCTGGACTGGCCCAAGGCCCATCAAGAGTATGGGGGACATCGCTGAGCATAGGTGTGGTGCCACACATGCATGGTTTCATTTGACTGTCACAATAACCTGGAATGGTGGGGATTATGTATATTTTTTTAAGAGAGGAAAATGAGATTTAGAGAGAGCAATGACTTGCCCACAGCCTTATAGATGATAAGGCAGAGCTAAGAATCAAACACAGAGTAACTCAAATCTCTGGTTCCCTTCCCTCCACCAAACTGCCTCCTGGTTCTGACATTCCCTTAATAATGAACACATACTTCTATATTTCCAACAAGACAGTTTCCCCCCAAATTTCATTTTAAAGGAAAAAGAAATTTTTGGTTTTTGTTCAGTTAAGTAAAAATGCTTTTCAGCCCAGAGGAATACCTAGGAAACTTTAGAGAACAATTGAATTGAACACACTAACTTTTTAATTTAGCAAAAATACCACATTCCGTTAAAGATTTTACCTAGTCTTGCTTTCAAAAGAAGAATAAACCAGAAAATTACAGGAAAAGCCTATTTTCCTTGTGAATCTGGAACAAACTGAACCTAGGATATTATTGCTGCAGTTATATATAGGGAAAAATTCTTTGAAGATAACTTTTGAATTGTTTTAGATACTCATTTCTAATGCCTTAAAAAGCTTGCATTAAAAGAAGACATCCAGATGGCCAACAGACACATGAAAAAGTGCTCCACATCACTCGGCATCAGGGAAATACAAATCAAAACCACAATGAGATATCACCTCACACCAGTCAGAATGGCTAAAATTAACAAGTCAGGAAATGAGAGATGCTGGCGAGGATGCAGAGAAAGGGGTACCCTCCTACACTGTTGGTGGGAATGCAAGCTGGTGCAACCACTCTGGAAAACAGCATGGAGGTTCCTCAAAATGTTGAAAATAGAACTACCCTATGACCCAGCAATTGCACTACTGGGTATTTACCCTAAAGATACAAACATAGTGATCCGAAGGGGCACGTGTACCCGAATGTTTATAGCAGCAATGTCTACAATAGCCAAACTATGGAAAGAACCTAGATGTCCATGAACAGATGAATGGATACAGAAGCGGTGGTATATATACACAATGGAATACTATGCAGCCATCAAAAGAAATGAAATCTTGCCATTTGCGACGACATGGATGGAACTAGAGGGTATCATGCTTAGTGAAATAAGTCAATCGGAGAAAGACAACTATCATATGATCTCCCTGATATGAGGACGTGGAGATGCAACATGGGGGGTTAGGGGGATAGGAGAAGAATAAATGAAATAAGATGGGATTGGGAGGGAGACAAACCGTAAGTGACTCTTAATCGCACAAAACAAACTGGGGGTTGCTGGGGGGAGGTCGGGTTGGGGGGGGAGGGGGGTTATGGACATTGGGGAGAGTATGTGCTATGGTGAGTGCTGTGAAGTGTGTAAACCTGGCGATTCACAGACCTGTATCCCTGGGGATAAAAATACATTATATATTTATAAAAAAATAAGAAATAAAAAAAAATTAAAAAAAAGCTTGCATTAAAGGAGAGATGGTTAAGAAGAACCTATAGAATTTTGGCTAGATCTGATTTCTCAGCTTTGACACTATTGATAGTTTGGACTGGATAATTCTTTGTTTTGGGAGGCTGTCTAGTATACCTTAGGATGTTTAACAGCATCTCTGTCCTTTCTTTACCCACTAGTTGCCAGTTGCACCCCCCAAGTTGTGACAACCAAACATGTCTCCAGACATTGGAAAATGTCTCTTGGGACAAAATCATTCACAGTTGAGAACTACTGAGTTAGATGGGAAAAATGTTATCAATTAATATTTGTGCTATCTTCATGGTTTGTGGCAGTGTATCAGGAGCATATCTGCTTCCTGGCAGTTCCCAAGGTCTGAGGAGTACTGGCGGAACAGATAGGATCTTATTAGGACTTCATTCTTCTTCCATTTTTAAAATAACAACTTTATTGAGGTATAATTTACATACCATAAAATTCATGCTTCTAAAGTGAACAATTCAGTGATTTTTAGTATAGTCACAGAATTGTGCAAATACTACCATTCTTCAATTTTGAAACATTTTCGTTACCCTCCCCCCATATCCCATGTCCATAAGCAATCACACCCCATTTCCCATTAATTGACTTTCTGTCCTTATGGATTTGCAGAGGTTCATTCTTAAATGTGAAGTATTTGGCTTGCAAACCTAACAGCCTGCGTGGATAGGGTTTCTTCTGGTCCAGCTGTCCAACCATTGCCCTAGGACTTCTTTCCTTTTGGCTGTGGAGTCAGTCACAGCTCACTTCAGCAGAAGAAATTTGTTGGGGCAGCTACCTTCCTATCATGCACTCAGGCCAGTGCTTAGCGGACTGTGCCATGGAGTCAATGTGGCTTATTGGCTGCTTTGTCCTGGGCATCAAAGCATGCTTTCTGGGGACAAAAATAAACAAACAAACAAAAAGCAATGGAAGATAAGAGTGAGGAGATCGACCAGCTAGGTCTGAATCCAGTTAGATTTCTGGAAAGTCACCTCAGTGACTGAGGTTCTTTAGGTTTAGAACACTAGGGTGATGGGCAGAGAGGAAAAATCAAGATGAAAATCTGCAAATGGCCCCAGCTGCAACATTAATTTATGACGGGAAAAAGCAAACAAGCAGCGTTAGTTCCTAGAAATCTGGTATTATTTGTGGAGAGTCTGAAAAAAGAACTATCTTTGGTCTTATAGCTACTTCCAGCCCAGCACCCTCCAACACTAGTGAGGTGGAAGTAAGCTCCCGCCCAATGCTGGGGCCTCTGTGAGAGGGCATGAAAAGGAAAGGAAACTAAGTTTCCAAAGCATTTAGCATCTGTCAGTACTGGACCCGAATGGTAATAGCTAAGAACATAGTGTCCACTGGGTTCCCAGCTCAGCTCTGATGCTCAGTTTAACTCTCAAAATAACCCAATGAATAGGTGCTATTACCAAGTCCATTTTATAGATAAAGAACCTGAGACCCAAAGGAATTGAATAAATTGCTCAAAGTGACTGAAAAGTGGTGGAGTGGGGTTCTGGTCTAGAATTCAGTATGTAATCATTGCACCGACACTTCTCTGAGGAATACTGCCAGGGGACTGACATACATTAACCTCTCTTAGCTCTCATGAAAACTCTGTGAAGTGAATATTATAACCCCATTTTCCTAATGAGGCACCTGATGCTCAGAGAGTTTAACTGCCTTGTAGCTCATAGATAGCAGAGTCAGAATTTAAGCCCAGATTAAATGTGTTCATCCCACAGGAATGCTGCCAAGGACAGTACCAGTGACTGGGTCCTCCCAAAGTTCAGCCTGGAAACCTTAGCTCTTACCCTGCTAGGAAGAAGAGCCCCTAATTACTGAGGGGAAATTGCTTAGTTGTTTCCTTACCTGCAAGTAAAGTTGAGAAATATGAAGAATTCCTTTAGAAGGATCTAGAAAGTTATCCTTCACAGAGATAAATATGGAAAAAGAAACATGGTGCTCAACCTTAGGAGCCTGAAAAGTAGTTGGGAGAACTAAGGGTTTGACTGTTTGCATTCCTTGAAAGAATCTTCCAGACTTGACTGGAACGTGTGTGAGTAGAGCAAGGAGAGGAGGGCTGGTGGCCAGGATGCTGACATGGCATTTCCCTGGGGAACCTTACCTCCTGCATAGGCGTGCCTGTCTGGGAGATAAGCACACCTCAAACCTGATAAATATAGATGACACACTTTGAACCTGAGAGGAAGCTCATCAAAGGAGAGAGCTAATTACAGGGCTAGTTATTTACATAATTTAGATGGCAATCTTGAAAACATAGTTATATTTCAGAGATTCATGACTTTAATCATGCTGCAAATAGTGAAGACTACCTCAGAGCAAGCCAGGCTGATTTGCACAACTATTAAAACTATTAAACATATAGGTCAGCACCTATACATAGAGGAAAATGCCAGGGATTGCAAATTATCTTAGAGCCATTCTGGAGAAATGGGATAATGGATCAAAAGGGAAAGTATGAAAAATAAAAATTGATCGGAGCGGTTATTCGAATGTGGAATTAGATGAATCTGTAACTGCTTTAATCAAAGTATATAGCTGTAACATAAAAGAGTATATCTTACTGAAAGGTTAGTGAGTAGGAACATGGTATAAATGAAAGGATTTTATTACCATAGAACTATAAAGTTCAATTTTATGCAAAAATAAAAATGACAGGCAATATAACAATTGGGTTATCTGAGAAATAATATTCCACAGATGTAATCTACTTTGGGGCTGGCTATAGACAATTTGATTGCTTTAGTAACAGATAACTGACCCCAAGAAGTGACTTGCTCTTTCTCTGAAGGCTTTATCCTGCCTGGAGACTTACAGACATGCTGTTCCTTCTCCCTTCAGTGCCTTGTCTCTTGTTGACCAGCAAACACACATTCATCCTTTAAGATGGAATTTCAGGAAATCTGGTAGCGTAGCAAAAGCATAGGGCTTTGGACTTGGAGTCTCCATGTAACAATTAACTAGTTGTCTGGTCTTGAGCAGTTTACTTAACTTTGGTGATCCTCTGTCCCCCACAACCTCCAAATGGCAAGGTTAACCTCCCTCCCCAAAGAGTTTGTTATTTCCTCTTCCCTTATCAGTATCACAGCATTAACAATTCTAATTTCCTTGCTGCTTGTGGAAATGTGGCTTTGTGTTGCAGCCGGGGTCTTGGGTTCAAATTCGAAAACTGCCACTTACTTGCTGGGACTCATTTTCTCATTTTAAAAATGCAGATACTGCCAAAGACTGACAGCTAATCACCAGATTTGTTCCTCTTCCTCATGGGCATACAACAAGATTGTATTCCCCAGACCCCCCTGTAGTGATTCCTGGTCATGTGACTGAGGAAAGCCCATGGAATATAAGCAGGAGATATGAGGATCACAATCCTAGCTATAAGAAGAGACTCCATGCTTTCCTTCCCTCTGCCAGATTAAGGTAGTAGAGGACTGTGAGCCAGTAAGTGTCTTGAAGGTAGCAGAGACACAAGATAGGGGAACCTTAGCCTCTGAATCATTACTTGGAAGAGCACACCTCTGTACCAATTAGGGATGCTCATTTTGGGCTTTGAGTGAGAAACAATGTCTTAGAGTAAGCCATTGATAGCTGGTAGCTTATCTGTTACAGCAGCTAGCATTACCTTACCTAAGGCACCAATTTCATAGTAGCACACACTGCTGTGAAGATTATAACAATGGTTGGCAGAGTTCCTGGAACATAATAAGCCCTTAACAAAATCTGATAAATGAAAATGGATCATTAAGTTCTCCAAAAGAGAAAACAGAATTAGTATATATAATGATTTTCCCTTATGTCAAGCCAAATTTGATTTTTTTTTCTGTCAAATTAGATACAAATAATTGGGACTTCTAACAGGTTTATAAGAACTATACTCTCTTGTGGCTAAATTAGTATTGCTTATAATTAAATTTCTCACAAATTTCCAGAATATTGGTGCTGAATGGGACCTTGGCAAGCAAGTCACACACACAACCTCTCATTTTTTAGGTAAGAAAACCAAGGCTTGGAGAGGTTATTACCCTAATCACAGCCAGAGCAAGGACTTACAATTATTTTCACAATTAAAAGAGATATTTTCTGATTGTAGAAGTTACAAATGACTGGCTCAAAAGTGGGCAGCTAGAAATGTTTTATTTGATGGAAAAAAGAAGAATTGCTCTAATGTAAACATGGGCTATGTTTCTAATCTTTTATCTATGTATATGTTTAACAGACTTTAACAGTGATTACATAATTTTATTTTATTATTTTTTGGGAAAGATTTTATTAATTTGAGAGAGAAAGAGAGTATAAGCGGGAGAGTTGGGGGAGAAGGGACAGAGAAACAAACAGACTCCTTACTGAGTGGGATCTTGATGTGGGGCTTGATCCAAGGATCCTAAGATCATGATCTGAGCTAAAGTCAGACTCTTAACTGACTGAGCTACCCTGGTGCCCTGGTGATTATACAGTTTTAAATACTTCACACCGAGACTTGACCCTGGACCTCCCTGGGCCACTCTAGGGCTGACATTAATGTGGGTCAGGATTGCTGTTGTTGTTTTGACAACGTGACATTCCCTAGAGTGGAAGAGTTCCTCCTTCCTCTTTGAAGAGGCCGGGGAGCTGGGTGTGAGAGTTGGAGCCTGCATGTTCTGGGGCAAGCCCTCCACCTGCCCAGCCTGGAATTTCCATGACTCCCTGCCTGGGGGCAACCTCTTTCGTCCCAGTGGGCCCAGATGCGGAGCCCGGCATGCAACCTTCAAAGCCAAGAAGTGGGCTATGGAGGTAAGGCCAGGGAACATACCTGCTCACCTTCTTAGCAACTCTCTAAACAGTTCTTCCCCCAAATATTCTGAATGGTGATTTTTGGGAACTGATCACTTCTTTTTGCTATAAAGTGACTTCTCACCTATGATAATTTGTTAATAATTTCAATGTGAAAAATTGAGAATGATTTTTTCATACTATTATGAGAATCTTATTTCCCTCACGGTTTTTTTTTTTTTTTTTTTCCCTTGAACATCCTCTCTAACCAATACTGCTTTCCTTGGCAGCTCTTAATCAAACTTAATTTTACAGAAATACATTAGTTGTATCTGTAACTGTATAAAGACAAGCTGCCACGTGACCCTTCCTCAATGTGGAGTCACTTTCAAAATGAAATTACCCCCACATGCTTAAAAGTAACTTGAATCTTCATCCCAGTTTATTAAGAAAATGCTGATAACAGATTATTGTCATAATACGCAGAAAAGATCTAAAAATTCTCTTCTTTTCCTTGCCCCAATCCTTAGCTTTACACGAGTTTCTCTCCTTCTCTTGGTGTGTTTCTAACCAGTAGTTGCTCCTTTACACATTGATTCTCTGCTCTTTCAAAAGCAAACCTAGCCAGGCTTTGAGGTTCTCCCCCCACAGCCTCTGTTACACACAAAGAAAAAGCCTAGAACTCTTGCAGGCACGGTGGAGGTAGGCTCTGAATATTTATATGTTAATATTTTCCCATCTCATAGTTTAAATTCATCCCTTCAGTGTTAGTTGTGTTTTTTTGTAACATGGTTTCATTTCCATGATGGATGCCTTTGCAGGCAGTATGTTTAGACCTGTATCAGGCAATTTTAAAGCTGAATCAGGCCCAGAGAACTGAATAAATAAAGTGGTGACTGAGTTCAAGACTTTGAAAACAAAAGCCGACTACAGACAACAGGAGGCCGTGAGTTGTTTCCAAAACTGTTTTGACAACTCCCTTTTGCCTCAAGAGTCCTTTCTCCTTCTGGCCTCTTCTTTATTTCTCTTCTTCCCCTATTCTTTCTGTTCTTCTCTCCCAAGCTATCAGCAACAGTCCCCCATGGACACTAACCAGTGCGGAATTTTGCTGAGTTCTGTTGTAAAGGAAATAAGAAACGGAAAAGGAAAACCTGTAGGGCAGGGAAAGCGAGGACACTGAATATCAGAGATGTGCAAAGGAAAACCCACCCTGAACTCCGGAAACGGGGAGTTAACACTTCCAGCCAAAGAGAAATGTGAAAATGAAGCCTTCACAGCATTGCAGACAGAGAAGTCTGGATATCATACTTCTAATTGGCAATGCAATACTATCTTCCTTGGGGATTGGAATGGGTTGGGAATGGTGGGGAGAGGAAGATGGCTCACCATAAAAAGTCTCAGAGAAAGATTTCATGTGAGAAGTGTAACTGTAGCTGACACGATCAATTTCCTGGTGCAGGAGTGACCAAACTACTTAGAAAGTGTCCGTAAGGAAAGGTGGGAATGGAACATCTGGTCAGACACTGCATGGGGCACATTTGAGGTTAGGCATGCCCTGATCTGGGTCACCCCCCAGTTTGCATGCTGGTGGCTTCTTCTCTGGTAGGAATATAGCAGCTCTCTGGTAATCACTGGCTATTGATTGACTGATTAATTAACCGTATTCAGTGTGTCATTTCAGGGAACTCAGGAAAGAAAAGGGGTATTTCAGGAGATCTGAAAGCAAAGAATGGCAATTCTGAAAAAGAGCCATAGAACCTGTTTCAGTGTGCTCTTGGAAATTACTGTTCGACGTCTGCAGCTCTTGCCACCATCACGCATTGTGTTCGAAAAAAGTTCTCTGACATTGATCTGAGTGGCATATCCCCCGTTTCCCTGGGTTATTCCAGTCAAGTTCATTTCTCGCCCTTCCACATCCCCCTCCACCTCCACCCACACTGTGTCCATGACAAGGGCAGATACAGGCTCCAGTCTCAATGCCCTGCTGTGGCCTTCTCTCCCACAATCAGAAAGATGGCACCCACCATGGGCAGTGGCTTTTGTCAGAGGCTGCCTACCCTGGAGAGCACACACCACACCAAAACATGATGGCTCCAGCCTGAAAGCCTTTCCTCATTAGTACTTCCTCCCAAAAGATGTTGCGGGAATCATCATGTCAGGCAAGCCATTTGCAGTCCAGGTGAATAAGGCATTTTGGCTCCTTTTTATGTGAAACTGTCTCTGTCATAAAACTGGCTTGATGTTAACAGTGAGATTTCCCAGAGAGGCTATTCTCAATTCCATTATGTCACTCATCTTCTAAGCAAAGAACACTGTTGTGTGCCTATGTCGTGCTTTACTGCTTTAGGTGCTGAGACTAAAAAAAGATGAACAATACCATTCCCTGCTCTTCAGCAGCTCAGAGTCTAGACAGAAACACAAATTAATGCAACACAAACCCATAGCACCAGGTCTAATGTTAACTCTGTGTCATCTGCTCCAGCCCTTCCAGGGCACTAGGTAAGAAAGAAGGGCAAGCGCTCCAGGCAGACTGATGCTCTTTCTCCTTCCCCAAATCAGCTGATCTTCTTAGTTCATTTTGTCACTCTTAACCTTATTTCCCTGTCTTGTGTGTGTGTGTGTGTGTTTTTTTTTAAAGATTTTATTTATTTATTTGACAGATAGAGATCACAAGTAGGGAGAGAGGCAGGCAGAGAGAGAGAGAGGAGGAAGCAGGCTCCCTGCCAAGCAGAGAGCTTGATGCGGGGCTCGATCCCAGGACTCTGGGATCATGACCTGAGCGAAAGGCAGAGGCTTTAACCCACTGAGCCACCCAGGCGCCCCTCCCTGTCTTGTGTTTCTACCCTCTTGTGTTCCTCGCCCTGGCCCTCACTGACAGTCAACACATTTGTTGGTGCGATCTCAGGTATGTTTTCAAACTCTGTCTACTTCCTCCTATCCCTTGATTCTCTTCCCCTGGACTTGATAGCCAACATTGGTCAAGTGTCCAACTGGTCTCCTTGACCTCAGGCTCTCCCTCATCAGTCCTTTTGCCATCCTACCTACATGGTTATTTTCTTAAAATACAAATCAGCTTACATCACTCCTTGCTTGGAGACAATCACTGACTCTCTTAGCTTTCAGCGTGACTAGGCTTTGCACCATCTGCAGACACTTGGTGGAGGAGGGGGCATTAATGACACTCTCTGACCCAGGAAGAAATGTGAATGAGAAGGGGACTCAGCCACCAGCTGGGCTGGGGAAGACAGGGCTCTTGTGGTGACTGCACATTGGAACCACCTGGAGAGCTTTTAGAAACCACGGAGGCCAGGGCCACACAACCCCCTCTAGCCACTGGAGCTGAATCTCTGGGTGAGGCCTGATTCAAAAAGCTCCAGTGAGTGAGTGATTCTGAAATACAGTGAGTGTCACACAACATTGTGCTGGGGAAGGCGGCAGGCTCTGTGCTTTGGGATGGCTTATGTACTTTGAAAAAGGACACTCGCATCAGCTCCACGTCATGAGAAGCACAGTACTGGTCTCTGGTGGGCCTCAGGCTCACAGTCCCGAACAAAGCGGTAACCAGTTGGCCCATGAGGCCATCACAGCCCTAATCTTGGCTCTGTGGCTCTGCAGTCTCGCTCCAACTGATCGAACTTGTCAAAAGCCAGTCTGTTCGACAGATAGTGTGCTTTAGCGCTTAACCAATTCCTCATCCTCAGTATGTATATTCTTCTTTCTATCGGGATTTAAACCACAAAATTTTAGTTATCATCTTAAAATAGAATAGTAGTATATTTTATGAAGCACGACTTTAACCAGATGCAATCTTTGTTTGCTTCAGGCTTGATTTGGAAAGCTTCTTTATATTCTGGGTTTGTGATACTTCAGTAGTTTTAGAAAATATGTAGATTTGCTTCTAAGTCACTAGGTACTTTTTTGGGGGAAAATCTGTTGATCTTATAGTCATTAAAAAGAAGTATTAGCTTGTTTTTTTTTCAGGGTTCAGAAAATGTGTGTGTATTCAAAGGGGTCAGGGGATGGTTTTATTTGATTATTGGCATTTTAATTCACTTCTTATTAGGAAACACCTATTTCCTCTGGTGGTAACCACTATAGTGGCTCCACAAAATTACTCTTTGGCCACAAAAGATTACATTGCATAGGAAGCTTTATATTTTCTCTGAGAAAGGTAGGAAAACCCAAGACTTTTTTGTTCTATTATGTAAGTCTCTGCCGCTGGCCTCAAGCTAATCCAAACAGTCTCATTATTCAAGTCAGGGCTGGCTAGGCTTTGGGCAAAGCAGCACGAGTGGAAGTGGGGTTGCTCTTTGCCCTGAAATACACCCCGCTTTTTCGTATGCTGTGCTCCCCCGTGCAATGCAAGTCTAAAAGTCTTGATCGTCTCTACGCTCTTCGTCTCTGCTTGCTTTGTTTTTTTAATGCAGGACTTTAATTTTGTCTCAGTTGCCCTGTCACTTCCTCCATTTTCTTCACCAATTTTCCCCACCTAATAATTATAAAGAAAAACATTAACCATGAAACCTTTCCCTCCCTCCTTGTGCTTTTATCTACATAAATATCCTTGACTGCAAGACATCTAGTACAGCACATTCATTAATTTTTAATTTGTCTCTTCTTGTGGTTACTGTGTTATAGGGACTAAAGGACCCCGAACAATGGTTTCCAAAACCTTGGGCTGAGCCTTTTTTCTTATATGCAGGGATATAGCTGAGGGCATAATGGAGTCTGATCAAATAAATATCTGTTATTTGAAACAGCCTGTTCAAGGTGAATATGGATTTTCATCACATTAATCCTGAGCTTGTGAGCCAGAGTTTTTGTGCCTGAATATTATTAGCAAACAGAAAAAATAATTTTGAGAGACGGCAGACTGAAAGAGTTATTTCTTATAAGAGAGCTGTTCCTGAGGTGGCCCAGAGGATTTGAGGGCAGATGGCTACAGAACCATGGGGCAGCCTCCTCGCTGCTTCCCCGTAAGGAAATCCAGGAAATGACTTATAGAGAGGCTCTCCCTTGCTGTTGGTATTCTTCAGGGTCTGTCCACAGCCCACTTTGTCTTTGTAGTGTATGCTTTCCTCAGAGGACCGCATCCACTCTTTCAGCCCTTCCCTACCCACAGCTCCACACCTCCTAGGGTTGTATCTGCAATCAGCTATCTTGTCTGAGCTCCAGAATCACTAACACAATGGTCTCCTCAGAATCTCCAGGTATGTCCAGAACAGAAGTCACTTTCTGGACACTCCTAGTCCTACCACCAAACATGCTCTTCTCCTGAGTGGTCTTCTCATGACGGATGGCACTATTGCCTATCACATTTGTGGTTGGAAAGTCTCAGGGTTCTTCTTGGTTCTTCTTCACTATTTTGCCCAATTATTTGTCTGTGAAGAATTCTGATTGTATCTCTGACAGACACAACTCTTGAGTCCATCTGAACCACCTCTGCCCTAGTTCATTCATTGACTTGCCATCTCCCACCTGGACTGGCCAATCTCTCCCAGCTATGCTATTGGACACCTACATAGCTTCCACTCTGGACTGTCTTCTACACCGCTGTAGGATCCTTTGTTCCATAGCACATGTCCTTTCAGGTCACAGACAAAATGTCTTCATAGGCTCTTTTAAAAAAAATTTTTACTTTATTTATTTATTTGACAGAGAGAGAGAGATCACCAGCAGACAGAGAGAGAGGTGGGGGGGGGGGGAAGCAGGCTCCCTGCTGAGCAGAGAGCCTGATGTGGGGCTCGATCCCAGGACCCTGAGATCATGACCTGAGCCGAAGGTAGGGGCTTAACCCACTGAGCCACCCAGGTGCCCCTCTTCATAGGCTCTTAAAAGCATGCAGGATAAGATCTAAACTTCTTTTCACAGCTTCTCAGACCCATCTTTATCTGGAGCTAACCTACCTCACTAGCCTTATCCTCCCACAAAGTGACCCTCTCCACTCTCTGCTTACTAAACTCTCACTATTCCCCAGGGCCAAATTTCTCCAATCTGTTGTTTGAATTCTTACAATGTCCCTAACCTGTGCCAAGCGCTGCTAGGCATCATGGATTTGGAGAGGAGTAGGGCACAGCTCCTGGAAGTGCTCAACCCCTAAGCAGAGTAAATAGACAAGAACAGAGATCATAATCATAAACACCAGAAGGAAGACGTCTGTAGGACTTCAAAGTAGGGAACCTTAAATCTTCCTGAGAGGCTTAGAGAAGACTTCTAGAGGAGTTAGCTGTTAAACTACTATGTGGGAGATCAGGGCAGAGGGAACATCATAGGCAAAGTCACAGAGTTATGGAATAACAAAGCATGTTCCTGGAAAGATAAACAAGATAGTGTGGTTAGAGTAGAGGATGCCCAGAGGAGTGTAATAGGAAAGTTTAGAGAGGTAGGTGGAGGTTAAGAATGTAAAGTATTGATTATGCCAGGCTGTATTGGTACTGCCATTTTTACTCTTGTTTACAATGAACGTGTGTCATCTGTATTAATTTCCTATGACTGCAGTAAAAAAAAATACCACATACAGATTGGCTTAAAACAACAGAAATTTATTTTTTCACAATTCTGGAGGCTAGAAGTCAAAAATAAATATATTAGTAGGGTTTCCTACTGGAGGCTCTGAGGGACAGCCTGTTTCATGCCTTTTCTTCTAACTTCTAGTGGTTTCCAGCAATTTTTGGAGTTCTTTGGTTTGTAGACATATCATTCCAGTCCTTGCCTTTGTCTTTTACGGAGCATTTCCCCCATGCATCTGTGTCCAAATTTCCTTCTTCTAATATGGATAACAGTCATTGGATTAGAGCTCACCCTAAACCAGTATAACCTCATCTTAACTTGATTACATCCTCAAAGACACTATTATCCTATTTCCAAGTAAGGTCACATTCATGGGAACCAGGAGTTAAGACTTGAACATATTTTTTAAGGGACACAGTTCAACCTGTAACAATATTCTTGACCTTAACTATGTGAGTGTTTTAACGAAGCGTGTTAATTGAATTCAACATGTGTTTATAAAGTGCTTCTCTGTGTTGGTGCTGTATCATTAGCCAAGGAACCAGGGTAGAAGGAGTAGATTTGGGACAAAAACCTTTGGCACTCAGTGGGGTGCTTCATATCACCCAAAGGTTCTCATGGAAAGCCTGATCTCTGCTGGGAAACATCCAAACTATACAATTAACAGAAGTGAGCCAATTCTGTGAATGCCTTTTATTTGAGCAATTTCGTTAATTGCTACCGATAGAGTGATCATGACTCATACTGCTGAGGACAGTCCTGGTTTATGCCAGTTATCCTAATATCCCATTGAGTGAGCAGCCCTTCACACTCTCAAAGTTCCTGGTTTGCACGATCGACTTTATTGTCATCCCAACAATAAGAGAGCTATGGTGTGAGATGCTGGATGTGCAGAAGTGAAAGGGGGTCCCTGCCCTAAAGGACTCACAGTGTGCTGTAGGACGGAAGCGAAGAAGCATTCATAACACAGCATGATCAGTGTGTGGCCCTAAGCAAGACAGGATGCTAGAATAGTGCATGGGGGTTTGAACTGGAGGGCTGTTGTTAGTGCATTGAGAATCTATTAGATGAATGACTAGTTCACCTCAGAGTGGCAGAGGAATAGCTTCTGATGGGTCTGGAATGGCTGACAGTAGGGGAGCCTCTCTGTTACTCTGTTTGGGGGGACTCTCTCTTTCTCTCTGTCTCTCTCTGGAGCACCTGAACAAAGGCAGAGAGTCCTACTATATAGGCCAGCCTCAGCGCAGCCCCTGCCATAGCCTATGCCTAGGGCTGAGACACTGACAGCCATGGAGTTGAGAGCTTGGGGGCCTGTGCACAAGTGTTAATGAAGGCAGGACACAGGCACGATGCAGAAGCAGTATCAGGAATAGAATGCTGCTACTCTGGAAAGGCAAAGACTTGCCCCCTTCCTCTCACCAGGCTGGATATGGCAAAATGAAAACCTTGGAAGAAAAAAAAAATCCTCAAATTCTGTTGAAACCAACTATGCACCATGGATGGCTATAAACCCTTTAGATGGTTCAAGAGAAGTTTTGTGATGTGATAAGTTGACAAATAAGCTTTGGCCAGACTTGTGTTTTGGAGAATTGGCCTTTGGAGAAGTGATCTTTGATTAAGAACAAAGAAAATATGGAAAATTTGAGGCAAATTCGTTAAAACCGTGGAATCAGTTGACCTGAGTTGGAATTCTGACACTTTAATATAACAACTGTGACTCTGGCATGGAGTGTTATTATCATTTTACTGGGTCAGTGTTTCCACCCCCCAAGTGATAGGCTGGCCAATGCCTGAGGACCTTTGGGGTCGAGAATGTGGCTTGGGAGAGGACTGACATAAACTGAAGGCATTTTCCCAGCAGCCTGTGGTCTACTTATTGGTAGACTTTCACAAACGTGGTTGCTGGGGATCAGGCAGCTGCACCTTGAAAAACCCAGAGGTTTCTAATTCATCCTTAGGGTGTGATGTCTGGTCCGCCCCAGAAATCTTGGTTTAATGGCTGGAGTGTGGTCTGGTGATTGGGTTGTGGGCACTTCCGTAGGTGACTGATATGCCAGTCTGAGAACCACCGTACTAGACCAAAGGGGCTCTGTCTCTCTATGTCTCCTCCATCTGAAGTGGCCCTGCTCTGGGGTGAGGTAAGAAACACAAGTGAGTCTGCCATCCCTGCACCCACAAGGTGTCCAACTTGGCAATTTAAACCCAGACGCAGTTCAGGGATGAGAAGCAAAGGGCACAGGAGAAAACTTACTCAGACCTCAATATGCACAGTATGCATGCACAATAATACTCAGCCCTCAGGGAGAGAGAGTTTTGCTTCTCCCTCCAGAATGGTATTAAAAAGAAAATTCTGTCCCGGTAAGGTGCAAAAATGTTTGTTTTATGAGGCAATAAGCATGTCTTTTATAGCAAGTGCAGAGCCTGAACTCGGGTACTGACGACAAAGAGAGGCTATACAGGAGTCGTACACTTAGCGACCTCCATCCCTTGATTCCTTCTCTGCTTCCTATTACTCTCTTTGGGATTTTTCCCATGCTCACCTGATGGGGTGTCAGAGGAGCGTGGGGGCCTTCAGGGCACCCCACAGCAAGGACAACACTTCACGTGGTGTCAGGGCCTCGCCAAGCCAATGCCAGTTACTGGGCCTGAGAAGCCTCCAGAGAAGTTCTTCCCTGAAGGAGGGGCCGGGGAACTGCCATTTATTTTTATGGCCTGGTTTCAGGACCAGGTGGAAATAATACCCCTTCCTTCTTCCCTCCCTCCCTGCTTGCCTTCCAACTCAGGGCAGATGAAAGTCTCTCCAAATGGAAAGTAATGCTGCATTTTCCTTTGTAGCACTTGGGGCTTGATCTCCACACTCTGACGGGGGTTACTTAGAAGGATAAAAGCATTCCACTGAAAAGTCTCCTTTCTTTCTCAGGCGTTGTACCTGCTTGCCAAGGCAAGTCCTCTTGTAAAAGGGAGGTTTTTAAAGTCTGTCAAGGGACACTACCAGGAGGGTGGATTCATTATTTTAAAGCCCTTTCAGGGTCCTCCTGACACTGCACTCTTCATGAACTTCTTTGAATGGTGACTCGGAAGGTGAGATTCTTCTTCTCAAGGGGTCTGAGCTGTTTTGATCGACTAGTGGCGTAAAAGATGGGGTTGCATGGGATAAGAGAACCAAAGGAATGGTGGCTGACCTCAGACTGGAGCCTGGGAAAAAAACTATGCAAGTATAATTTTTGATTTATGTGACCCCCGTTGAGTTACCTGACACCTCTTTTACCTTATTTATTTTCTTCAGAACAACTCTACGTGATGAATTGGTACCTGGCCTTTTTTTATTGGAGGGGGGCGCTGAAGCCTAGAACTCATTAGTGAAGCTCTAGATGCCATGAGAGAGCAGGTTGGCTTGTGCTAGTTGAGGACTGGATATCTCAGTCTGTAGTCCACAGATTGCTAATTCTGCCTTGGCTGCTGACACTGACATGCCACGTAATCAGGGCTGTGGCCCCAGCAGTGGCAGCAGCTCCAAGGACCAGCCCCTCCCCAGGGCCTGCCCTCACACAGGGACATATCCTGCACCCAGAAGCACATGCAGACCCTTGTGCCTCTGACTTCATGGCTTAAATGCTGGAGAAACAGCTGATATCAGACAGCAGAAACTTCAACGAAGGTTTTTTTTTTGTTTTGTTTTGTTTTTTTAACTTTTAGGTTTTGGAGGGAACATGGCCAGTGTCACCTTTATAGCAAGACTCGTCTCAACAAAGAAAACACCAAAAGTTTAAAAAATGCTTATTCTCAGCCATGCTTACTTGACTTAGGTACTGCTTCTTGCTGGCCACACCTTAGAATGTTTCTGCCCAGAAACTGCCCACTTTGGAACAGATGTAGTCTCTGACATAGCCCATAAGAGAGAGCCTTAAACTGTGAAGAGGACTGATTCCATCCATCCATCCAACCATCCACCCACCAACACAGCCACCCATTCATTCATTCCTTGTTCCAACTGTTAACTGCGTCTGTGTACCAGGCAAGGCTAAGACTGGGCTCCCAGTCATGGCTGCTGCGTGGAGAATGCTCAGTTCCTTCTCCTCGCAGAATGGGCATAAGTAGCCCCTTAAAAGCATGGTGGAGAAGCATCATTATGAAGGAGCTGCTTCCTGGGAATCACATTGTCCAAGAAGAACCATGATCTTCAATGACATTCAATTATAGCTCAGTATTGTGTAGCTGAGTGGATTTTATTATTCTGTCCTGTGGAGGAAGGCGGTGCATCCTGGAGTGGATCATCCAAAGAAATGAGAGGTCTACAGAGTAGAGCCACCAAGCTAAAGGTACACTTTGCGTTTGTAGTCAGCAGTAGCCACAGGACTGGGTTTGGGAATTAAGTGGAAGTGACATGCATCATCTCTGGGTCATGGCCTTACAACATGGGCCATTTTTTCCTTCATCCTCTGTTCTCTCTTCTTGTAGACTGGAATATGGATGTGGTGATGACTCAGCTTTCATCATGCATGTGACACTAACACAGCGAGTGGCAGAACCCAGGGCGGAAGAACCTGGGCCCACAAATGATTGTGTGAAGTAGAGCCTGCTGCCAATCTAGAGTGCTCACCTCACTTAGGTATGAGAGAAAGCACCTCCATCTCAGGCCATGGTGTCACAGCAACTTAGTCTTCGCCCTAACACTATGTGTGTGTGTATGTGTGGGGTGGAGGTGGAAGCGAAAGCCCTTTCTTCCTTCCCTGAGTTTAGAACCAATGAAGAGAGGGATGCTGGACCTAGACAGGTGTGGGTCAGAATATGACATTGTCACTCATAAAGTAAGGCTGAAAAGTGGCCTTAAAGCTGTGGCCAAATGGGCTGGCTAATACTTCCCTTCTGAATTGTACTTAGCCACCTCATCGCTGGCACAGTATAGGGCAGAGATGGTGCTTCCAGGAGGGAGAGAAGATGCTGAGCCAACCAACCCCTCACTAATTAGATAGATCATTCCCCATTTTCTGGGGCAGAGTAAGAGAGGAGGAGGGTTTCGATAGCAGAAGCCCCTTCAAGGTATGGAGAAAAGGATGTCCTCTCTCCTATGGCAAATGCCCTGCCATTGGGCCTAGGTGTTGTGCATGAGTCAGTGTGGTCTA
Organism: Meles meles; assembly: GCF_922984935.1. Classification (NCBI taxonomy): domain Eukaryota; kingdom Metazoa; phylum Chordata; class Mammalia; order Carnivora; family Mustelidae; genus Meles; species Meles meles. The sequence continues at coordinate 42,929,358 of NC_060070.1, forward strand.
ACTCTTGTGTCTGGGGGGATGTGGTCAGTGTCTGAGCCCTATCCAGCTCTGAGCCTGGCATACCATGCTGGGTCTAGCAGTGAAGACACAGGTAGTGACAAGTCTAGAACTTCTGACTCAGTGGCATAAACCAGGAGGGCATTTAGTATCTCACACAGCAGGGAGTCCAGAGGCAGACCAGGCTTCAGGGCTTTTGGTTCAGTGGTACAGCCATGTGGTCAAGGACCAGATTCTTTCCTTCTTGCCATTCCACCATCCTTCCTCTGAGTAGGACTCATTGCATCCAGACCCTACACTGTCCATAATCAGAAATGAGAGTGGCTCTTCCTGCAGATCTGTTTGACAATGAAGGAAACTTCCCAGAAGCACTCTCCATCTCCTACTTCCTAGTAACTTGCTAGTAAGAAATGGGACACATTCCACTCTTTACTCACCACACACAAGGGGGATGGAATTGCCTTTAGACCGGTCAGTCCCACCCCTGGGGCAGGGATGGGAACTGTCCCTTCCACCAGCCACGGCTGACTGGGGGAAGAGGCCTGAACACAGCCAGGGTGCTGTTAGGAAGTAGACACATCCCTGGCCCCAGCAACTTTGGGATCATTCAGAACTGCCTTCTCAAATGGAGGTTTTGAAACAGATATTAGGGACAAATTACCAAATGGTTTCATATAAATTATCCCAGTTTCTCCATGTCTAATTACTTATCTATGGAGGAATGTTGGCATTTGTGGGGCAGACTTAAAAACATTTGGGTAATACAGATCCTTGTATCTCCATGGAGGGGTGTGTATATGTGGGGGGAAGGTTTCCTATTACTTGGATCAGTGAATTCTTGAGATATATGTATGACCTTCCACACATTTTGGAGCTCAGAACTATTTAATTTTTTTTTGGTATTGGGTCAATTTGTAAGAAAGAACATCTTTCTAGAATTAATGAGTAACAGTCTGGCAGGCTCCACCCTAGTTCACACCCATGGCATCTCGAAGCCAGAGGCGGAACAGTCTCATAACTGGTCTCTTTCTAGTATTTCCTCTCTTCTCCCTATGGTAACAGAGTATCCTTAAAAACTCAGTTCTGATATGATTCACCCATTCACCCATTCTGTGGGCTTCCCATGTCCTAAAAGATGAAATAGAGATCTCTTGCTTGATGCTGAAATCTTCCTCTGATCTGGTCCCAGTAGACATTTCCAGCATTATTTCTCAATTGCCCACTTTAATTTGTCCCACACTCTAGTCATGCTAAAGTACCATCCATCTGTTCATGCATTTGTTGATTCATTCCTTTGGCATTGGGAAAAGGCTCGTTATCTTAGATTATTCCATAACACCCTAAGAGGGTCCCCCTGCTTCCCCTTTTGCCTCGGTTGCCTATTCTCACCTCTGTAACCAGAGCAATCCTGTTTAAAACTTAATCAGAGTATGTCAGTCCTCTGCTCAAAACCTTCCAAGGGAGGATTGTCAGATTTAGTCAAGAAAAATGCAGGATGGCTGGTAAAATTCAAATTTCAGGTAAACAATAAAATACTTACAAGATATTAGTATGTCCCATGATCTACTTAAGATATACTTAATGTAAAAAAAAAAATCATTGCTCCTCTGAAGTTCGAATTTACTGGGTGTCCTTATTTTATCTTGTAAACCTACACCAGTGATTTTCCATTGCACTCAAAAGTTAACAGCAAAGTCCTTAAAACATCACTGTATGAGCTTGTCCTATATCTCTGTGATCTCATCACTCACCATTTTCTCGCTGCTTCCTCTTTCCTGACCACTGGCCTCTTGTGCTCTTCAAACACATTAAGCATATTCCCACCTCAGGGACTTTGCCCTTGTTTCCTTTGTGTAGGGAGGAACATTCTTCCCTCCTGGTCCATCAGCCACATGTGTCTCTCCCTCGCTTCCCGAAGCTCTGTCTTCAGATACTGTCTTTACAGTGAAGCCTTCCCCACCTATTCTGTCTAAATTGTCAGTCCATACATGCTGTTGTCCCCTCTTTTTCTTTCCTGCATTTTTTGTCTAGAGCACTTATAATTATCTGACAGATTTTCTATTTTCTTGTTTTTTTGCTCATTGTCAATCTTCCTCCTCGCTCCTGAATGAGATGTAAGTTCTATAAGAGCAAGAACTTGGCTTGTTTTATTCAGTGCTGTAATCTCAGTGCCTAGAATAGGCCTGCCAGAGTAGGTAATCAATAGAAAGCTAATGAATGGACAAATAAATCAATAAACAAATAACTACATAATACAACTTTAGGGAGTATAAATTCTACAGAGAAAAACTAAGCAGGGCAAAAGAGCAGAGAACCAGCGTTTTGCTCTGAGGAGCCAGTATCTCAGCAGAACTGAGTGATTTTTTGTTTTTGTTTTTGTTTTTAATTCTACTGCACAATGTTATCAAGGACAATCACCATGTTTTACATTGGCCCTTCACTGAATGGAGTTTTGATGAGAGCCCCTTCTGCCTCTCCAAACTTCCTTTTTTGTTGTTCTTTGCTCTATGTGAAATCACCCTCTTTCTCACCTCTTTGGGGAAAAGTCCCAACACAAATGCATAGACAGCTTGGTCACTGAACCTTGTGCTCTGCAGACATGCATAAACCCGCACTTGCCTCTCCATTCTGGCCTACACAGCTGGCAAAGACAACGAGCGTGAGCTGATGGGAGTGGTGGTGGGGCTAATGCTTCCCGTGCCGAACTTTGTGGTAGCTGCGCTTGAATCCCACTGACAGTCGCTGACAACTGCTGGGCATTTTAGCACCCCTCCAGGTGTGGCATTCCTTCCTCCTGACAACAGGGGACTTGGTGTGGAATTTCTCTGAGGCGGCTCCATGTCCTCCCTTGGCACTGGGGCCATAGACAAGAGCTTTGCCCAGAAAATGAAAATAAAAGTCAGGTTGGTTCTAGGAGGGTCATACCCTTGGAGTCTAAGGATTGCTTAGACGTTAAAAACCAACAAACTCTCTACTCTCAATAAGGACCATCTGGAAGATAGTGTTTTGAAGCTTAAAAAAAAAAAAAGGATGCTAATGCTTTAATCTTCTTAGTGTCTTCAAACATCAGGTCTTCTTTTTCAAACTCAGCTGGGGGATAAAGTTTTTTATTTACATCTGTGTTGCTCTCTGAGAGGATGTGTCCCTGGAATCACATATGGAAACCTCAATGCCTTCTTACCTCAGCCTTGCTTTAGGGATTTCAGAGAAACATGGATTTAAACCCCTTCCCCAGGCACAAAACCTCCACAAAACCACAGGATTAGCCACTTTGTTGGGAGGGAATTTCTATCTCTCAGTAAACTCACTTTTGTCTTCTCAGGATTTGTCAGATACATTTTGTACATTTAAATGATGAAACAGTTGTATGGAAAACTTTCTTATAGCTTCCAAATATTTCAGAAACTGAACAGCTTTGCTCTGAATGAGAAACCAGTAACACTAATTTCATTTTCATTTCATTTTCACTTCGGCTGTTCTGGGAATTTACATTGGCCATTTAATTTTACTGTTATAGTTTTATAAGGATATTATCTCTGTGTACAATGATGTTGTTTGTTTAGAAAGAATTGTAAATTGTATTAAAGCTTTTGAGCCTAAACTTCTAAAAGCTAAACATTATCATCATTTTGTTTTCTATGTGAATTTTTAAAGTCATGCTCTTTTCCGATTGTTATCTAAAGACTTGTAGGTAAATAAAAAATACAGGAATTTTCTTCCATCTCATTATATGACTCTCAAGAAGAAACTTTTCTAATGATTCCTAAAACAGCATTTATTAAATAATGGGTATTTATGTTTCTGTTTGGAGTACTTTTCAAATTCAGTTGAACACCAACATTGGTCACTGCTCACAATAGAGATGGAATAAATTTATTTGACTTCTTTTCACATTGACATTCTCAAAGCTTAGCAATTCATGATTTCCTCTTGATCAGCGATATGAATACATATGAGAATAGTTGATGAAACCAAATTTATAACCTATAAAAAAGCACTTGTGAAAAATAAAATGACTTTCATTTATTAAGGGCCAGTACTGGGGCAGACATAATAATAATAACTACCGTTTATTGAATGTTTACTCCGTCATTGGCACAGTGTTAAATGCTTTACACGGCCTACCTCTTTTACTCCCCACGACAGCCCTCTAAGCTAGCTAGATCCCATTATCATTCCCATTATATAGATAAAGGAACTGAGACTAGAAAGTCAGCATCATGTAACAGGAAGGAACAGAACTTAAATTTGAACTCCAGAGTCTCAGACATTATAGTGCTATAGTGTCAACCAGCTTTGACAGTAGTAGTGTGAGCAGGAATACACTTAATTATTTAAAACAAAATGTTTTTTTTTTTTCTGAAAAGGATTGTAGTCATGTTTCTGCTTCTTGGTAAAGTAGTAAAGTCTGTACTCTCTCTAGGACTTAAGCCTGGACAGCCTTTCCAAACTTCAATGCTCAGCTATTCGAGTGAATAGTCAACATTTTACTATCCTGTTACAGCATACTTAACATTTGAAATTCAAGTTATGCTTAATGGTAATAGAAAATAAATCTATGAAAGTGGCAGAAAGGCACAGCCCCACAAAGAATTGATGATGTCCAAGGTCATGACTCAGCAAAGTTCAATCAGAACGAAGTCTTTAAGAGAGAACTAATATAGAGTAAATATGCACAAGAGATAGAATTTGTAAATAATCAGAGTATGAGAAGAAATAGAAGAATAAGAACAGTAGAGTAAATGTGGGGTTGTATGGTCAGGGATCTATAAGGCATCTTGGTAACTCCAAGTGTCTAGCTGAATGTCTTTCATGTCATAGATGCTCAATAAACACTTGTTGGTTAAATGCATGGAAAACACCTAATCTCATATGAGGCCCAGCATTCCACTCAGCCTATACATCCTTGTCACAATATTTAAAACTTTAAAGGGAACTTCTAAGTTGTTAAAAAGAAAACAGAAATAACTTCTAAACATGTTAAAATAAGAATGATTTTATTGACCCTCAGCTTCAAAGAAAAGAGGGGCTTGAGGTAAAAATGAAATGCAAATGAAGAGAAATAGAGTTATCACCACAGTTATAATGTCTCATGAAGTCAACTTTATGCTCTTAAAATAGAAGTAGGTGATTTCAAGGACTAGAGAAGCCCATGTGGATTATCAACAAAGTTTCACAGTTGGCAAGATCATTACAAGGGATTTTATGGATTTGAAAGTAGATGAAAGACACTAATAAGAGATAAGTAGACTAGAACATCCCCAAAGGGTAAGATCAATGTTATAAAATAAAATCAATAGGTAAATTAGACTTGTCATTTTCAAATGCCCTTCTGTAAAATATTGGTGTCCTACCAATAAAATAAAAATGATTTCAATATTTTCCCAAAGTGCCAAAAAAAAATGTTGAACATAGCTTCCTCAATTTAACACCCCTTCCCTCCCTCATCAATTTTTTCCCCAAAACTTCTATTTCTGCTTTATGAGAGAACAGATAGGAATTAAGTATTAATGGAAGATATGAGGAAAATATAACCATTATTAATTGAACAGTTTAATTTTTATAGATATATGTTTACTTTGGGGGTGATTTGATATATTCTACACTTTTGTTAATAAAATTATTCTTAGTCAATGTGATGGAAATTCTCTTTTATTTATCATCGTCTATTACCTTGAATATTACATTAAGATGTGCAGCTTTTGCTACAAACCAAACCATCTCAAAATTCAGAGACTTGAAGCCATAAACACTTATTATTTCTTGTGATTGTGTGGGTCAGTTCTTCTGATCTGGGTTGTCTCAGCTGATCTCTGCTGAGCTGGTTCATGCATCTGTAGTCAAGAGAATCTGTAACATCACATTTCAAAGGGATGGATGCAGGGAGAGAAAGAATTTGTGGCCATATTTTCAATCTATGACAATCTGCAACATGAACAAGCCTGAGCTAGCCTGCTGGAGGGTGAGAGGCAGGTGAAGAACTGAGGCAATTCAATGTGCAGATTACAAACTGTCCAACTGAATAAGGCCATCCTAGGTCATTCAGTTGCCCAGTCAATTCATAGACTCATAGGAAGTAATAAATGTTTGTTGCTTGAAGCCATTGTTTTGGGGTGGTTTACTTTGCACCTATGGTAAGTCACAATGTGACTTTGCTAATACCTCTAGTATCTTTAGTCTTTTAAGGTTCCCAATTTCAACATTAGGGGAGGTACCCTCCCCCCACTTCCAACACCAAGTAATTTTGGATACCAACATGGTGTCTAATAATCCTTAGTTCTAACACTATCTACTGAGAGATAATGTCAGATTCCATAGGCTAAGGGTTCAGTCCTGTAAGACTGCCCCACAAAAGTTGCCAGTTGCCAAGCCCAGGCTGTTACCTGCACTTCAGACACAGCATCTACAGATTGGAGGTTTCAGTGATCTACTCTTTAGGTTTGATTAAGTTGGCTGAGTGGCTCAGAAGAACTCAGGCAATTGATTCAACCTCTAGCCCCTCTCCCCTCCCTGGAGGCCAGAGGGTGGAATTGAAAATTCTAACTCTCTAATCACATGGTTCATTCTCATGGCAACCAGCCCCTGGCTTTGAGTGGGATCCAAAACTCACCTTCATTAATAACAAGATGCCTATTTCACCTTTATGATTCTGAAGTGTTTTGAGAACTGTGGATGAAGACCAACTATATCTTAGAAATGTATTTTGGTAATCTGAATTGCCAGATATATATTTCTTATATATTATTAAATTGTACTTCGGTTGGGTTTTCTAAGAAACCAACTCTGAGATGAAGATTTACATGTATGTGGTTTATTGGGGAATGCCCTTGGGACTATGCATGAGGGCACTGGGAGAAGCAGGATTGGACAGTCATTGTAGTTGCAAGAGTGGCCTTGGTCCATTTCATGGGAAAACCAAATGAAGCCTCAGAGTTTTCTTTCTTTGAGGTAAGGTTCTAAATCACTGGATTGAAGTGGCCCCTGGGGAGAGAGTGTAATCTGGTGTTAGGAGGACTCCTTTGTCAGAGGGTAATTCCTGAGGAGCGACTCAGCTGTGAGCCATCAGCCATCAACACTTCTGGTGCATAGAGGAAGAGTGCCTTGATCTTGGAACTGGGATCAGGACAGTGCTTCATTAATCCACTACAGCTACTCTTCCCAACAAAAGGTGGGGTTTATTTCTAGGCTGACTTTCTGATTTGCTTTGATCATAGAATGTGGTAGAAGAGCCACTGAGGCATCTAGGCTGTAAAAGTCTTTGCACTTTGACTTTTGCCCTCTTGGAGCCTTGATTCTATCTTGTGGAGCCTGGGCCAGCCTTTAGGATGAAAGAGAATGTGAAACTCACAGCTAGCACTAACCAGCAGACATGTGTGTCAAGTGATCCTAAACCATCTAGCCCCAGAAAAACTGCCAGAGGTGACAGCTTCATGAGGGATCCCAGAAAAGACCAGAAGAACACTTGATTGGTGAAGTCCAGACCAAACTGATGATCTATTAGAATCATTAGAAAATAAAATTACTAACTTTTGAGGGGGTTGTTATTCAACAACAGAAGATAACTGATAAAGCCAAAAAGTCTAACAGAAAAATCTATACCCTGAAGTGAAGTGTTATTGAAGCAAAAACTCAAAACATATGCCATTAGCTTTAAGGCTGGGTGGTGGGTGGATCTGGAAAAGTGGCAAGGAGACTATTGGTAAAGGCTGGAAAAATGATGAAAATTGTTTTTGGAGACCAGAAACATGGCAACAGGTATTACATAGCAGCAAATAATTGGCAAAAAATGTATTGCATGTGGTAACTTAGAAGATAGAAAAGGTAGCTAACAAAGTTGTTAGTAGCTAACAAAGTTGGCTAGTAGATTTTTAGGCAGAACCCTGAAAGTATCAGGGTACTTCCTGATGTATATAATAAAATGTTGCAAGAAAGAGATGAACTGAAGAAGGAACTCTTTACTTTGCAACCAGAATTTAGAGGGGAATGGAGGGCCCAGGACAGTTTCTCACCCATGGACACCAACCAGTAAAAGATCCTCAAAGTGAGAGGAGTTTTAGGGCTGAAGCTCAAATCCTAGCTGCGGCTATCAGGTTCTTGGCTTAAACTTCTGGAAGATTTAAGGAGATGCCTATGACCTTGGCTAGACAACAGGGGTTCTAAGTCTCTTCAGGCATAGTAACCTAACATGCTGCCCAAGTAGAGGAGACCTATCTTGAAAAGAAATGTGGATATAGCTTTTATTAATCAGAGTGGGCCATAACCTAACACATAGAAAGCCCACAAAGATCTTCAAAGAGTTGTACTCCATAAAGAACCTCCAATTTGTACTAAAAAGAGACAAAAATCACTCAAACTAAATGTAGAAAGCAGATGTCAAGAACTGCGGAAGGGCTGAGATGCTAGCCTACTTGGAAGCTAATGAGTTAGCTTGTCACAGTTTTGTGGGTGCTGGCAAAATTCACAGACCTTGTGGGTCAGAGATAAAGGATAGTTTATTACTCATGGCATAGTAAGCCAGTGTGAGTATGAGCATATTTGTGTTAGTTCTCTGAACCCCAATTCCCACAGGGTGATATGAAGAGAGCCAGATGACAACTGCACCTGCCATGGGTTACATTAAAGGAGGGAAACTCAGAAGTTTGGAAACCTGATTCCTTTGTGTTGGGCCGTAGGTACACTGGCCCACTTATACCAGAGGGAGACCTTATCTCCATCTTGCAGGGCTATAAGCTAACCTGCCATTTATTGCAGAGGGAGGCACCATCTCTACATTCCAAGGTGGTTCACTATATAAACATCTTTGAAAAAAGATACTCCAGAACAAAGGCAGTCAGCGTGTCTACTTGCAAGATGTACAGAATGCAAAAGACCTACAGAGATTTGTTCTTCCAACAGCAGGTGGCTTCTCTCATGGACTATGAAGATGAAAAAAAGAAATATGTCTTAGAAGGCGTTGCCAAGAATCCAGAGGGTAAAGACACAACCTTAAAGAACAATGAACTAGAAAGCCACTCTCAGGGAGAATCACAAAAATGGTCTGGGGAGCTATTTCAAGGGAGGAAAACTGAGCCCTTAGCAGGAAACAGTCTCTATTCCTGGAAGAGAGGATCCTGGCAACATGTACCTAGCTGTGTTTCAAAATTGCTCTGGACTACTGACCCTGCATTCTTTCCCTTTTGGAATGGGAGTGCTTATTGAGGTTACTCTGTCCTTGTCTTACTATTGTATATTTGGGTGTTTGAGGACAGATAACTTGTCTTGGAAGTTCATCAGCTTCTGCGTGTGGGCCTGTTTTATGCATGAGATCCTGGATTTCAAACCTACTGCCATAACTAAATGGGACTTGGGATGTGCTAGGATGGGCGTGGGCGTACTTTGCATGTTGGAGGAATATGACTGGTTTGTGGCTGAGGTGGACTATGGCAGACTGCAAGAAGAGCGGGTGCCCTTCCTTCCTTGCATCCTCTCTGTTATGCTGTGACTTTGCCACTGCTCCCAGAGAGAATCTGCTTCTTCATGCTTTCATATAGGTTGCTCATGTGATTTGGTCTGGCTAATAGGACTTTGGCAGATACACATGATGGAAACAGAGGTGTAAAAGGCACCTATGCATTGGGGCTTATACTCTCTTGCTGCCCCTGGAACCCTGAGAATGCCATGTGGATGAGAGTGAGGTAGACTCTGAAGGATGTGAGGCCACCTGGAGAGGAATGTATACACCTCAGTCAATACCTTCCAACTGCTGGACACGTGAGTGAGGTCGTCTTAGATTAACTAGTTACCAGTCGAGCTGCTACAAGCCCAGAGGAGGTCTTCCCAGCTGGCTCAGACTAGGATCACCTGCCTTCACCCAGAATTGGGAGAAATAGTCTATATTTGCTTGAAGCCACAAAATTTGGGGGTGATTGGGTATATACCAAAAGTAAGCTGATATACCACTGCACTTCCAAACCCAGCCCATATTAGATACTCAATAAATATTTGTTGAGTCAGTATTTATGATGTTGTAGTGAAGATAAGAATATCATAACTCCTTATAAAATGTCTGCCAGTTTATCTCTCCTGGGTGCTTACTTAATTATTGAATAAAATTAATGAGATTAGGTTAGAAAAAGATTATATTCCAACTTGGTTTTTTAAAACAAAACAAAGAATTTAACATGTCTTTACATTCTATCCAAGTAAAATAAAAGAAGGAAACAAAGAAAAATGGTGAAGTTTCTAGGGTAATTTAGAGAATGTTACATAAGTTTACTGGGATGGATCCATGATAGAAAAAGAAGGGTTGATTCCTAGTTTAAACAAAAGCAACAGCAATGACAAATCAGAATCATACATGTAGCTGCATGCAAGAAATACTTTTTTTTTTTTAAAGATTTTATTTATTTATTTGACAGACAGAGACCACAAGTAGGCAGAGAGGCAGGCAGAGAGAGAGGAGGAAGCAGGCTTCCTGCAGAGCAGAGAGCCCGATGCGGGGCTCGATCCCAGGACTCTGGGATCACGACCTGAGCTGAAGGCAGAGGCTTTAACCCACTGAGCCACCCAGGCGCCCCAAGAAATACTCTTGAAACTAGCCCAGACTTAAAGTTAGAATGCAGTCTGGAGTGAGCACATATGCCAGCATGAATGAAACATGCTGCTGTTCCCAACAAACCTGACTTGGTTCTGGCAGGTGTCTGCGGCAGAGGGAGGGAAAATTGTCCATTGAATATAATATGTTAGTGCTTTTTACTCCTATGTCATGCTAGAATCTACTGGAAAACTAAGAAATAACTTCAAAATAGGAGTTTGTTGATGCATTACTTATAATATTTAAAGATAGAAACTCACTGCAAAAGTAAAATGAAAAACACTTTCCACTCCCATTTTTTTAATTTCTTTTATTCCCACCCTTCATGGTGACCACCATGGAATCCAGGAGACTACTTCTTGGACTCATAAAACTACCTCTGAACTATCCCTGATCTGGTGGTGATAATCCCAGAATGATATATCCTGTTCCTTAAAATGTAAAAATGTAATTAAAATGGTGATAATCCCAGAATGATATATCCCGTTCCTTAAAATGAATACGGGTTTCCCATGTAAGTGAGGGTATGTCACAATATGTCTTCTGATCCTTACTTCACTGTCTATTATACTGACCATCTGTTTACCTGATCAGTGACCCTGGCAGAAGTGGGAGGGTCTTCAACCTGACTTAGAGCTGGTGGTGTCTTCTAGGTTGATCTTTAATATCAGTGACAAATTTTTGCTTTTCTTACCATGCCTGCTGAACAAACGTAAGAGAAAGTTGCATTTTCCACTGGGGTGGCAGGTTTCATGTACTACCATGTCTCAAGCTCTGATTTATTCCAGTTGTGATCTGCTTTTCCTCTGGAGCATCAAGACTCTAAGAGCAGGGAGCATGTGGTGTTCTCTGGCATAAGCCCACTTCAGGGATGCCTACCTCCCACACATGCAAGTTTTGCTCCTAGGGAGAGACAAGTAGACTCTGGAGTCTTACCCAGAAGAGGGTGAAAGAAAGCTTTCTGGAGACGAGTGCTCTCTTAAAGGAGACCTAAAGGATTTGAAAGTGTTTCCAAATGGAGGGAACGGGAATCACACAAAGTTCAGAGAATACAATGGCTGCTCTGGGTAGCAAAAGTAAGTCAGTGTGGTTATAGTAAAGGGGTAGTGGGATGGGCAGGTGGTTCAGTGTTGAGAGCTGAAGATGTACATACAGGCTGGCAACAAGCCCCCCAGTCTTGTGCATCCCCCTAGGAGGAGCAATTTTTCATTTCCTCCTAAACATGATGGGTAGCTTTTGAAGGATTCTAAGCATAGGAGCAGTGTGGTTTCAGAAAAGTCCCTTGGCTGTAATATGAAGAACAACTTGAGTGTGTGCATGGGTTCGGAGGGGTTAAGGGGAAGGGAAGAGTCAGACAAAAATGGAAGGAGAGAGAATAGTTACAACAAAAATCCAACTCTGTTTCCAGACCTGAACTTGGAGACAGAGAAGACACTGGATTTCAGGTAAGAGGGATGTAGATCTAATATGACTTGGGTGTGTGATGAGCTGTATGGGTGAAAGAGGAGACAGGATCAAGGCTAACTTCGAAGTTTTATCTTGTGCAACAGGATCTGTGGTTCACTGAAATTTAAGAATATCAAAGGAGAGGAAGTGTTGGGAGGAAGATGAAATTTCTTCTGGTTATTTTAAGTTTGAGATGCCTGGGGGATATATGAGCAGCAGGGAGTTGTATAGATGTGTTTGGTGCTCAGAGAAATGGGACTTGGGGTAGAGACATCAGAACTGGAGCTGTGGGAGGCAAACAAGATTAAAGGAGGTAAATACGTGAGAAAAGAATGCAAGATTAATTCACCACACAGACAAAAACATCTTTATATACTCCAGTGATGCAAGGCTGGAAAATGCAATGAAAATGTAGATTCTGTTAAAATAGCAACAGGACATAAAATTCTTAGCTATCAATATAATCCAGGACAAAGAGATTTGTTTGACGAATCTATAAAAGTCTAATGAGGACAATAAAGGCAAACTTGAGTTAGTAGGGAGCTATACTATACTATTTATTTAGAAGGCTAAAAACAGTGAATATGACAATACACTTTAGGTTAATATATAGATTTAATGCAATGACTATTAAAATCACAGCAAGATATTTTATGGAAATTTACAAAATGATAGTAACATTCTTTTTGAAGTAATCAGTGGCACAGAATGCATATAAGATCAATATATATAAAGCTTTTTATATAACACTTTAGATCACACAAAATGCTTTCACAACATTATCTCATTTAATTCTTATAATGACTCTCTCAATGAGGTATGTTTAGTTATTATCTCTATTTTAAGGTAACCATAAATCCCGTTACACTTGGGGCAGTTCTTTTTTTTTTTTTTTTTTTTTTGCTATTGTCTAGATACCCCTCTTCCATTTGATATTTTTCCTGTATGTTTTCTTTCTTAGAGATAGTATTATTAGTAGTAGCTGCATTCAAATAATCTGGGTAGGTTTGGTACCATCTCCATGGAGTATCTCTCACATCTGTCATGGTCTTCTTTAGTAGTAGGTAACTGTATATGTAAAGAACAGAACTCTGACTTTAATATGTGTTAAAGTTGAAAGATGCTGAGCAGTGATAACTGCTTAATGTGATAACCTTGATGCAGAGTAACCAAAAACTCCTTTTTAAGTGCAGTATGCGAGGTGAGCATACATACTAGTAAAACAGAGTGCACCTGGATTCTAGATGTAGCTATCTCTTTCCAGTTTGATGGGAGAAATATTTGTTGCTTCCACTGGCTCTAACCAGCAATTTGGTGTGCCAGCTGGCTGCTCATATGAGCCATTTGCATGAAGTCACCAGGCCACCATTGGTGGGGTCAGTGGGGAAGTTGGAAAATGATAGATTATGTATAATAATGAAATACATACAATATATGGAGACACAGCTGTCCTTCCATTGAGCATGTAGGATATTCTGAATGTTAATTTAAGAACGGTTAGTCACGTAGTATGTGAAATATACATCTGTTCATTTCTTTGTTTTTTTAGATTTTTTTTATTTTGGCAGAATATATGTAACATAAATTTACCATTTTAACAATTTTTAAGTGGACGACTTGGTGTCACTGAGTGCATTCACACTGTTCTGCAAACATCACCACCATCCATTTGAACTTTTTCATTTTTCTAAACTGAAACTCTATAGCAGTAAAACACTAACTTTTTTTGTTGTTGTTGTTGTTTTGTTATTTATTTATTTATTTATTTATTTATTTATTTATTTATTTTTTATTTCTCTTCAGCGTAACAGTAGTCATTGTTTTTGCTCCACACCTAGTGCTCCATGCAACACGTTGTCCTCCCTAATACTCACCACCTTGTTCCCCCAACCTCCCACCCCCCCGCCTCTTCAAGACCCTCAGGTTGTTTTTCAGAGTCCATAGTCTCTCATGGTTCATCTCCCCTTCCAGTTTCCCTCAACTCCCTTCTCCTCTCCATCTCCCCTTGTCCTCCATGTTATTTGTTATGCTCCACAAATAAGTGAAACCATATGATACTTGACTCTCTCTGCTTGACTTATTTCACTCAGCATAATCTCTTCCAGTCCCATCCATGTTGCTACAAAAGTTAGGTATTCATCTTTTCTGATAGAGGCATAATACTTCATAGTGTATATGGACCACATCTTCCTTATCCATTCGTCTGTTGAAGGGCATCTTGGTTCTTTCCACAGTTTGGCGACCGTGGCCATTGCTGCTATAAACATTGGGGTACAGATGGCCCTTCTTTTCACTACATCTGTATCTTTGGGGTAAATACCCAGTAGTGCAATTGCAGGGTCATAGGGAAGCTCTATTTTTAATTTCTTGAGGAATCTCCACACTGTTCTCCAAAGCGGCTGCACCAACATGCATTCCCACCAACAGTGTAAGAGGGGTCCCCTTTCTCCACATCCTCTCCAACAGATGTTGTTTCCTGACTTGCTAACTTTGGCCATTCTAACTGGAAAACACTAACTTTTCATCCCTCTTTCCCTCTAGCCCCTGGCAGCTACCGTTCTACTTTCTGCCAATATGAATTTGACTATTCTAGGCACCTCATTTAAGTGGAATCATACAATATTTGTCCTTTTGTGATTGACTTTTTTTTCAGTTAGTACAATGTCTGCAAGATTCATCTGTGTAGAAGGTGTCAGAATTTTCTTCCTTTATAAAGCTGAATAATATTCTCTTGTATGTATGTGTACACTGGTTTATTTTATTCCTTGGGGTTTATCTGTTAATTCTGCAATAAACTCTTTTTTTATTTATTGTAATTTTTTGCCTTTTTTCTTTCTAAATTCCAGCTAGTTAACATACAGTATAATATCAGTTTCAGGTGTACAATATAGCCATTCAACACTTTCACACAACACCTGGTGCTCATCATAGAAAAAACACTTCTTATGCTCATCACCTATTTCACCCATCCCCCGACCCTGCAATAAACTCTTTTGTTGACAGTGAGCTCAAAGCAAAAATTCACGTTTCATGAAATACCAATTGTTGAGTTTTTGTGTGTCAAGAAGGTTGATGATGAGTGTATAACTTATACAAATATTTGTTGAAATTTATCACTCACCAAAGGAGACTGTAGTAATATCACTGACCACATAAAAACCAGAAGACATAAACCTATCAAGGAAGCACGCATGAGAATTTACTTCAAAAGTTACTATTATTTTAAGATTGCCCCCTAATTTAGCATGTGTTGCTGCAAAAAGTGCATTTCATATCACTCTGTGAATCATGACTTTTCATTTAGATCTACTGTTCTAAATAAACTTTATTTTTAATTTCAAGTTTTCTCATACATGTCTGGAAACAAAAACCCAAAAACTGAGTGGCAGCCTCTGCTTTCGGCTCAGGCCTGCATTGGGCTCTCTGCTCAGTGGGGAGCCTGCTTCTCCCTCTCTCTCTCTGCCTGCCTCTGCCTGCTTGTGATCTCTCTCTCTCTCTGTTGGATAAATAAATAAAATCTTTAAAAAAAATAAATAAAATTGTAATGTTGACACTCCCCCATCAAGGATATGGTTTTGTGTTTCCTACTGTTGAAAGTCTCTTGTCTCTCTCTCTCTCTCACACACACACACACCCATAAACACATGCACTTCCCCTGTAACTATCATATAACGAAGAAGTTCAGGTTCAGGTCCAAGCATGTGAAGCGTAGTTGTCTCAGCCAACAGCCCCTGTGAATTTGTCAGTTGGCAGCCAGCATCATGTGAATGAACAAGACCTCAGAGGACATCCACCCTTAGCCTTCCAATCACCCTAGCTGACTCCAACTGGTGCATGAACAGGCTACCCTCCCAAGTCTTGCCCCAAATTGAAGATTCATAAGCAAATGTCATTGGCTTAAGCCTCTAAATTTTGGAGTAATTTGTTACTGAGTCAGGGGAACTGGAACAAGTTGTTAATATATGGTCTCCGTTGTAGAAAAGAACTTCACAACATGTGAAATATGTTCATTTTATATCAGTGTCATCAGATGCTTCAAATAGAAACATGAGTTCTTATACAATATTTAGGTGACTTCTGGACACAGTGCAGTTTTGATCTTTGCCTCCATGATGTTAAATGGAATCTTACTGTGGGTCTAAGTTTTAAGAACTAAATCTTCACCTTGTTCACCTAGTGCCTATATTTCTGCTTTGACAGGTCCTCTAGGAATGAGGTCCTGCTCATATTATCAGCGCTTCGTTGATGATTCTATAAGCAGTCACCATTTATTAAGCACCCACCATGTTCCACATACTGCATTACATATTGTACTCCTTACAACAATCTTGCAATAATAATAGATATTATAAGCCCTATTTTATAGATAGGAAAATAAGGCTCACATAGATTAAGAACTTGCTCA
The DNA here is from genome assembly GCF_922984935.1 of Meles meles. Taxonomy (NCBI): domain Eukaryota; kingdom Metazoa; phylum Chordata; class Mammalia; order Carnivora; family Mustelidae; genus Meles; species Meles meles. Next base: position 42,945,779 of record NC_060070.1, read on the forward strand.
GGGTCATATAAGATTCTCTAAAACCAAAGCCATGATCTTTCCCTCAGAGTCACACTGGAACCCAACTTTGATTTCAACACTTGGCTGGGTTCTGCTAACCTGATCATAGACATCCATGGTTCCGGTTATCTTCTTACTTATGCTTCTGAATGTTGCCAGACTTCAGTTGACAATTCTGTCTGTCATTCATCCCGTCACCTATTGCAGATCTGGCTGATGCCATCTGCTTGTTTGCATTCTGTGGATTCTCAGTGCTCCTTGTCCCACTTTAGTTAAAACTCCCATAACTGGGTGTTTCATAGAATTAAAATAGCATCAGGACAAGAAATTATGACTTTGAAGGAAAATGAACTCAGACCCACTCATCCTCCATATGAAGCATTACAAACAGATCAAAAAGTTAAATGAGTGGTACCAACAGTATCAATACTGTAAGTCTACTAAATTAAAGAGATAAAAGTATGGAGAACAAGATGAATGGATTAGAATATAGAAATATTAGAAAAGACTGGAAAGTATTAGAATTGATTTCTCATTAGAAACAATGGAGGTTAAAAGGCAGTGAAATGACATAGTCAAAGCATTGAAAGAAAAAAACCCAACTAAGAATTCTGTATCATGCAAAATTATCTTTCAAAAATAAAGATGGAATAAATACATTGCCAGATAAACAAAAGAATGAAAGACTACATTGCTAGAACACCTACTCTACAAAAGATATTGAAGAAAGTCAGAAGGTCAGTCAGGCTAGAATGAAATTCTAACAGATGGTAATTCAAATCCACAGGAAGGAATGAAGAGCACAAAAATATTAAATATGTGGGTAAATATGAGACTGTAATATAGTTTTTTCTCTCTTTTCACATCTTATTTAAAAAAAATGACTGTTTAGAGCAGCAACTATAATATGTTGTTGGTTTTGTGGTATATATCATGCACAATATATAATATGTATTATATATACTATGTGATTATGATATGAGATCATATATCTCATATACTGTTATATGTGATACAGTATATATGATTATATGTGAATACATATAGTATTTATAATGACATATAGTATATATAACAATAACAAAGGAATAGGAAAGAAATGGAACTATATTGGAATAGAGTCCCTCTATTTTATCAAAATTAAGTTAGTATCAATCTGTAGTCAACTGTGATAAATTAAATATGCAATTATAATCCCACGAGCAATTTCTGAGAAAATAACTTTAAAAAAATATAGCTAAAAAATCAACAGAGGAATTAAAGTGGAACACTAAAATATATTTGTTTAATACAGAAAAAGAAATAATAGAGGAACAGAGAAATGGCAAAAGACATGAGATGGAAACAAATTGCATATCAATAATTACATTAAATGTGGTTTGACTAAACATATTTTTGAAGAGCTATCTAGTACTAGAGCAACTATTACATTGATATCTAACAATTTTCTCAACCATTCTTACTGTTATCAATCAGGATATTTGCAATTTTCTCCTATAATAAATAACAACACTGTATACATTTTTGATGTTTCTGTTCATTTTTGCTTATGGAAAATTTCATAAAGTAGAACTCAGTTTTATCAAACCTTCATAACTTTTTTAAAAAGATTCATTTATTTATTTGAGAGAGAGAGAGGCTATAGTGGGGAGGGGCCTGGAGGAGGGAGAGAGAGAATACCAAGTAGACCTCACACTGAGCATGGAGCCTGCCCAACATGGAGCTTGATTCCATGACCCTGAGATCATGACCTGAGCCAAAAATCAAGAGTTGGACCCTTGACTGACAGAGTCCACTAGGTGCCCCAAACCTTCATAATTTTGATCAGTGTTGATGAATTGCTCTACCAAAATATATACGAGTATGTATTTCTGAACAGATCCATCAATAATGCTTAATAATGTTTAAATAGATGAGTAATGATAACCTGAAGTTATTTAACTTGGCATTTGTTTTATTGCTATCAAGACAAGCATTTCTATCCTTGATAATTTACTGCCTGTTTCCTTGTGTATAAATTAGTTGTGCAACCATTAGGGTAGAATATGGATATTTGTTTTTAAAAATTCTATTTTTTATTCTATTGTAGTGATGGAATTGACTAGACTTTTATATTTCTTAATTCCTCCATAATACTTAAATCGGTTCATTAAATTAGCTTAATGATAATAACTCCTTGAGAAAGGGGATAATTAAGATTTTGAAGAAAGCTGGTAATGGAATGGAAAGTTAATCCATGTCCTTCAGAAGTTCATCATAGCTTTCAGCCATTATGGTCCCTTTCTGAGAAGAACTTTACAAATAAAGGACCCTGTAGCTTCCTGTCTTCTCTGAGGGCACTGAGGTGAAACAGAGAGATAAGGAGCTGACAGACATTGAGCTGGAGAGTCTTAGGTGGAAGGCTTAGCTGAGCTGGAAATAATTGATTAGTCAGGGAAGTTTTAGTGCCAAAACATTAAAAATAACACAATGATAATGCTTCTTATTAGCAGATTTGGTGTTCTACATGGATCCAGAAATAGATTAAAACTCAGGTCAAATGAGGATCTCTGAGTTTTCTCAAGAAAAGTAGTGGGAGAGAGAAAATTGTCTCATGCTTAAGAGCTACAGTTCCTTTTTCCACACAGATTTTAAGTATAGCTCCTGCATTTACTCTAGGAAATGTTCCGGACTGTTCTGAGTCAGACTTTATGGAAAAGGATCCATGACACCATGAGTTGTATAATCTAAGCTCTGACCATTACTTCAGAACTACCTGTCTATCACCCATGTATTATTTCCACTACGCTTACTACAGATATTTCATGGATGAGATTTATAAAAATTTATATCACGATGCTGAAAATTGGACAGTTTTCAGATGTCATTTTTCTTGAATCATAAGATCATTGAAAATCACAGGGGATTTGCAGTGAATATTAATAGAATGCTACTAGGCGCAGACTTCCCTGTGAAAGCACTTACCACAAACTCCCCATCACCTGAGGTCTGGCTCTGGTCTCAGGCACACGGTCTCCAGAATGTAGGAGCAGAACGAGGCAAAATTCCAGGCCATTCTGTGGCATGGTGCTGAGGACAGCCAAAGTGTCACTCTCCACCTAGCCAAGGCTTTCTGGTGCAGACTAGACCAAACCACTTTTCCCAACTTACCCTGCATATTTGCTGCCAGTAATTAGAAGGAGAGGAGTTAGGGAAAAGGATACAAAAAAAATGAGAAAGTGAACAAGCCCTTTCATTTATCATCCTAAGGAGCATGTCAGCCATGAGCATGTAGCACCACTCCTGTTCCTGCATGGGGAGGACTGCCACTGGAGGACTTCCCCCAGCCTCTTCCCCTCTCTCCTTTCTCTCTCTCACAGTGTAGGAGTCCCTGACTGGTGGGTGACAACCAACAGTTAATATTTCTTGACCGGTTGAGGCTTACCTTGTAAAAGGCTGTGAGCATTGAGGACCTGGGGTCTTTCTATCCTTCCTGCCCCAGATCTCTTGGGTGAGTACTTTTGCCTGTGCGCATGAACTTTCCCCCAGAGGGCGGAGCCATGAGAGAATGTGTGCCCATGGAGAGCAGTGGCAAGTTGATTTGGTTGCACACTTCAGCTGTGCGTTCCAAATGTGCTGTTATCATGCTCTTGCTAATGTCTGATTTCCATATCTATGTCTTAAGTAATCTACACTTGGGCAGGGAAGAGAGGGACTACTGAGTTTCCTCTGGACTCTTTTCCTCTAACTCCTTTAGAGGTAGACTTACGATTGTCCCACAGCTTGTACATGGGGGCTTAAGATATGCATGTTTGCATCATTCCTGGCTTCCTCTTATGCCTCAGTTCTTGTTATTTGCCTTTTCCTTTCTCACCTAGCTTTTATGTTAGCTTGTGCTTTGGGTATCCTTGTAAGATACCTTATGTTCTTCTTAGAACCAGGCAGCATATAAATACATGAATAAATAGAGTGAGCACCTGGCTTCCTGAGCCTCTGGCTCCACATCATGCTTTGTTGCTTCTTGGCCTTTTGGCTCAATCTGAGCACAAGGTAATAGGCTCTGTTTCTATGCTGGGATGGTGCCCCAGGCCTGCCACTCAAGACTGCTCTCAATTCTTGGCTTCTTGCTTGGACATTTTGGTCAGGATTCATAGACCCTTGTCTGGCCATAATCTTTTTCATGCTTCTCTGCCACTTATCTCCTCCCCACCCTAAGTCTGGACTTCCGTTTCCAAGATCCATAGTCTCTGGACATCCCTCTGGATTTAACTGGCATCTCTGGATATAGTCTGCCCTGAGGAGGCAGTTGAGAGTGGTAGTTTTGGAGTTGGATTTGGGTTGGTCTAATCATCTATACACCTGTCCATCCATGTCTCTGTCCATCCATGCATCCATCCAATATCCATCCATCTTCTCTTGATAGATGATAGATAGATGATAGATAGATAGATAGATAGGAGAGAGGGAGACAAGTAGAAAGAGAGGGGGAGGGAAGAAGGAAGTCATTGAGAGAAAGAGAGAAAGATTTTATAGATTCTTAATCTATTATAAAATCGGTAGTAATTCCTACCATATCAGGTCATTTCAAGGATTAAGGAAGATATGCATAGAAAACACATGGCATAGTGAGCACTCCATAACATGGTAGCTATTACTATTAGAAGTCTGGTCACACACAAAGGTGGCCCCTCTTTTGTAAACTTTCTCACAGGATATTCTATGCTGCCTCTTCTCTTCTCATTTTATCCATCTAACCATTCTCATTCTTATTTTCCAGAAATTTGCTTCAATTTCTCATTTATTGGCCATGTCATTTCTGTTGCTCCCTGTTATGGATTTCTTTCTTTCTAATCTTTGTATTTGAAGAACAAAACCACTGTTTGTAGTGAACAGTAGTACTATGATTTACAAAACAGATGAAGTGTACCAAAGCCACGACAGGTAAGACAAGCATTTCAAGATGTTTTGACACCAGTTAATGTATTACTAAAAACCCCTATGAACGTATGAGTTCCTAAGGGCACTGACTGTTCCAGTAACTACCTAATTTTCCCCCTTAGTGCTGTTACCGGCTTGCACTTGGACATACATGCCACCCCCTTTCCCTTCTTTATCTCTCTTAGGATTTCCCACCACATTTTGCTCATTTATTTTATCTCTGTCCCCATAACTATGATGTAAGCTCCATGAGGGCAGAGACTTTTTGTTCTGTTTTGTTCACTGCTGCATCCCTGATACCTAGAAGTTCATATAGTAGACACTTTTAGCGAGTAGTTGTTGAATGGATGAACAGCAGGAACAAATGACTTTGTGTATACTATGAACTGGGCATTGCATTGTGTCCTATGTTTTTCCCATGGAACACTCTATCTGTCCTCAAGAGCTGCCTCAGACGTACACCTCCTTCTACTGTGATGTTAATTAACATAAATCTAAGTAGCCACATGTGGCTACAATCTATTGTCCCAGACAGAATAGTTCTAGCATAAAAGACAAAACCAAAGGAGTTCATGCTCTAGTTGGGTAGGCAGGAGCATTTGAATTCACCCCGTGGCCTTGGTAGTACATAAAGCTCTGGCATAATTTCTGGGCTCCTGGAATAAGCCCATCCTAGTCCCCCCTTTTCATTTTGTCTTGGCCTCAACAGGGCCAAAGCTGGGTGAAGCAAGTGAGGTATTTGTCTCAGATGTAAAATTTAAGGCAACATCAACAAACTCATTAAGATAATAGTGCAGTATTTTAAAAATCAGAATTAATGCAAAAATTCATGATGAACACAATAACAACATTTTACATAAAGACAGGATCAGTATTATAGGTTTTCCCTTTTGCCTCTAGCTGCATTAAAGTTGCCATGGCACTGTTACTGTCTATGCAGTAGCTTACACCAAGGGTCAAATGAGAAGTGAAGGCAGTAGGTACTCTGGGAGTGCGTGCTTCAGGTAAATGTGGTTTCTTAAGTATTTGTAAATGTTCAGTGGAATTAAATGGGTTATGAATGGAACAGATACATGTTGCGTCTCTGGACAAAAGAGCATGTAGGCCTCAGTGGCCTCGGGCCACGGCACACATACGTCAGAAGGAGACTATAGGAGAAGAATGATACCGAATAGGTAAAACTTTGTGGTTTTGAACTCATTGCAGTATGTATTCAAATACAACAGAAATGTAATGAAGAAAATAAATGTCACTCACAATTCCACCCAGGCATTTTTTTCTTTATCGTGTTCGATTACTATGATATTATTTTGTTATGACAAGTCAAATAAAGAAGCTACATATGAGGAAAAGCTAATCATCTCTTTCCTACATTACTCCAAACCCATTCCCACCGAGATCTCTAAGTTTATAGCTCAGGCCGTACCTTTCTCTCTGTGCATATATGCATATACATATAACTTGGTGTACTTAGTGTTTTAACAAAAATCAGATCATATTATACATATTACTCTGCAATTTTTTATTCTTACCTAACAGTACATTATGGGCACCTCTCCAGATCCATTGCTATAGATCTTTTTAAATTTAAATTTTATTTATTTTTGTAAAGGTAATACATGCCCATGACTTAAAAAAAAAAAAGTGGAATAAGTATTATTCAATGAAAATTGTATTCCTCTTACTCTTATCTCATAGTCACTCCCCACCCCTCCACAACGCAATGACCATTATGTTATGTTCTGAAGCCCCACAGAATTGTTCTATATGTGAAAACACACATTTTCTGTTGAGGGTAGAATTCTTCCTACACTGTTTTCTCTTGCTTTTTTTCACTTAATAATATATCTTGGAAAGTGTTCCATGTCCATATAAGTAAAACTACCTTATTCTTTTATTATTATTATTTTTTAGTCTTTTTGATGGCTGCCTAGCTTTCTATTATATAGATATACCAAAATATATTTCATGCAGTCCCTACCAATGAAAATTTTGTCTATCTCTCCTTGCCTTTGTAACTGTATTAATTTGCCTACATGTAAATTTATCCAAAGGATGTATTTCTAGAAATGGAATTGCTTAGTCCAATGTGTGATTTTAATTTTGACACCTATAGTCAGTCCAACTGCCCTCCAGAGAGGCTATCTCATTTATGGTTCTACCAATAAGGCGGGCCCCACATCTCTGTGCTCTGGCAGTATGATAAGTCATCAAACTTTCTGTCCTTTGCAATATGATAAGCAGAGTTGTATTTCAAGGTAGTTTTAAACTGCATTTTAAAAATTATGCTTGTGTGCCATTCCTTGTCATTAAGGGCATATGGATTATTTTTGCATGAAATATTTGTATACTGGGGACACTTGAAAAATTGAATTATTTGTCATTTTCAATATCGATTCATGGAGCCTATTTGTACATTCAGGAAATTTAAGGAGATTAGCCTTTTGCCTCAAATACAATCTGTTTAATAGCTACATAATAAAATGTAGTATTGGTGTTTATTATGAGATACTCCTCCCCTTTTAGGTGCTTGTTTGCATGTACAAATAAAGTTGAAAGAACACCCTAATCTATATATGAACTGCTACTTTTGTTTTTGTAAAATAGTTTTCCCAAAGTAGCATGGCTTGCTCAAAAAATCTATGTATTTTAATTTTAGTAGCTACTTTCAGATTGTCTTTTCAAAAGTCTGAAACAATTCACATTCCCACCAGTGACAGATGAGAAGTGCCTGTTTCCCCGAATCCCAGTTAGGACTAGTTCTTATTATCCTCTTACATTTTGAATTGACAAATGGTATCTTCTTTGGTTTTAGTTTGTATTTCTCTGACCACTAGCGATGTTGAGCATCTTTCAACATATTTACTGGCCACTTGCATTTTCAAGCCAGTGAATTGCTTGTTCATATTCTTTGCCTCCTCCTGGGTTTCAGTCTCTTTTCCATCAATTTTCAGGGACTCTGTGTAATAACAACATTAACTCTTTATTTGTGATAAATGTATTTTTTATAATCTCTTATTTGTTTCAGCATTTTGTTTATAACTTTTAAGTTAACTAAAGTAACTTAAAATTTTATGCTGTTGGGGTTCCTGAGTAGCTTAATTGGTTAAGCATCCAATTCTTGATTTTGATTCAGGTCATGATCTCTGAGTCATGGGATCAAGCCCTGCTTTGGGCTCTGACTCAGCAAGAGTCTACTTGGATTCTCTCTGCCTCTATCTACTCCCCTCCCCAGTGCTCTCTCTCTCAAATAAAAAAACAAAAAACAAAAAAACTTTATGCTATTGACTATATCTTTTTATTTATGGTTTTTGAGCTTCTTGAATGTATTAGGGTCTCTCCACTCTTTACATTTTTCTGTAAAGGGTCAGAGAGCAAGTATGTTAGACTTTGTGGACCATATGGTCTCTGGAGGAACTATTCATTTCTGCCGTTGTAGTCTGAAAGCAACCATAGACAATATGTAAAGAAGTGGGCATGGCTGTGTTCAATAAAACTTTATTTACAAAAGCAGGTGATGGCCTGCTGGCTGTAGTTCATTGACCTCTGTGTTAAAAAATAACTCAGATAAGGAAATCTTTTGCTCAAATCCTCCAGAGACTCCCCATATCACTTAGATGAGTTAAATCCAAAATTATACCATTAATTGTCTCTCATTACGTTTCTAACTTTATCTTCTACACTCTCACCTTGGTTCAATCTGCTCCAGCTGCACCAGTCCTTTTTGTTCCTTGGACCCACCAGACAAACTCACACCAGGCTTACTCTCTCTTTGCACTTGTTTTTCCCTCTGCCCAGAATGTTTTCCCCCAGATGTTTGCATAGGTTTCTTTCTTTCTTTCTTTCTTTCTTTTTTTTTAAATTTCTTTTCAGCGTAACAGTATTCATTGTTTTTGCACCACACCCAGTGCTCCATGCAATATGTGCCCTCCCTATTACCCACCACCTGGTTCCCTCAACCTCCCACCCCCCGGCCCTTCAAAACCCTCAGGTTGTTTTTCAGAGTCCATAGTCTCTCATGGTTCATCTCCCCTTCCAATTTCCCTCAACTCCCTTCTCCTCTCCATCTCCCCATGTCCTCCATGTTATTTGTTATGCTCCTCAAATAAGTGAAACCATATGATACTTGACTCTCTCTGCTTGACTTATTTCACTCAGCATAATTTCTTCCAGTCCCATCCATGTTGCTACAAAAGTTGGGTATTCATCCTTTCTGATGGAGGCATAATACTCCATAGTGTATATGGACCACATCTTCCTTATCCATTTGTCCTTTGAAGGTTTCTCTTTCACTTCCTTCAGGTTTTAGCCCATCACAACATATGAGGGAGCCCTCTTCTGGCCAATCTATTTAACATTTAACCCTTGCCCTCACGCGAAGTTTGTTTCTTTTTCTTCTTTTTCCCCCCTTGCACTCACCACTAATATGTGTATTTTACTTATTTATAATATTGATTGTCTTCCTCCCCTAGAATGTCATTTTCACAGGGGGCAGGAATTTTCATCTGTTTTGTATCTTCAGCACTTTAGAAGAATTTCTGGCATATATAAGGATTCAAAATTTTTGTTGAATGATTGAATACATAAAATAGAGAAGGAGAGATGAAGATAGAGAAAGAAGTGATAATTTCAAGAGGAAGTCCTTGAGAATGAGAGATAACTACCTTTGATGGGGACAGGGACACTCTTACATTGGAATAAGAGAAGAAAGAGGTATTTGTGCAGGTTAGTCTATATTAGGGTTTCTCAACTGTGGCATTATTGACATTCTGGGTCAAGTGGTTCTTTGTAGTTTGGGCCTGTCTTATCCATTGGACAATATTTAGTAGCATCTCTGGTCTCTACCTACTAGATGCCAGAAGCACCTTTCTTTGATTATGTCATTCAAAATGTTTCTGGACATTGCCAGATGTCCTCTGGAGGGTGAAGTTGCCCTTGTTTGAGAACCACTGGTCTATACATTTACACTGGGAAGGAGGACTCTTCGATGACGGCTCTTGTTCTCTCAGTCAGGTGTAAGATGAGGTCATCAGCTGAGGGTTTGGGAGAGAAAGTGTAGGAGATTTAAGAAAGAGAAGGTAGAAGTGGTAATGTCAGAATGAAAAGAGGCAATGGTGAATAAGAAATAGGCTTGCTTCCTTCCTGGCCCCGAAGAACGTGAAATGTGAAAGAAAAAAAGGTGCCAGAAGGCTACAGGAGAGTCAACGTTCTCTGTGGACAATCATGCAGTGATTAGGTTTTTGATTACAGATTTAGATTTTTAGAGAGCTCATTAAAAGAATTTAGGAAGAAGGGGAGGAGTAGGAATGGATGGGATTAGGGTTTGTTGAGTACAGTGTAGAATCATGAAACCCTATAAAAACTGTAAATGGGAATGTTTGTGCTCATGAGGGAGACTGATATAAGACAGGCACATGACACAGGCTGATATTAGTCTTGAGAGCCTCATGGAAGATTGAAAGCCATCAGGTCAGTGACACAATCCCAGATACTTTGCTTGAAGCCTCCTGGAGGAAAGGAGACCAGCTCCCCTATGCTTTTCATAACTAATGCAGATTGAATTATTTTTCCATTTCTGTCTTGAATCAGTCACCACTAACATAAGGAAAAACTTCATATTTTTGTATATTTATCTTATCTTCAGCCTCTTTATCAAATTCCATTATTCTAGTATTCTAGTGGAGTTTTTAGTTTTTTCAGCTATGAAATGATACCATCTGCAAATGAGTTTCACACTTTTGGTGCGATCAGTCAATAAAGTCTCTGTCGAAGGCACATTTCTGTGACTTCCTTCAGCCCCCAGGCTGAATCTCCCCTCAGGTTTAAAGCAGTTATTCTGTTCAGCCCCCGGATGGAAGCTACTCAGCACATCTATGCTATTCTGTTGATCCATAGATCTCTCAGAGATATTACCTGAGTAAACTTTCCTACTGACAGAAATGCTATTTCTACAGATTTAAGATATGGACCACTCTTCAGAAGCAATAAACTATCAACTCTCTATAAAGGTATAACTAGAGATATCTTATATCGAAGTAACAAAAATGGCTGCTTGTTCAGTAAAAGGCCTTCCTGTTCTTATGGTCCTTCAGCAAGGCTAATTAAGGATCATTTATAGCAGACAAGATTTTTACATCTCAGGAATTCCTGCTTCCTAGGTAGGGCCTAATTTCAGATTACTTCCAAAATAATTTTTTTGAGTGTTTGAGATTATCTCCTTCCATCCAAACTGAAAATGATACTAATCTTATGAAATCTACACCTGGTTTTTTATTATTTCTTATGGTCCACTTAAAAGTTTGACCTGAAGAGGAAGGGTACATGTCAAGACAAGATGCACTTCCAAGTTCCATTTCTCTAGTATTGTCTTGAAAATCTTCATTTGAGGCCATCTCAAAATGTTTCACCTCTCTATTTACCAGCTTTGCTTTGAACCTAGTGGAATGAATTATTAGCCTTAGCCACCCTGGGAAAAACAAATCAGTAATATAGATACAAATCCCATTAAATTCTTATTATCAGAGATTAAATTACGAAACACTATATATAAAATTTACATTATCTGAAAAGATAAGATATAAATACAAGTTTCTTTATGTAAACATGTGTGTCATTGATACAATGAAAAGTACAGAATGTGTGTCCTAAACTTCTCCCGTTTTATAGCAGGAGTCAGCATACTGTTTCTGTAAACGGCAGTTAGTAAATACCTTGTATTTTGTGAGTCATACAGTTTTTATAACAACTATTCATTTTATTGTTGTAGTTCAAAAGCAGCCCTAAACAATACATAAATCAATGGTAGAGCTGTGTTCCAATAAACTTTGTCTAAATATCAGGCAGTGGGCCAGATTTGGCCTATGTACCATAATTTTCCAATCTCTCCTTTATAGTAACATTGCTCAGTAGAACTCTGAAAATGTGTTGGACTTCAGTAGACCGAGTCAGAGAACGGGTACACAGTGAAGTCAGAGAATGGATCTGGGAGCACATCAGAACCCATGGAGTAGGTGTTTGTGGGGGACAGACATATTATCTCAGAAATATGCTGTAAAAGTAGAACTAAAATCTAAGGGCAAGAAGGCACAAGGCCGGGGCATGCTGCTGGAATAGCATTCCCCATCTGATTTCTTTGCTGCTATGAGAATTGTGCTGCTAATTATAGTGTCCTGAAACTATTTCCAGCCCTACCTTCTCCTGGGAGTAATGGATGGAGCATAGTACAAAAATGTGTGTTTTGTCCCGTCAATGTTTCCCAAGGAAAGCTCCCCAAAGAAACTGTCACCAGAGAATTTGAGCGTGACAGTTTCTTCTCATTAGAGATTCCCAGGGGCCTGGGAATAATCTGTTGTTTACAGTCACCGCTAACCTTTCACTACACTGAGGGATCCTGATGGGCTCTCATCTCTCTTCTTTGGGTAGAAGGAGACGGAAGAGGGTCTGTTAGTCTCTGATATGAGAACAGTCTTGTGACCTAACACAAGATGGAGGTTAGAGGCAAGGGGAGACCGGCACATGAGCAAATGGACGCCAGGGTTTTCTGGAGTATCTGGGGACAGGGACGACCTGACTTCTTCACTTTTACATTTCTTGGCCCTAGGGCAATGTCAGGTACAAAGTAGGTGTTAAAAATCATTTGTAGGATGAATGAATGAGCTGCTTCTTATTGGATAAAGAAAATAATGAATTGTGACCCCACTTTCCCTCTTATATC